>NC_134710.1:137084135-137391633 GCF_043290135.1 Rhipicephalus microplus
AGAGCTGGCACCCTGAGGAAGAATGGCTTTGATAGTGGAATGCCAATGAAGTGACAATCACAAAGTGAAAAGCAGCATGGCTAGCCACTCTAGCAGGGCTTGAGGAGAGCTCATGACAAAGTGTAAATGAAACAATGAGAAGAGCAGGCTCCAGATTTCTGTGCTAAGTTGTATTCATTCAAGTAAATACATCAATGATAATCTGATCAACATGCAAACAACTTAGCTCTTAGAAGATGGCAAAGTGCAGAGGCTCTCTTGTCCCTTTTTTTCATGGTGTTCACCCTTTTACTTGTGTTTAGATAAGTGCAGCATCATTTTAGCAATCTTAAATTGCCCAGAAATGTTTCAATGTTTCCTTTTGTTATCGTACACACATCTTTTCTCTCTTAAGCCTTTTTATCCTGTTGCTGCTGTCGCTTTCATTTTTGCCAGCCTTTGATTTTGTCTTTTCTCCTTCACCCTTTTCCTTCCTGACCTCATTGCTGTATTGATTAGCTTTGATGCAAAACAACCTCAAATGTTGGATCATGTAACCAACTGATGTTTCCTTAATCAACGAGTCATACAAAAGAAGACTGAAAGAGTAAGTAACACACAGACCCATAGATATCATAGCTTGTATGCTCGCTGCCCTAAATAAATAAATGTTATGAAAAATGAGTCAGCACTCAGCAAACATGTACGCTTCTCACTCGCCATGTGCCTTCTACTTTTACTTTACATAAAATAAAGTGTCTGCATAATACACACCTTGAAAAGGACAAAAAAAACTTGAAATTAATGCAAATGATAAGCACTGCAATACTGAGAAGGGACAAAGTTTATTTTACCAAATTCTTCTCCGACCCCGTAGTGACAGAAGAACCAGCACAACCACTGATGCGATGTACAAAAAGATCACAGTTGTCTCCTTGGGTATATAGCACTTCGACATTGCCATGTCATATGGTGTAAAAACTGCCTGTTAAAAAGAGGGGGGAACAAAGAGGCAGTTCAAGTTTAATCAACATACCATCTTTTACATCAGTAAACACAACAGTCATAACACAGCAATGCAGTATACAATTAACTAATTCTACAGCTTTATTATTCTGCATTAAAAAAAAACATTCATGCAATGCACTTGGTAGATTCGAGCCCAGCTAATCACAGAAAAAGCAGTACTCTGTCAACGTGCCCGGCTGACCCAAGTTTATGACTTAATATGCACAGGAAACCAAGCTGAATTCATCATGCACATGAACCATTAGAATTTCACCAGCTTCAAATATGCATAAGCATCATCAAAAATCAATATCCCCTGAAGTGGAATCATTACAAAAAAAAAAGAAATCCAAGTCTAAATATTCTTACTTTTGTAATTCCTGTACGTAACCCTTGATGCTACAATGGATTTAGAGGTAGAAATTAAAGAAACAAATCAGTCAAAAAGATAATCCGAGTCTATCTGTTGTTGCATTATGCAATTCATGTAATAAATAATAAACCCTGACACAAGCATTGAGAGATAAAAATTTAAATAAATCTGCTAGGAAGATAATCACTGTCTGAAAAGACTGGACTGAATGTGAACCTGCGTTCTGCTTCAACTGCGCTAGTGTATGTACATAAACCTGCAACTAACGTAATAAACTGGCAACTATCTGATGCAACCAACCCATAGTGGTTTCAAACAATAAAAGAAGTGTTTAAAACTTACTTTCAGACACCAAATGACCAGAAATTAGTACTTCTTAGTAGGCACATCCAGAATTTATAGCAAATAAAGAAATAATGCAGTATGGCTGAGTAGTGCAGCAAATGTGTACAGGAGCATTTGTAAACACACTGCTTGATGCCAGCAGCCATGTCTTAAAGGGACACTAAAGGTGAATAGTAAGTCGATGTTGATTGCTGAAATAGCAGTCCAGAAACCTGGTACTAGTGCTACTTTTGTACCAAGGAAGTGCTTATTTTGAAATAAAATCAGGTTTTAGTGGTCCGCATCGCGTTAGCACAGTTCAAATCTATCGCCTGAAAGTGGCTGCCTCACGTCACTGTTGCCGTGCACAATGTTGCCCAGCTTTACTGCACGGCCGCAAACACTAGTAACAGCAGAGTGAAAGTAGCAGGAGCCACAGCAACAACGGCCACTGGACAATTTTTAGCCATGACCTCAGAGATGGTAGGCATGCTTGGTTCAACTGGGCCTTGCTAGATGGCACGACCTGTCCGGTTTAACTAGGGTGCCTCGATGCACGTGCTTCTGCTCAGGGTGCTGCCGCCTTTTGTACTGTTTTCTCCACCATTGTAGTGCCTGCAGCATCTTCGCCCAGCTGTGGGCTCACGTGCCACTTTCTTCGGCCAGGTATGCCTGGATGTCGTGTTCCTCAGTGCAACAACCATTCACGTTAAGCTAGTAAGCCACTTCCTGACCCAGCGAAACCGGTATACAGCGGGAGTGATAGTGGCGGCTGCCGTAACAGACGACACAGATGTCTTCACTCTGAACGGAGGAGCCAGCATCGAGGCACTCTAGGTTTAACCAGAGTAACTGTATATGCTACCTTTAGGTAGTAGAATAGCACATCTGTTTTTCCACTCCGCTAGCAACCATACACTGCGGAAATGCGAGTGCACAGGCCGCATTGCCGAAAGCAGTCGCCGTCCACCAGGAATCTATCAAGTGACTGTCGTGCGCTCGGTAGCTCATTGGCTGCGAACGGGTGCTCTTATTTGCTTCATATTCATGTCCTTAAGCTTTGACAGCAAAGTACTTGTGTGGATTCGGCACCATTTTAGAAAAACATACAGAAATAGTGGGATGCTTCTAGAATCTTTTAGGATGTATATTTTGTGTTTGTGAGTTCTTGCTTATCTTCCATAGCGGCCGCCACTTGACCATGCGGCAGGAGCCGTGCATGTTATTTGGCACTACGCTACTACACCTTGGCGCTTTGCATTTCCGGACAGACTAAAGAAATGCTTTTGGACTCCCATGAAACAGTCCCGAAAGCAGATCTTTCTTGTTTCTGCACCAGTCATTGGCACGCCAGGCACGTCGACTGGTGATCAGTAACACGCTTTGTTGATCGGTAACAGGCTTTAAGCAAGTCGCCTGCAAAAACAGAGCGTGGCTTTGCCGCATAACTATAGTTGCTAACCATGCAAGATGGTGGACCTATGCGCTAATTTTCCCGTAGGGAGCATATACAGTTACTTTAGGTTTAACAAGGCGAAAATAGAGCTTTTGAACCACTCGCGCCTTTCCCCATAGTATGTCCGACGGTTCTTTTTTCCATGAATCAAACAGAAAAAAACAAAAAAACAAACAAGCAGCATTTTATTGTGTCTGTTGATGCATGGAAGGTTTATTTAGTGCAGCTAGTTAGATTACTAGTGGTTAATTGTAAGCGGTATGTCTGATGTCATTGGGATCATTCTGCGAATGTCCCACTCATGACGCATGTGTTGTTGTGCATATACGTTAATTTCTTGGTAAGTAGGGCACTGCTGTTGATAATATTGTCATTTTAGACATTGTCACACATTGAGCTTTCACTCTTACATAAATTCTTATTTGACTTTAGTGTCCCTGTAATGCTAAAAGGCACAGAGCTCTTGACAAAGGAAGTTCCAAACATAAAAACATAAGCACTAGATGTTGTCCAGTGAGAGTTCTACCTGTCTCAGTCCCTGATTTTTTTCAATTAATTCTAAAACTACGCTTCGTTTACCTGCCTCCATGGGGTTTGGTGAGTCATCATCAGTCTCACTGACTAAAGATTCTCAATAATGAAGGGCCCACACATCTGACTGTCCATTTCAAATCTAAGTCCCCCGGTACACAAGTATGGCCATTAGCCCACATATGCACATATGGGGAAGACAGGCTCAAGTTTTTGCAGCGCCGTTCGCTGCCAAAGCTGAGAGAGGGCAAAGCTCCGGTCGCTGCGACGGGCCATGCTTGCTTGGTTTTCCCATTGCACGCACGAAAAACGTGTTCCTTGGGTTTTTATCTAACATTTTGCACGCTATCGGTGCCGCTCGTTCATCATCCTGTAAAGCAGGCACACACTCCAGCTGCATTGTGAGCTGCTACGAAAGTTTAAAAAATGTCGCAGAGCTTCAAACTGCCCGTGAAGTTCTACCCTTTCTAATGCAAGCAGTGCGAGGAGAAAAGGAGTCAGTGGATTATGGCAGTTTGTAGATACTTCCCCGGTCTTGTCACTTCGAAGAATTTTTTGGCGCGCACAGTATTACCAACTATTAACGGGGAGAAACGTAATGGCTGGACTCATACGAAAAGGAAGTGCGTTAGTAAACTGAAGCTACAGCAAATAGTCAACCGCTGTACATTTCGAGATTGGGCACAGGCTTTCCGAGACAACCATTTGAAATGGAAAAGCGGCGGAGCTTGCTAGCTTAATACACCACTGTTAAAATACCGTACCGTGAGCCCTGCAAGTGTTTTATTCACCTGATGGCTGTAGACTTCTCTCCACTATTCAGTGTAAACATATTTATGCTGCGTGTTTTGATGATGATGTTCGAAGTTTTGTGGCGCAAGGGCCATTTCACGGCCAAAGAGCGCCAGTTCATGTTACTAAGAATATGAACAATGATTGTGATAAGCGGCTGTATAAAGGCCATAAAATTCCTCGCGGTAAGGCGGGTAAAAACATACAAGTAATAAAATCATGACCATGCCGTGAAAGGTGTGTGTGGTGAGGATAGATGACAAGAGTTGGTGATTATAAAAAACAATGGTGGATATGAATGGCATTAGCACAAGTGCCTCACTCGTTCATACCCTTGCGTCCAAGGGCCGTGAGGCAAGTGCTTTCTTGTGTAACCGCCGCAGCAAAAAACTCTCTAGAGAGGTCGTGCTACGGAATGCCCGGGTGTATGATATGAAAATTATTAATTTCTTTTAAAAACGCTAACAATGATTTATGACTAAAAAGCGGTTCCCTACCAACGAACATTGCAGGGTGTAAAGGTATATGTTGTCGGTAGGGTAATGTAAAATGTTGTTTTCTTATAGTTTCTAAGTGTTTACACTGGATTAACACGTGAAGGACGGTTAATGGTTCACCACATCTGTCACACAATGGTGGATCGCCACCAGACAAAAGATATGTGTGTGTCGTGTATGTGTGTCCTATCCTGAGTCTCGTTAGTATTACCTCTGTATGACGCGATTTCGATACAGGCAGCCAATGACCAAGGTGTGGCTTAATAACGTGTAGTTTGTTTTGTGTGTGTGTATCCCACTTGCTCTGCCAGTAGTTCCGGAGGTTTCGTTTGAGAGACGGCTTAAGATCAAGGGTCGGGATTGATATGGATGTAATGGCGGTGCTCTCATGGATGGATGCAGCGAGCTGATCCGCCCTCACGTTGCCTTGAATCTCACGGTGCCCTGGCACCCAGCACACTACAACATGTTGTTTGAGTGTGTAGAGTGTGCATAAAGTGGAGTAAAGTGAGACAAGGACTGGGTTTTTGTGTTTTTTAAGAGTGTGCAGAGCCGTTACTACACTGAGGGAGTCTGTATAAATTACTGCTTTTTGTATTTGTAATTGTTTTATGTGTTTAGCTGCCACAAGTATCGCGTAAGCTTCCGCTGTGAAGATACTTGTGCGTGGATGTAGAGGGCCAGCATCCGAAAAGGATGGGCCGACAGCAGCGTAGGACACAGAGGAGTTAGTCTTGGAGGCATCTGTGAAGAACTCAGGACGTGTGTATTTGTGTTGAAGTTCCAAAAAGTATGTTCGGATATGGGCAATAGGTGCATGTTTTGTAACTTCTAGGAAAGACACATCGCAATCTATAGTCTGCCACTGCCACGGTGGCGGGTATGCTACAGGAGCCATTAAACTGTGTTCGAGTGACACTCCAGTGTCCTCAGCTAGACCCTTCAGGCGAACTGAGAAGGGCTGCCTCATCGAAGGCCTGTTTTGAAACAGAGTTGAGCTCGACAAATCATTAATTGTAGAGTATGAGGGGTGCTCCTTGTCTGCTTTCACCTTAAGGAAGTAAACAAAGGACATGTAGGTTCTTTGCAGATGAAGCGACCACTCATTTGACTCAACGTAAAGGCTTTCTACGGGGCTGGTGCGAAAAGCACCTGTAGAAAGTCGGATGCCCAAATGGTGCACGGGGTCCAGCATCTTCAAGGCACTTTGAGTAGCAGACTGATAGACAACGGCCCCATAATCTAAGCGGGTGCGAATGAGGCTTCTATAGAGGTTCATGAGGCATTGCCTATCACTACCCCAAGTAGTACGTGACAACACTTTTAAAACATTCATGGCTTTTAAACATTTCGTTTTTAGATACTTGATGTACGGCACGAAGGACAACTTGTTGTCCAAGATTAGGCCTAAGAGTTTATGCTCGGCTTTGACGGACAGACGTTGCCCGTTCAGTCGAATGTCAGGTTCCGAGTGCATGCCTCTCTTTCGAGAGAACAAAACACACGTGCTTTTTTGTGGGTTCAGTCGGAATCCGTTTTCCTCTGCCCATTTGGAGAGCTTGTTTAAACCTAACTGAACCTGCCGCTCACACAATGCCAGATTGCAAGACCTAAAGCCAAGCTGGACGTCATCGACATATGTGCAATAAAACATATTGCGAGGGATGGTCAAGCGCAAGGAATTCATTTTTATGAGAAAAAGTGTGCAGCTAAGTACACCACCTTGTGGCACGCCTGTTTCCTGAACAAATGTTTGGGAAAGAACCGTGCCCACTCGGACACGGAATGTCCGGTTTGACAGGTAACTTTTGATTATGTGAAACATTCTTCCGCGCACGCCAAGGTGGGAAAGGTCTCTTAGAATTCCGAAACGCCATGTTGTATCATAAGCCTTTTCGATATCGAGGAACACAGAGAGAAAATATTGTTTATGGACGAAGGCGTCTCTGATCTGTGCCTCGATACGAACAAGGTGGTCTGTGGTGGATCTACCTTCTCGAAACCCGCACTGAAATGGGTCGAGCAAATTATTTGTTTCAAGGAAATGTACAAGTCGGCAGTTTATCATTTTTTCGAAGACTTTGCACAAGCAGCTTGTAAGTGCTATAGGCCTATAACTCGAGGGTAAAGAAGGGTCTTTGCCCTCTTTCAAAATGGGAATATTAATAGCCTCTTTCCAGCAGGTAGGGATAGCGCCAGAAAACCAGATAGCATTGTACAAACAAAGTAAGGTTTTTCGTGTTTCGATTGGTAGGTTTTTTAACATTTCATACACCACACGGTCAGAACCTGGGGCAGAAGTACTGCAGGAGTTTAGAGACATTTGCAGCTCAGCTAGACTGAAAGCTTGGTTATATGCCTCGGATCTAGTGCATTTGTGTTCAAGTTTCTGCTTTTCTATTCTTATTCTGTATTTTTGGAAAGTGTCAGTATAGTGGGATGAGCTGGACACCTGTTCGAAGTGTGCACCAAGGAAGTTTGCCTGATCTTCCAAGGTATCACCCCGAGTGTCTACGAGTGGAAGTGTGTGTACTTGTTTTCCTGCTATCCTACCGACCATGTTCCAGACTTTAGCCTCCTGTGTGTATGAATTGATCCCTGACAAAAACTTCTGCCAGCTTTCTCTTCTGGCCTGCCGACGCGTTCTCCTGCCTTGAGACTTTATTTTCTTGAAGGTGTCAAGATTTTCGGCTGTCGGTGAGTTCCGAAGCAGCCTCCAAGCTCTGTTTTGCTGTTTGCGCGCGTTTCGGCATTCAGAGTTCCACCATGGCACACGCCGTTTTCCTGGGTGCCCATTTGTTTGTGGGATGCATTTTGTTGCAGCATCAATCAAAAAAGCTGTGAAGTAGTCGACAGCAACATCAATGCTTAAAGTACATATGTCACTCCAATCTATACGAGCGATGGTATGAAACCGTTCCCAGTCGGCTCTGTTTATGAGCCATTTGGGAACACGGGGTGTACACTCAGTTGCTGTAGTTGTGCTCAAAACTACGGGAAAGTGGTCACTTCCGTACAGATTACTGACGACTTTCCACTGGAGTAGAGGCACAAGAGATGGAGACACTATGCTTAGGTCTATGGAGGAGTAGGTGTTATGTGCGAGATTATAATAGGTTGGTTCTTTTCTATTTAGGAGACATGCGTTCGACGAGAGAAGGAATTGTTCAATCAGTCGACCTCGCGTGTCGCAACAAGAGTCTCCCCATAGCCTGCTATGCGCATTGAAGTCTCCAAGGAGAACATAAGGCTCCGGAAGTTCATCAATTAAAGAGTGTAAATCACGTTTTTGCAGCTGATAGCTAGGAGGGATGTAAATAGTGCAGATTGTGATTAGTTTATCAAAAAGAACCGCTCGAACAGCCACTGCCTCAAGGGATGTTTGGAGTTGTAAGTGTGTGCATGCAATTCCTTGATTCACTATGATGGCAACACCACCGGATGATGTCATGGCATCATCACGGTCCTTTCGAAAAATAACGTATTTGCGAAGAAAATTTGTGTGTTTTGAATTAAGGTGTGTTTCTTGTACACACAGCACTTTTGGTGAGTGTTCGTGTAGGAGTTCTTGGATGTCGTCAAGGTTTCTGAGAAGGCCCCTGACGTTCCATTGTATAATTTGAGTGTTCATGGTGAATGTAAAATAATGCTATGTGTACGAAAAGCGAGTGGCTGTTTAGATGGGGAGTTTGAGTTCATTTAACAGGGCCGTCACCAGGCCCTGTTATTTGCTTTTTTGTTTTCTTGGCGCGCTCCAAGGAGCCACGCCGCTCTTTCGGCACCAAGGGTGCCGACGTTTCCATTGCCTCCTCGGAAGCACTGGATGCCCGCACGTGCGGGCTGTTAGTTTGGATTTTGGGCCTCGCCTGGTGAGGGGAGGCCTTGAGACCCGAAGACTCTGGAGTCTCCGGTCTCTGTTTGGGAGCAGGCGGTGTAGCCTGGGCTACAGCCGCCTTGGGGGCAGGTGCCACAGCCGACGGCTCGCTCTGCGCAGGCCGAAGGGGTGGCGAGGGCTGGTGCGGCGTCGCCCCCTGACGCGCCGCATCAGCATATGTTGCGCCGTAAAATGGCGACACTCTTCGTCTTGCTTCTTTAAATGTGATGTTTTCTTTGACTTTAAGAGTGATTATTTCTTTTTCTTTCTTCCAGTTAGGACACGAACGCGAATACGCGGCGTGTTCCCCGTCACAATTCACGCAGTGAGGCGTAGTAACACAGTTATCAGATGGGTGGCCGTGGCTACCACATCTTGCACAAGTTTCCCGACCCCGGCAGTTCTGCGAGCCATGACCAAATCGTTGACATTTATAACACCGTCTTGGATTGGGAATGTAGGGACGGACAGAGAGTTTGATGTATCCTGTGTCTATAGATGAAGGCAGTGTGCTAGATGCGAAGGTGAGTATTAAATGTTTGGTAGGTATTTCTTTGTTGTCTTGTCTGATGACGATTCGTTTCACATCTGTGACATTTTGCTCTTTCCACCCTTCAAGCAGTTCCTGTTCAGACATTTCAAGAAGGTCTGCTTCTGAAACAACTCCGCGTGAGGTGTTCATTGATCTATGAGGTGAAATAGATACTGGGATATTACCAAATGCTACGAGACTGCCAAGTTTTTCATAGTGGTGTTTTTCAGGGAGCTCGAGGAGAAGGTCTCCGCTAGCCATCTTTGTAACCTTGTATCCTGGGCCCAAGACCTTTGTCAGGGATTTAGCAACAAGAAATGGAGATATTGCTCTGGCTTGTTTTGTTGGGTTTTCGCTGTGCACAACATGGAATTTGGGAAAGCATTGTCTGGGTTGGCTGAAAATTGATATGTCATCGGTGCGTCCCCTCTTAGGCGGGAGACGATCTAGGAGACGAGGAAATGCAGGTGTTCCCATAGTAGTGTATTTTTTGTTCGGCAGCAATGGCGACCACCCACCATGGAGTCCAACCAGGGGACGCTGAAGCACTTAATAGCATAAGGCTGCAGACGCCAGCCGTACATTGCCACTATAACCAAATATAACTACTCAAGGTTGAGTAATTACACAAGGTTAACCCTTGCCGCCATGAAAAATCGGAAGTAAATGGAAGAGAGAAGAAGACAGGACAGATTTAAAGACGAGAAAAGACTAAGATGTAGGAAGAGAGAGATAGGAAAAGGCAACTGCCGATTTCCCCTGGGTGGGTCAGCCCAGGGGTGCCGTCTACGTGAAGCCGGGGCCAAAGAGGTGTGTTGCCTCTGCTGGGGGGCCTTCAAGGTCCAATCACCCAGCTTTGGCTCAACCCCCAGGATCCCCTTTTCCCCGGACACGGCAAAGCCACTCACGGCTAGGCGTGGGAGGGAGTAGAAACTCCCCAGTTAGCTCGGGTCCGTGGTGTCGCTACACACCAAACGCCTACTTGCGCAGGCGCCCCTGCGGGCATGCTGCGTGTTTTCTCTGAGCGTTCATACGTATACAAGTCAAGCAAGCAACACCCACCGATAAGTTACCGTATTTACTCTCATTATCCTCACACTTTTTTTGCGGGAAAACCGATGAAAAGTTGGGGGGTGCGAGAATTACGCGGGGAAAACTTTCAACGAAAACGTACAGAGGGAAAAAGAAAATGAAGTGGCCGCAAATCGGGATTCTCACACCAACAACTAACAGCAAGCTTTAAAAAGTACTAATTAAAACTTACCTCAACAATAAAAGCAGTGGTTCAACACAAGACAAGATTTAATTGAGACACAAAAAGTGGAAGCAAATAGGCGAGAATTAGAATACCATACGCAAAGCTTGCGGACGTTGCGGGCGTAGCGGCAGCGTTCGTCGCTCAACAGAAGCCCTCAAAAGGTAAGCGTGGGACGTCAGTATTGGGCTGATGGCTATTTAACAGAATTGTCCGCAGTTTCTTTCTTAAGAAATAAAGTTTACCATCAATCCTAAGGGCCTACCGGCGGCCCTGTTGCCGTTCTTTAGTGCATTATCTATCACTTGCAACTTGAAAACAGCCGTACAGCTTCAGTATCGCCTCATAACTTGACAAGGTTACCGATGCAACATACAAAACACGCTGCAAGGCGCACTGGCCACTTCGGCTTGGCTTGAGTTGGATTGAATCTATGTGCAATAGTAGGCTTGATGCTTAAGAGATGGCGCCAGATGATGTGTGCTATCATCATCAGTGGCTGGAAAGAGCACACGACATTATTGCAGCAGTTTTCGGGGGTGCGATAACTACTCGAGGAAAAACAGAAATCATATTTCTGTTGCGCAATGTGGGGGGTGCGAGAATTGTGCAAGTGCAAGGATTACGCGAGTAAATACGGTAACAGGCTGAGGTGTCGCGATGCTAGGATCGAAGTCACGAGTCCGATTCCCGTATACACCAGATGCATTTCCATGAGAGCGAAAAGTAGTAATACTACATGTGCTTAGATTTAGATGCAAGAATAGCAGACAGTGTTTGAGGATTGCATATTTCAAGCGTATTGTGGGATTACACTCAATGTAAAGAGAAGTGGCGCTCTGTGTGTGTGCACCCTCTGTCCACTGTTGTCGTCGCACCTTACACTTCAAATAGATTTAGGTGCACATTAAAAAGAAACCTCAGGTGGCCAGAAATAATCTGGAGTCTGGCCCCACAGCGTGCTTCCTTATGATATGCTTTCGGCACGTAAAAATATTATATCCTTGCATGCCACGGGCGATATACAGCTGCCACTATGAAAACGAGTTGAACAAAAAATCAAGGTGGCAACAAAATTTTTGATCGTGTCCCGAAATTACACGCGGTTATCAGGAGCAAATCTCGACATAACCAAAAGCATGCTCAATCCTAATGGTTATTGTACAACATGACGAAGACCAAACTTGTCAAAAGGTTGTCAAAACAACCAAAGCGACATTCGAATCAGTGAACATGCTGTGTGATCAAAGGCATGCATATTATCCAAAATGAAACATGCGCTGCAGGTAACATGCATGGTCGAAGTGGGCATAAAATACTTTTTTGTACGCATCATTATGCTTTCAAAGAAGTTGTAAAAAAAGTCCAAGGTGGCATTGAGCTCACGATACAACGTTAACATCCGATGAAAACCTCGGCAAAAGTGAAACTCTTATGAAACTGAACACTGCGCAGTGCAGCGGTGCCAGCAACTCAACAGGGCAGACGTAAGTTTGGGCTCTTCACACTCAACTCCTAATAAATTTATAGTCATGCAACAAACTTGGCATCTAAGCAATTAAAATCCGAACGCTACTATATTAAACGCACACGAAATCGTGGTGGTGGTTTGCCGACAGCTCCGAAAAGGCACAACTGCCACAGCAAATGCGTGCTTTACCGGTAACATACATATAGAATTTGCACCGCCACTTCATTTTTTATGTCATAGAAAGGCAGCTATTCACCATCGACGTGCATATTGCACTCGTTCAAAGACATTGTGCTTGGTCCCGCAAAAGTTACCTATGAATCGCTTTCTATTCTGGTGAAATTCACACCGTCAAAATGTTTTTACAATCTTTTTGAACCTTCGGAGCAAGTCCAGGTGACACAGCACATGCACAGCAACCAGATAACAGTGGGTGCAGAGCACGTGAACGTGCTGAGAGAGCGCAGGCAGAATGTGGGAGCGGAATATCGAGCAATCGGTTTTCCCTAAAAAGGCGGCAAAACGCGCGCGGAGCAGCGCCCCCCTGGTTGAGAGGCCTATAGAGGGAGAGGCTTACATTCTTACGAGTTTCGCTTTTACAAGCTAGCATTTTGACACACTTGGCCCATAAGCTACATCGCGCAGCAAATATATACTCAAAGTAAAAGTGCATGCCTTCTTAGTTGACAATAAAAATAGAAATTTCAACACGAAGAAGGCCAAACTCAGATTCTAAAGTTTACTTATTTCAAAGGAAGGAAACGTATATAAGCTCAGAAAACTTTGAATATTACATTTGAGTAGCTTGATATACAATTAGTTTTTGCAAGGTGCTTTCAACACTAAAAATATTCAAATACCACAAAACTTCACAAGAAACATTTAAATCAACATAAAGAATAACATACCTGAGCTGAATTTCACCAAGTGTGATGCACAAATATAAAAATGAGTTTCGGTTGCCTATCCTCCCTCTTCACCGTGCCACTTCCCTCTACAATTTCAGTAGTGCACTTTTGCAAATGTTGCGATAGCATTCAAGTATAGTGGCCAAAGAACACCAGAGTAAACAAGGTAGCGTACATTGTTGCAACAGAGTGCCAAAAATATCCTGAATAAAACCAGTGAAACAAATGGGGAGCCATTACAAAATTAGAGGAACATAGCCTAATTCTGAGCTATTCTCAGATGAAACTCCTGCAATGAACCTCATACCGACTAGTTGCCTTTACTCCTTTCAAAGGAAGCTTGCTTAGAAGACTAAACTATGACAACAAGGTTAACAGATCACCACGAGTGTGTCGAGTAGGAAAAACATCCTCGCTTTTCCACAAATTTATTTCACGAACTTTGTTAAATCGTATATAGTGGAATAGCTACGTTATTATGAGTTCATGACAACATTGAACCCTGCCAAAAAATAGAAATTCCTTTGTCAAAAGAGAAACTTATTAAAATCCGGTTTTGTAAGGTGGAGTTTCGACTGTAGTACGGTACATAGTATTTATATTTATAGGTAAATTCACAACACTTTCTTCGTCATCCTAAAATTTGGTTCAAATGTAGTTCCACACATTTGCAGAACTTTTTCTTGCATGTAACTGCAAGAACTACTGGACAGTTGCAGAAATTTTCATAAATTATTATTTGTGCATTAAGGCTCATTTCTCCAGGAGCCATCAACTCCTGCTCTAAATATTACACCGATTTGTTTTGGCTGCATTTGAAGTATATGCATGTGCAAAGAGATTTTGCAACTTTCTGTGCTTTAATAATATAGATACACTTTTTTTTGTAAGCTCTGCATCGTGCAAGAAGCATTTAGAAAATGATTTTGCATAGCATGAGTCACAATCATTCTGAAACATGCACGCAGTAGAACTACTACTGTATAGGGTACCATCATGAGTCTCAGTTGAGTCGCAGTTTACTTCATAGTTGCTACAGAAATTCTTAGATAGGACAAACAAAAACTATAATTGGTTGTCAAGAGCTGGATGAATTAAGCCAGTAAAGCTTATTTCATGCATCTAACATGCACAACCACAAAGTATCAAAAGAAGCTCTACATCAGTAACCTTACAAATATCAGTATACAAATGTACATCATAGGAGAAAAAAAAAGCCATTTCCTCCCAAGAACAGATGTTTTATAAGCACTGAAATCTTTCAAAAGAAAGTAGCAGGGACTCTTAAAGGACGGTAACGCTCAACTGCTTATTATGCCTTAGCACAAGAACATATGTTAGGAGGAAATGTGTGAAGAATTTTAGGCTAACTTTTTTCACAAAAAGGAATTTGCTCTAAACGTGACTCTTGGGTAAACTGTCACCTTGTGCAACCAGCAGATTTCAATTTCAATGCGAGTGAAAGGTAAAACATGAATGCACCATAAAGAGATTGAGATTCCTTACAAGTGCAAAGCTGGGGTTTCGCTTGTTTCTCCAGCTTATTGATGGAAGTGTCCATTCAGGTATGGTTTTACGGTGCATTGTCAAACAGCCATGATGGGTGTGGCCAGTAAAAACAGCACGGGGATTCAAGCTATCCAGAAGCTAGATGAATTGCATGAAAAAGAAATGGCAAAATTAGAATTTCATATGATAAAGCTTAGCAAAAATATATAAAACATGACCATAGGAATGATAATTAAACATATACAAAGAAAGTACTGAGAAGCTTTTGTGATGGCACAGTTCAGAAGTAATATACCAGATACAATGAATAGCAAAGACCAACAAGTGAAAAGAAGGTGAGACGGTTCTTCTTCTTCTTCTTCGGCGGTGGCAGCCACCGCGGCGTAGGCGGCAGACTACACCCACTGCAGAGCAAAGACCTTCTTCTCCTTCTCCTCCTTCTTCTCCTCCTCCTTCTTCTTCTCCTTCTTCTTCTTCTTCTTCGGCGGTGGCAGCCACCGCGTAGGGGGCGGACTACACCCACTGTAGAGCAAAGACCTCTTCCATGTTCTGCCAATCAACCCTGTCCTGTGCTTGCTGCTACCATGTCACACCTGTGAACTTCTTAAAACGTTTTGCCTACCCTTCAGAACAATGCAGCGAGTAACGGAAAGAAAAATGATAGGTGTAACCTCAAGAGACCAAAAGAGAGCAGAGTGTGTGTGTGTCCTTTCTTTGTGTATTCGTATTCAGTGCGCTCTTACCCTTCTTAAACATGGAATACCAAAATGCCCACCTTTCCACCTTGGAGAGTGTTGAGGACATGGCAGGGCACGTACATAAGCAGGATAACTGCTGCTAATTAAGTGTAACTAAGTGGATTCCAAGAGAAGGAAAACACGTGAGAGGAAGACAAAAGTTAGATTTCCTTTACAACAAAGTAATTTATATATTTATACAGAATGCAACCCTACTCTGGGATAATTAAATACAGGCAGAATATTTATTACATGTTTTGAAGTCGAGCCATAGTAGAGTGACTCCTGCAAGGCCATGCAAAAAATGTACAATGTTGCCTATTAAATTTTTACAGTATGCAGAACTACTTGTGATCCAGGAGCTATGGACAATGCATAGTGTTTTAAAGCACCTTATGTAACTGAAGGGTTTGAAATTTGGGCTAGTTTGTACCGATGCATGACGAATTGAAGGTAGCATCAAACAACAAATACAAAGATTAATGAGATCAAACAGACAATCATGCCAAAGAAAGTATAGGGGATTTTATACTATGATGTAAATGTATATTAAATTTGAGGACAGAAAAGTGAATGAAAATATAACTTGCCATAGGCAGGGACCGAACCTGCAACCTTCGAATAACGCGTCCAATACCCTGCCAACTGAGCTACCATGGCGGCTATCCCCGCATCCACTTTATTGAGTATACATGTGAATTAAACTTGGGAGCGTCAATCAGCGCTACCTGTAGCCATAACAGCAAGTAGGAACACGTTTTCTGCCTGTTTTGGCGTCCCATAGCACGTGATCTTATTACGAGCTGGCAGCTGACCAATATTCCCTTGCATACTGCCTGAAGGCCCCAAGTCTGCCAGAACGAGGCCCTCGCTATGAATGAAGGAAAGAAGTGAACACTTATGGGATCATTTTTTTTTCTTTAGACACAATATTGATGAGATCTAACAGACAATAGGTCCCTGCCCACGGCAAGTTATCTCTTCATCCACTTTTCTTTCTTCACATTGACCTTACAACTACCTCATATAATATGCACTACTTTCTTTAGCGTGATTGACTGTTAGATACGTTTATTTTTTCTTACATTGAAGTTATGTGCCTTTGATTGCTGTATCGGTATCTGCCGATAACTGTGGTTACAAATCCATATGGCAGCACCCATGCAGACCCGACCAATCGCTTCAATCCGTACTCCCACCTGATATTGACCCATTGCACTGGCAGTAACAAATAAATGGTGTAATAAGCCATCACTTTATGGCATCTCATGCTGAGGACAAAGCATCAGATGCACTTTGCCGTTATATGCAAGATAAACTGTTTGTTTAGCCATGCCTGCTACGCTTAATGCACTGACAATTTGAAAATGGTTCTTAGAATGAGCGCAATATAGTCACAAATACATTGCTGTCAAAGCATCACCACATTATTCTGAAGAAAATACAAGCATCAGTTAGCAATACAGTATACGAGTTATACAGCGCACAATGACGACTTGACTAATTAGAGGGAGAGGGCCCCAGCTGCAATGGGTGCTGCCGTTTTTTTTTTTTTTTTTTGGCACTACTGTCTGGTCGCTTTACTTGCCTTACGCGTGTGAGCAAATGCCAGGAAGATACCGAGCAGACGATGTGATGCAGAAGAAAACATGTGGAGGGGCTAATCACCCTTCCTATTGGCTGAGAGGCCCTGTAGCCTTCACAGTGCTGAAAGGAACTTCCGAGATAATTGCTGCTGGTATGTATACAGCAGTGACAGTCTATGAAACTGTCTGATAATGCATACTAGAACAAGGAGCATGTTTAGATCAGTCTCCATGATTCACACTAGCACTAACTTCTAAACATAATGCTATATAATACTAATTCTTTTCACTTTAAATTAAAATTCTCCAAAGAATATACAGGAGTCAGGTATGGCTTTTGGCCCTTGGCAAGCAATGATAATCAATTTTTTTAGTTACTGTACCACTTACATATTCAAATGATATAGATAAACTGATCAAATCTTACCATTGATGTTGCTTCTCGTGACAAGCACTCCCAGTTTTCACGAAACAACTGTTCCTTTTCTGCTGCAGGTGCAGCATCTGGTTCTAAACAAGCACTGTCAGAGCTCCTATACAAAGGAAAGTGCTGCAAGAAGTAAACTTTAATAAGATCCAAGCTGAGCTTATGATGGCAATTTAATGAAAAGCCAAGCTTCTGTTTACATTTTATTTGTTCAATGTTCCTTAACTAAATCATCAAATACTGTCATTAGTAAAAAGTAAGCATTTCATTTATAGTGTTCAGCATGCCACAGATACTCTGGGTCTGTAGGGCCTTTAAAACAGAAGAGTCTGAATACTTTACTAGCCAGAGGTCATTAAACAGAATTTACATCTATAAACCCTCAATCTAAGTACATGAATGTTTTCGTAATTCACCTGAATCCCAATGCAGCCCCCACAAAAATCAGTTGAACTAATGGTCTCCTGCCCAGCAGCACAAAGCAAAAGCCGTATCCACAGCCACATTGCCAAGTAGTGGAAACTACTAATGATTCACATGTTATGGAAGTTACAAGCAAATACATCTTCAGCAGAATCTGTCCACAAAGTGCGCCATTTGAAGAAATATATACTAAGACACAGACCGAATTCAGGCAAAAAATAGAGTCGTGAGCAAACAACTACGTGATTCCATGGGAAAGGGCGTAACAAACCGGCTGAGCTTTATGTAAAGCCACAAAAAGTTGCCCTGAACAGCAAAGGCATGCTTTGCAACTGTGCTGGCTGAATTCATGCAAATGTGAATGACCTACAACATGCATGAATGGCTAGACCTCATCATGATTGCTTTTACTGCCCAAATTAGCCATTTCACAAACGAGTTTCCAGATTTTCTGCCCATTACAGGTTGCTAGTTCTACATTAACAACAGTACACATTTACTAGCTGCTTCTGCCATTTTTGAACAAGAATAACAAAGCTATGCTGCAAAAGGAAAAAAAAAAAAAGCTTGCAGGCTAGTGAGAGGCCTATACATTACAACAAATTGAACTATCACATCAGGTTAAAAGCTTTTTGTAATCTAGCCTTCTTTAAAGGTGATGGATAAAGCAAGCCATTGCTCCCTTTTCTTTTATCATGCCTACCCAGTTTTTCAGGAATATTTTGAAACTCTCTGCACTGTTACAGTACTGATGAAAAGTGCACCAGACATTTATTGATACGCACACTTTTTTTTAATACATTCCAAATTCAGAAAAGTGCAGGCTTTTCTGTTATTCTCATTTTTTAAAGTCAATCTCATTTTTAAAAAGTGTATTTCTGAATAGAAGATAAGGTAGCAAATAAAAAATAATAATAAAACATTTTCAAATCGCCACATAGTTGCAAGTGCCCCACTTTTTAACCCTTTCACTACTGTTCATGAGCATAATCGTGATATTTTGGGCCAAAATGCCCGATGACGACTATCCTTGTCAACCAGAAAAATTGATCCCATATGGAACCGATAGCGGCTATAGGGAATAATCGGGAGGATTGGGACACATTTCACAATTGCATATTTAGTTTTTAGACCTTGAACGCAGAACGCTTTTTGTTTGATTGATTATAATACAGGTCTAAACAAGCTGTAAAACATCTGAGATGCACTGGTTCCTACGGCTCCTGGTGCAGCTATAAAAGTATAGTTTCTAATGGCTAAAACCTGTCCCATTCACGTGCCTCTGTGGGTAAAGTGGGACATTACTTGGGAGGAGTGAAACGTGTGTAACGCAATGGTTCAAGTGTCTTCAATTACCATTACAAGCGAACAGTTCAATATAAAATATTAAATAGGGTCCACAAACATTGCTACACCGATATTTTTTTTTTAGAACGGTAGCTTAATCACAATATCCGCAATCGATAAAGTCCCCACATGATTCTTAGAAATAGAGATGAACTGAGAGTATTTTTCTTTGTTCTGCAGTAACTGCACACCTACGTAAAGTGTATTATTGCTTTTGACTCTAGCCATGTGATGAATGCCATTTTTTTTTTTTTACTGAAACTGACAAGAAAAAAATCCCCTTTTGTCACTTCATTATACATGTTGATTAGGGCAACTGATGTCACAAATGTCATGCCAGTCATTATCAAAACTTGACATGTTGTTGTCAGACTTGTCAAAGGTAACAGTTTCGTTGAAGAACAGCAATCTTTCAGCAAACACATTTCTGTTTTGGATGCGCTGTGGCGGCAGTATTGACGGCGCTCCTTTTTCAAGACTGTCGTGCTAACCTCTATGAATTCTTGTTCAATCATATGCTTCCCCAATGTGCATGTAAGAACTTTTGTCTTACACCTTCTATTTCGCACTGTATAATACAGTGTGGCAGCAGGATAGAGATCAATAGGACAGGGTCCCGTTACTCCCTCACCTCAACTGTCTCATTTCTCTCAAACTACATTTCTTAAAGTAAACAACATTCAGCGGCCGCAGTTCAAGTGTACTAATGCCCAAACATTTTCTTTCAAAAAATACAGCGCTGATGTGTGTTTTCAGAGAAAAAGTGCTATTCGAGTCCACAAAGCGGCTGAACACTGAGAGTGTTGCAACTGTGCCAGCAGAAACTTACTTCGGACACATGAAAAAGGAGACTTCCAGTTACAGAAAGCTCCATTCGCCTAAGACGCTCGCCATTACATCCATGCCATCAGTCTGTTAGCACCATTTCATGAGCCGTCGTCTAATGTCTTTGAAATAACTGCTGGAGACAGAGACGCTTTGTCCCATTCCTCCAGCTGTAGTAAACCTCCAGACTCTCCCTTAGTTGTCATAGTAGTGCTCTTTGATGCTGCATGGCCACTCATGTCCATGTTGCGATATTTGTATCTTGGCTTTTGTTTTTTTGCCGTCTTTCATTGTATTGCCATAATATGAAGGTGCCTTTCAGATCTTTTTTTTTCTTATGCAATTAGTGAAATAAAAACACACCATTGAATTGAAAGAATGGTACTACGCCCTTTAAAAAAGCTTTACAAATTGAGCACAAAATTTTTTTGGCAAATTTGTCCCAACTTTCTTCCTTTTTTATGGTAGCAAAAAGGTTAAAGCTAACACACACTGTACTTTATAGCTTATATTCATTCACGGGAAAACCTAACAGAATCGCTAGTGCCACAACCCTCGAGTTATCTTGCAGAGTAGAGTTAATTAGAAAAAACTTTGGATCTTGGCCTACTTACAGGTTAAAAAAAAAAACATGATTTGATCCACTAGAAGCCTTTTGCACAAAAGTACCAGCACATTGAAAAATTGGCGAGATAACTGGTGCAGCTGCTTGAGCTGATAGCTCATGTACCGCTAGAAGATGCCATGATGCTTTCTTTTTTTTTTTTTTTATACACAAATAAATTATGATGGGTAAGGGACAGAACAGACTGGGGTGCCTAATTTTTTTTTCATTACCTTATTATAGTATGTGCATAAAACACCTGGTAAACATAAATATTAGCACCTCTAGGACATTGTTACAGTTTTCAGGGAGCCATAAAGCGTAAGAATAAAATAATTTTCTGGGTGCACAATACGGCTTCTATATTTTGTATAATATGACAATTTATCATGCAAAGAAACCTTATTTCTGTAAAACCTCTAGTTGATATAATTCTTGCAAGCTTCCCCTGTGTATTTGACTGTACATTTTGTGTTCTTTTAAACCTGTGCTGGAGATATGAAAAGAGTCAATCACATAAAACCACTGCTCCGGTCAAATAAATATTTCAGTAATTTATGTTATTGCTTCCGAAATCAACACTGATGAGTAATAGCATGCAACATATACAATTAAGCATAAAATATCCATGCTAAAATGAATGAAGTAAACATGTTTTGAAAGTAACATGTGGCAAGTTACAATTTGAAAGTGAACATATATCTAAATGCTCAATGTTGAGCCCCAGTGTTGCACGCAAAAACCCAGCATTATTCCCCGACAAGGGACACAATGGAAAAGCTTTCATGGTGGCCAATATGTTGCAGTACCACTTCTGGCACGCTTTAACAAAAAATAAAGGAATTTGAGCCATAAATTTAAACATCACTGATATGTTCTAAGCGACGTCTATACATGGTTAATACAGTAGACTCATGGTAAACGGAACCTGAAGGGGCCGGAAAAATATGTTCCATTTAACAGGAGTACCGTTTACTGAGAGGTGAACATGAATGCAGAATACAAGCCCAAAACCAAGCACTGCAGAGGCAATAGTTTCATTTCAGCAGTAGTTCCATTTAACAAATTTCTGTTTACTGAGAGTCTATTGTACTGGAAAGCTTCACCAAAAGAGAAAGAAACTACCAAGAATAAACAGGAGAAAGAAACAGGCATGTGGGTGCATAGTTTTGTATGTAAGGCATCCAAGAACCCAAACCAATAAAATGGAAGAGAAACTTCATGCAACAGGGCAAAGAACGACAAGACATACAGGATACGATGCACACAGCACTGCGTGCATCCTTCTTCTGTGGGTGTTGTCGTTTTTTGCACTGTTCCATTCAGTATGTACAACAAACAGGTCAAATCAACCACATGCCTGGAAGGAAAAGTTGATTTGCACCCGAGTGCTGCGCAATTCTACCACAGCCAGTTGCTCTGTAAGGAGTAAACACTATTTATACGTTGTCGATTATGACACTTGCATTGTTTACCAGACTCCAATCTCTAATGGAAATGTCCATGTTGGGCAGACTGACAATTGCTTGAATGATTGCCTACGACAACACAGTGCATTAAAGAAAGTCCTAGCCTCATATCTTCCAGCACAATGTAATGTGTGGTTGTAAACATTCCCTTAAATACACTAAAATATTAGCCAAGTACGAAGATTAAAGGGACACTTAAGTCAAATAACAATTTATATCAGAGTGAAAACTCAATGTATGACAACATCTAAAACGACAATATTATTAACAACAGTGCCCTACTTACCAAGAACTTAAGGCAAGTGCACAAGAACACATGCGCCGCTATAATACATTTTCAAAATGATCCAGTTAATATCAGATAGACTGCCTACAACTAATCACTAGTAATCGATCTAGCTGCACTAAATAAAGAGCCTTCCATGCATCATGAGACGCAATGCTGCTTGTTCATTTCTTATTGATTAATGGAAAAAATAACTGCCGGGCATTACTATGGAGAATGGGGCAAGTGGTTCAAAAATTCAATTTTCGTGTAGTTACACCGGACAGGTGGTGCCATCTAGCGTGGTGCAGTTAAACCAAAAACGTCTGCAATCTTGGAGCCAATGACGGGAAATTAATCAATGGCCGTTGTTGCTGCTGTGGCTCCTACTGCTTTCGGTCTGCAGCTATACTAGTGTCGGCTGCGGCACAGTAAAGACGAACAACGTTGTCCATGGCAACAGTGACGCGAGTCGGTCCGGTCAGTCCGTTTCTTGAGGCGGGTAATTTGAAGTGCACTAACCCAATGCGGACCACCAAAACAAGATATAATTTCAAAATAGGCCCTTACTTGGCATAAAAGTAACACTACGAGGTTTTTGGACCGCTATTTCAACAATCAACGTCGACTTAATGGTTGCCTTTAGTGTACCTTTAAAAAGCATGTTAATTTCTAGAAACTATTTCAAGACAGCATGATAATTATGGATTTGTACTACTATTTGATTTTGTACTGGATTGCGAGTCTCAGCTTCTTGAAGTATTGCATGATGTCACATAATGGTTTTCACATATGGGTCATATTTTTTTTTTCGTGATTGCCTCCTAGTAAACTTAATTTCTAAAGCATTGCTCATTTTAAGTCTTCATCTTCACACTGTCATTGTTTTCAATGCCGATTTCACACACGAATAGAGCTACAGTCGAACCAAGAAACATTGAATCTGAAGAAAATCAGAAGAAAATCAGAAGAAAGTTCTATACATAGATAATTGAATATAAAAAAATTTTTCATATATCAAACATATTTCAAGTTGATTTTTCAGCTGTTCAACAAACACAATAATTTGTTATATGTGGGTTCAATATATGCGACTTCAACTGTAACATTAATTATAAACCTGCCATCAATCTTGAATGTTTCCATTTTTTTGAGTAACTTATGCAAAGTAACCGTAGAATCTCAGACAGAACCCTGAAGGACCAGGAAAATATGTTCCTAATAATAATAATCAGAGTTTAACACCCCAAAACCACCATATGACTATGAGAGACACCGTAGTGGAGGGCTCCGAAAATTTTAACCACCTGGGGTTCTTTAATGTGCACCCAAATCTGAGCACACAGGCCTACAGCATTTTCGCTCCATCAAAAGCGCAGCCGCCACAGCTGGGATTCGAGCCCGCGACCTGTGGGTCAGCAGCCGAGTGTCTTAGCCACTAGACCACTGCAGTGGGGCAGGAAAATATGTTCCACTCATCAGGAGTTCCTTTAATTAGAGATGAGCAGAGGTGCTGAATACAAGCACTAAACCAATCATGTTAGAGGTAGTTGTTGCATTTCGGCAACAATTCCGTTTACTGAGAGTCTACTATAAGTAGTGTAAAGATCCTGAAATGCACAATGAACTTCACAGTTAACAAGTCTTGTAGAAACGTACACCCATAAGCACAACATAATCATAGTAACTCCAACTTACAATGGCTCCCTCAAAGAAAATCACCCATTTAAAAAGCAATAAAAACAGTTTGCTTAGACTAAACTTCATACGCACCATGAGTATAACAGGTCGACCACTTGTCTCTAGTCTGTCTTCCTTTCGGCAATTTTTCTCCTGCATCACCAACACAGAAACAAACCAAAAATTCTGTCATTGCTTTGCATGTGCCAACAATAGAAAAATGTAGAATGCTGTGCTGCCTGGCATCTTATTGCTCAAATGTTGAATGATGAGTGCTTAGATGAAGCACAATGTGCAATGCACATCTTCTTCTGCCAATAACATATGTTTCAAGCTTTTCCTAGGCATTCTGTTTTTGGTACTTTCACAGAGTGTTACGTCCAATACATTACCATAAAATCCCGAGCAAGCTGCTTTCCTACGGTGAAAGACAATCCAAAGAGTTTTGGAGGAGGAGCCCTTGCTCGATCCACAAGCGGATCCAGGGGGAAGGGGGGGCGGTAGGGGCAATCGCCCCCTTCAAAAGCTTGTCGGTACCCCCTTCCCCTCTCCTTATAGTTTGCCGTTCACCTGCTCTCACTAATCAAGGCAAATGAGTGGGACCACATTGACCACATATTAACAGTATTTATGCTATGGCAAAGTTTTCGTGCTTGTAAAAATTTTTAAAAAGTAATGACCACGCCCCCTTATCCAGTTTCACTTCAAGCGACCGCCCCCCCCCCCCCCCCCAAAAAAAAATGAGTGGCTATATCCACCCCTGGCTCGATCGTGGAGCAAAATTCAAGATGCTGAAGGAAGGGACACTAAAAAATTAAAAAATATGCAATCATGCTTCAAATAAAAATATGCATGTGTTAACTATTTTAAAAATAGTGAATGAAACTGAAAATGGGAAGATGAAAAGGTGGAGGGCATTTGCTCTGTCATCGGCTCATACTATTGCACATCTCTCGAAAAAAGAGACGTTTGCTTAGGATTTTACTATCTGTTTCAATCTGTCTGTGTGTGTACGTCTGTGCACGTGTGTGTGAGATTTCTTCGCTAAATGCACTGAACATTCATGCAGATATAGGAATTTTCTCTTTTTTGCAAGCACATTTTTTTCTTCTGAAAACTACCTTCAGAGTCATTACTCTGGATCTAAAATCTGATCTTAAAGTAAATTCCATCGATATCCGGAATGGCAACCAGGACCGCCTCCTCCATTCTTATTTGGATTCACCAATCTCTTTCTTCATACTTTAACCACACTAGATTGAGAAAACTTGCTGAAGCTTTGTATCTGAAGTAGCTGTCTCCCTCAGAAAAAACTTGAAGGGATGGTGCCATCAAATTTCGAGGCCAAAACAAGCCTCTTGTGGGTTTCCTCTGTATGCTAGGACACTTCACACGAACGGTCGGACAAAGCAAACATTAAGAACTTATTTTAATTCACCTCCAAAGTGTACCTAAACGCTCATTCTCCCAACCAAAGCGCATTGCAAGCGTGTCCAGAACTGTCGTAGCTTTGTAGCAAGGGCGACGAAAGTTGCAATGATGTCACACCAGATCTGTAGTGAGCATAGGCGTGCACAGGTTTCCCCTTCACAGAGAACAAAGGTTCATCGCAGCCCACCCCCTCCCTATTATGTTGATGCATGGGTCTAACTTCGCACCCCCTCCCTATTATGTCAATGTGTGGGACTGTGTTTGCACCCCCCTCCTCGTAGGTAACTATGAGAGTGGCTGCCCCCTTACCCCCCCTCCCATGCGCACGCCTATTGTAAATGAGTTGAGTGACCTCGGGAGACCTCCGCTATGTACGTACTGGCAAAGCATCGTGGCTGCTACACGTTTGTTTTGCAGGTGCTTATGCGGCACGTGTGTGCGAGAAGGCCAGTGAGAGCAGATGATAATCAGTACGACATGCGTCACAGCCTTGCGTGGCCACGGGACCGAGCTACACTTTCATGTAATTGCCCAATTCGGCACCCAGAAACCAAAATCGAAAACTGTCCACAAAAAAAAAGGAAATATCAATGTATTTAGTGAGAATAAATTAATCTTGGTGCGTGTATCATGCTTCCTGGAGCTATAAGAAATGCTTGCAGCACACAATGCACAAGCCACAAAAATGGTGGCCATAAGAAATTATGTACGTCTAAGCAGAGTTATTCAATTATACAAGTTTCGAAACTTCATTCCAAAATCCGGACATGCAGTTGGCCCAATTTTTCGGGGTTTAGCTGACGTTCCCGCCACCTGGGAGTGGCAACACAAAAACAAATAATGCATTTAATAATGGGTGCGCGGATCAACAGGTGGCACGACAATCTGCTCACTCCCAACAGGGGGAGCCAACAACGTGCCTGTATTTCGATACATGGAGCTTAAGGGGAGTTTCGCAACACATATGATTGAATAACTCTGCATCTAAGGAGATGCCATCAAAATTTATGGCGCCACAGTGAGATGTTGTGGGTCAGTTTTCACAACCTATACATCCTTTTTTTCACATTTGCAAACTTGCTAAGGATCTTTTCATGACAAGAGTGGTGTTTTTGGTATTGTAAAAGGGCAACACCCTAATACAAGCAAAATTATTTTTTTCTTTTTACTGTTTCTTTAAGATATCTTGAAAGCTCATAGCACTCAAAATTTTTTAAAAGTAACTCTCAAAGCTCTTGCACAAACATAAAAGATTCACATTCATGATCAACATATTTACCAGTTTCTCAGAGCTACAAAAAAAAAATAAGCATGAACAATCACCAACCTTTCTCTCAGAACACCGCAGCTTGTGCCTGATCTTTCCCAACTCCATTCTAGCTCGAGCACAGAAGTTGCAGCTGTCCCCATATAATGCCATACTGTTGACAGTGACGAATAAGTTGCCCCTTATTGCAGTCAAGTGCACGGCTGAGGTGTTAAAATTTTCTTCAAACCGATCTACGAAATATTCGTGCATCCTGTAAAAGCAACCAGCATAATAGTGATGAGCAAGCAGGCAATCAGTGCTCTGCTACTTTATTCATGGATACTTACCTGTAATGGAAACCAACATCATGGTTCCCAACAGCCACAATAACTTTCACATGAGAAGGCACGTAAAAGAGATCCCAGAAGCGTTTCATATACACCCTGAACTCTTCATGATTGCTCCATTGGCCTTCATCGAAGACATCCCCTGGAACAGCACATATAGCCAGTTATGCTTTATTATTAATGTAGTGAGCAAAAAAAAAATTGTGTGTGCAATCTGAATAAATACAAATGAAGCACTTATATGGACTCTGTGGAAAAGAATCACTAACTTAGAGTTCAAAAAACTAACAGGTAAGTTCATATTTTTATTCATGCTGGATGTTCACTATTTGTCAACTCAAATGGGACCTTGCATACTGAGGCAGTTAAAACAATGTACTAAAACATTTTTCTCTAGAAGCCACTTAGTTCTTCTTGCCTTCAATTCCACCTCTACCTGCAGGTTGATGCAGGCAAACTTGAGTGCAGCAGACAAAACACAAAAATTGTTTCTCAGTATCATTCTTCATATAGTATTTTTTCTCAACCAGTGCTTATAAGAATCACCAATTATGGCAATATCAACACAGTGAACTCACAAACTCAATTCGTCACTTCACTTCGAATTTATACGACGGTGCCCAGTATGTCACTCAATTACATTTTGCAACTCTGATTCCTGCTGCATTTAGTTTTTTTAGTCTGCTGTATTTAGGTGCTGTATTTGGCCATGCCTTGTGCTATAGTAGGCAATTAAAGTATAGATTAGCTTGTTAATTTTGATTTTAGCAACAAGAGAAGAGCAAAATGTACTATAAGCTTCGATACTCTTTCATAGCTTACGTATAATAAGAGGCTCAGTAAAGTGAGCTACTTTTTCTGTTCACCTAGAGTGGTTTCCAGTATAGGTCTAAAGAAACAAAGAGGAGTCTTGAAAGGTTAGACTACTTTTTATTATCAGGCAATATGTTTTCAAGTGATTGTCAATGCCTTCGCCGATCTTCGCCGATAAGAAGCCATCGCCGATCTTATTTGGTGACATTCACGAGACAATATCTATTTATTACAGAGAACCATGCAATCCTAGCACTTAAACTTTGAGGTTATCACTCTTCCCAAAATGAAGGGCAACTTTTTGAACAGGATGAATAAACTTTTTGCAATGGCTAGGCAACATGCCATGAATACAACATAGTATTGTTGTTGCTGCTTTAAATACTGTTGAGTTGCTGGCAAATCCTGGTCTCACTATGGGCTTCATAACAACCAGTGAGACCTCTTTAGCAGAAGTTATTTAAGCTCCTCTAGAAATTTAGATGTGGCCTTCAGAACACCATCCAATCATTGTACATGGCCGGGTTTGCTTCCTCTTACCATCCACATTTATTGACCCTGTAATGGCTGAATTATGAAACAGCTGAATAAAATAAAAATTGTTTTCATTTTTCAGCTTTAAATAGCAACCTTTAAATGATTCCCAGTTACATTATCTAAAACGCAACTTTAATGCATACTTTTATGTATGTCACGAATTCTCTATATGCCCTAGAACCGAAGACCTTGCAGCAAAAAATGTACTTCAGAACTAAATAACATGTCCTGTGCCACCTCTTGAATGCACACACACCAAATAAACAAAATTATTGACAATAAAACTTATGTCAACCAGGCGAGAAAAAATGAAGTGGGAGCTGTTGCATACACTTTCTGCTATTCCCCATCAGCTACGAAACAATTGATTCTAGCTTAAAATACCCTAGACGAGACGGCACTAGATTTTCCATGCTGAAATCTACATTCCCCATGAGTACTTGACAGCCTGCATTAAAGGCAGCACGCATTCCACGCATTGCTTGCTCGAAGTTGCTCGGTATGTCACAAATTTGTGATACTCGGCCGTAAAGGGTTAAAGTCAGCTCGATTACATCGGTAGCTCGCATGTAATGGGCAAAAAACAAACAGCTTAAAGAACCCCTGACACGCAATTTGAAAACTTGAGATGCTTGTGTTGTTTGAAAGTCCTGCATGCCAGGAGCACTGATGACCGGTTATTGAAGACTAGCATTGCTTATGAGATATTTTTACTTGGTTTATCAAAAGTTATCAAGAGTTATCAGCACCAATTGACACTTTCTCTGAAATGATGCAGACTGAGGCCTTGTGTGACATTCCACAAGTAAGGAGAGTATTGTCGACGTCAGTGAACTTTTGCGGCGCGGGCACAATACCCCGGCTGGCACCCAGCAAGGACTATTGTTCGTCATCCATCTCGCTCTGTTGTCAGGCTGCTCTTGAGGTGGTTTTGACAGCTTACACCACGAATGCTTCTTTTTTTCTGAAGGGGACGCGCTCAAAGCACCCACATTATTTCCCTCTCATTGCCTGTAGGTCCTCCAATTTGAAACGACGCATTCAGCGTCTTCAAACTTTTAGCGCACAGTCCCAAGCACTTCCCTGCTGGTGAGGGGCTAGTTCCTAATGGTACTTAGGCGGGCGTTTCAAACTAACGCAAAATCGTTTTGAATGATTGATGCTGGCATTAATTATACAATGCATTCATACATTTACAATTTCATTTCCTGATTACCAAATGCAAAGCTACAAATTACTGTAAAAAAGTTGCAAACGAAGCTTTCACTATCAGGGGTCCTTCAAGTTTCATTAACTTTTCCCTGAAAGAAAATTCTGAACTCATTTCATCTGATGTATTTACCTGATACTAAATATTAGTCTAAGCTTCGTACACATTTTTGTAGGCCTGAATTCCCAGATGAACATCCCTCCAGATGAACAAAAAAAAAGCTAATTTAGTTAACCAAGCCTATTACTATGAGTAAGCAATGAAACAGTCTAAGTATTGCTAGCAAATATTGCTCTCCTTTTGTTGCTACAACTAATATGAAATCAGAATTGCAAAATGTCCCAAAGTAAAATACTTGGGGACATATTTTTTTAAGTATAATGAAGTAAATATAAGTGAGCGATGGTATTTAGCTTGAGTCATTCACAGTGTTGATAGTATTGCCTCGAATACTGGCATGGGATGCTAAAACCTCTATACCAGCCCCATAGCTCAAAAGAATCTAGCTTTCTTTTTTTTCTCATAAATTCTCAATATCCACCATTCACACCCATCCATTAGCAGGGGAAAAGGCCAGGCCGTACATAAAAACGAATTCCTTTTTTTTTTTTGAGACTGACATCTTCAACAGCCATAACACCTAAAACCCAAAAAAAGACAGAAACCACAGAAATTTTATTAGTGATCATTGTGCAAAGGCACTATGTCATGGTAGCGTTGGTGTTACAGTGCTCCATTGGTCAAGTACAGGATCTTTTCCCTGGTTTAATACACACCACTGCCGAACTGCAAAATATTTCAAAAGTGTGCACCATTTATTTGCTGTCAGATCAGGCCAGACATGCTTTTTCTGGTGTGCATAAGCAAATCACTGCTTTTCTTTTCAGCATGTTTCATACCACATGCTCACATCGTGCAAGTTTACAAAGTGCTCACCCTCAGTAATGAAAGCCAGCTATAAACACATGAGCTTCTCAGTGTCACTGACTGGCCTGGCCAGGAATGTAATCTCTCGCATTTTTCATTTTTTTCATCTCTGGAGAAGTCTGCAATAAAAACTAATATTTTTTCCCTACCTCCACATAAACATGTTACCCAAGTGTTATGGACTAAAGCTGTATTGAAAATGCATGCACAGGTTGTGAAAAGTGATGCCATAGAAATCACTAGGTAAGTTAAAACTGTCTCAGGTAACAGGAATAACATCTCACGAGTGGCCACAAAAAATACAGGGTGATTTTTACATACCACGGTGCCAGCTGCTAGCTGTGCATTTAGGCTCTACGAAAAGCCACTTGTGGGCGGAAAGCAGCCCCATGGCACTATTAAGATTCTGTTGCTGGGGTGTTCTCGAACAATGTTCATCTAGCCTTATTAGGCTAATACTATGCAAATTGCACTATTAAAATGGCAACCTCAGCTAATAACACTACCACTGCTATGACCAACAGATGCACCATGAACAAGCACCCATTTTTCGAGGCTGGACTGTGTATGACAATGGTCACGAAACGACACTACGGTAATTGATTCATGGCAGGCCAACATCAAAAGGGTTGACACAAAGAGGTAACGTAAAGCTATAAACTGACATAAACATCAACTCAAGTTATCCAACAGACTACTCTTAAAGAAAAAAAATTCATATAAAGTGCCCTATATGACTGAAATTTACAACGATTCAGATTGCTTACATTTAAAAAAATGGTAGCATGACGTGCAGCACTCAGACATTAAAGTGTTTATAGATATTCTTCACACAGGGAACCGCTGAATAAAAACAACTGACAGTGGCAGTAGGATACCAATGATTAGAGTGCTGCTGTATACAAGGACTGTCTGAAGACTGCAGACATTTCTTTTTACACATCAGCCTGCATAACTCTAAGTTTGTCTTCCATATACTTTTAACAGTAAAAAATGACATGAGCAATAAGTATGCTTCTGTTTCAGGTGTAGCTCAGAAAACATGACAAGGTAGAACATATTGTGGGCATTCATTATGCACTTCTTCTCATATATGCATTATCATATTCATCATCATCCGTCTGGGTCCCTGTCCTCATCTTCACTGGGTGTCACCGCAATCATCATCAAGTGTATGCGCGCTCGGTCTCAGACTGCCCGTTCGCTGCTGAGCCCTTGGCTAAATAAACGCTGTCTCAACCCAGACGTCATAATATGTTTAATGTATTTTCTATTATTCAGCAAGACCATCAATGTCTCTTTTATCGCTTCTGATGGAGTAGTGAATTTTTAGAATGAAAGAATCAATAAGCAATATAGCTTGCAGGCTCTGTGGAATAAAACATCACATGCTTGAAGAGGACTATGGGTGCTTACCCGAAGCAAGGTACCTTCCAATGTTTATTTTCTTTGGCCAATTAAAAGTAGATTTTTTTTATATCCTTTACAAGTTTCCATCAACTGTGTCCTGTTTCCGATGTTTTATATGGCCCCACACCCTTCTCTGAGCCCTGCTTGCTTCACTACCTTCTATTTACAAGAATGATTCCAGCCCCTTGTGTATAATCTTGATTAGTAGTTTACTTATACAAGATATTAAAGTCATGTTTTTATGGTTTAAACATTATTTTGAATCTACTTTTTAATAAAGTTGCATAAAAATAAATCTCTTCCACTCTATTCTCCATTTTACAACTTGTTGACATAATTTAACTATGACTCATTAATTCTGGTCCAAATTCCAGACCAATTTCTATGGGGATGTTGTCTGGTAGACTCAATTTATCTGAAAAAAGCTTCTGTAAGGCCCATCTCATTTTATCTTCTCAAACTATTAGTTCTTTTTAACATTTGATGTCAACACAAAGAATACAGCATGGTTTCATATCATTGGCTCAGCAGTGCTTGCATTGCATTGCACTGAGCTCGCAAACTGTATGCGAAAAATTGGAAGGAAAAATAACAGAAGAGTGAAAGTAAGGAAACAGCTACATTGCTAAAAGATGTCACATTTACACAATAATGTCAAAATTCATAAAAACATCACACATAAGCGATGTTAAAAGCCTCACCTAAAAAAGTCACGACATCAGGACGGTGCAGAGTCAATGCAGTCTGAAATGTACGATGCATCTGCCATTCCCTTTGAAGAAAGCAAAAAAAAAAATTTTTCAGGGGCTTAGATTATCAGCAATTCTTTTTTGGGCAAGTTTTCACACCTTTCAAGTACACAGCCAAGTGAAGCTGTGTTATCCCCCTCTCCCTCAACTGTCATTTTCACAAAAGTATAGGTGCTACTTGGACCACATACTCGACCAACAGAGCTTTTTTTTTCTTCTTCTCCTTTCAGTCTACCATTCAGCATGTAAGATAAATAAGAGCCTGCAAGGCAGGTAATTTTCACATCACATGAATGTCTTATACCTCTCAAAGAAACTAGCCAAAAACAACCAGCCACAGTCTCATAAAAAAATGTGGATAGCTTATACTGGTGGCACAAGGTGGGAACACACAATGGAACTATTGTTCAACCTAGCTTTTCTTAAGTGTTTGCTATAATTGTAGGTGTGGAAGGGGACTTTAGTGTTTTGGAGCAGCTCACGGAGCAGGTATAATGTTGTTTTGGAGCAGTTTTGGCGCAGTAAAAGGCAAGTTTTGGAGCAGGTTTGGAGCACAAAAAGGCGTGTTTTGGAGCAAAGCATGAATGAAAGTGTATACTAAAGTGCTCTTTTTTCTTTGTTGGACACCATATTAATGAGAACAGACAATAACGCCAGGGAAAGTATAGGGTAGTTATTAGAAGTAATTGTATACAAATGTGAAAAAAGAAAAGTGAATAAAAAGATAACTTGCCACCGGCAGGAACTGAACCTGTGACTTTCGAATAACATGTTCGATGCTCTGCCACTGAGCTACGTTGGCGGTTATCCCTTTGTCCACTTTATAGGGTATAAATGTGCATTAAACGTGGGAGCATAAGTCAGTGCCACCTGTTACACTGAAAGAGGTTGGAACACTCTTTCTTGCCTGTTTGGCATCACGTAGTACGTGACCTTATTAAAAGATGGCAGATGAACAATTATTCCTCGCGTACCACCTGCAGGCATGAAGTCTGCCAGATCAAGACCTTCGCTATGAACGAAGGAAAATGTATATTCAAGGGCTTGGTTTTCTTTGTCATACACAATATTAATGAGCACTAACAGACAATAATGCAAGACAAAGTATAGGGGAGTTAGTTTTGGAGCAGCTTTTTAAGATAAAACATCATCGTCAATCAAAATCATTCCTCATAAAAACGACATTCCAATTTCATTCTCTAAATATTGCATACTAAAGAGCTTAACACACCTACCACCCACAAGTGTACGTGTGTGCGTATGTTTGTATCATTGTACATCACAGCTGACAGAGAACTCTGAAAAAACGGAGAAGCGATCCTTATCTCTTGTTTTAATGACTGCTTGATAATCGCAGCGCACTCCGCTTGGCAGAAGTTCGTTATCCCAACGCTTATTGAACAAACTACGCTGCTCATCTGTGCTCGGTATGGAGCAGAGTGGGAATGAGCAATTCACACGGTAAATCCGCGCGTGCGATACAGCGAGCTATCCGGCAGCGACGACGTGAACAGCATAGGCGCCACGCTGCACTCAACTAACCAGAAAAAGACCGAGACCACACGACCGCTCCATGTTTCAATTAAACTGTCAATTGTCGCTTCATATCAGATTGCGGTAGAAAAGTGCAGATATGTATCCCGGAAAGCCGATAGTGTCCATTCCCTCACTATCTCAGTCACTGCGTATCTTAGAACCTGAAGTAGTTTCGAAATGCTCCTTGGTGTCGCCAATGCGCGCCATAAAATGATCGTGCAAAAGTGCCAGCCTAGTATCTTTTTTACACCTTGTAAAAACGGAGAAAAACCTTCCTGTTGGGCACTTTGTGATACATCTGCTGTGGTATCGTATTTCTTTATTGGCGGCAGAGACACACGTCAGGAGATGCACATTTGTACTTGTAAACGCGCACTGCTGTGTAGTACATGATCATGCCACGTTCCCAGCTGGTACAAATTATCGAGGTTTCACAGTTACTCGTTTTGGTGCCACCACTTTTGCAGGGAAACCACGGAGATAACAAAAATGAGACGAGCATAAGCAAGCCCCATGAATGAACCGATTCAACTGAATTACAATGTGATCGAACACTGAATATGGATGCGTCCGTGTCCTTTGCCTAGCCAAAGTTCAAAGTTGCTCGGTCAATGATAATAATCTGCTAAACTTTACGATTTAAACTCTGATTCGAAAATAATCACAGAAATGGTCGTTTATGCACAGCCTAGTGCAGCAGGTCAGATTAGCACAGAATGGTGCAATTGGTGCAGCACTTTCACACCTGTAATTTTATACAATTTAAGAAATCCGGAGAGGTCCCGCCCACATGACTGATGTGCAGCAGCCAATAACGTTACGAATAAAGAAATAGTCCAACTGATTCACATGCTGGTGTTCCCCAAAGGTGGAGCCACCAGTCGCCCGGCCCATATGACAACAGTTCACAGTGCACGCCTACTGGTGCGAGCCTGTGTGCATCTGTCTTTGAGGAGGAAATGCCGCGGACTTCTAAACTTTATACAAGGTGGAGTGCGAAGAAACGATACCACGAAGCAAGAGAACAAAAATGTAAACTTCTAAAATTGTATCCGACTATAGTAATGCAAGCTTTTGCTAGAGATACCAATTTTTTACCAGTAGTACGAATTATTGAACTGGACACGAAAAGCAGAAGAGTAGGTCTGAAAATTAATATGCACAAAACTAAACTAATGCGCAACAGTCTCGACAGAAAACAGCGCTTTGTGATAGGTGTAGAGATGCTGGAAGTTGTAAAGGAATATGCCTACTTAGAACAGGTGGTAACGGCGGAACCGAACCATGAGAGTGAAATAACTAGAAAAATAAGGATAGGTTGGATCACTTTCAATAAGCATTCTTAAATAATCAATGGTAATTTGCCACTAATCATCAAAGTAGAAAATATATAACAGCTGCATTTTGCCAGTACTTAACTACAGAGCAGAAACCTGGCGGCTTACAAAAATGGTTCAGCTTAAATTGAGGACGATGCAGCGAGCGATGGAAAGGAAAATGATAGGTGTAACCTTAAAGGACAGGAAGAGAGCAGAGTGAGTCAGGGAACTGCCAGTCAGGCTTACTGCCAGTTCTTACAATATGGTCGTGGTTGTCCCAGCTACTGTAGAGATTTCTGTAAAACTCCTCCACTATTTTAACTATCCTATCCATATTGGTAGTTACTTAGCCTTCCTTGTCCCTTGGTACATACGTCTGGTTTTTGCCTATCCAAGTGTCCTCTTCCCCGCTTTGACGTTTCCTCTGCTCTTTAGAGCGTGTTCGATTCTCTCCATGTTATACCTTCTTACATTGGATACCTTACGCTTATTAATCAACTTCGAAATCTTGCCAGTTCTATTTTGTTTGTTGTGTTTGAGGCTTTCATGGTTTGACGTTTCTTAATGAGATTCTTTGTCTCCTGGGACAGCTTTCCAGTGTCATGTCTAACTACCGTACTTCCAACTTCTACTGCACACTAGGTAATGATACTCTGTAGTGATTGTTTATAGCAGGAACATGTTACGTGACTAGTTATTAAACTACTTTTAATCATACAACAAGTGTTTACATGATGTTGCAATGATTTTAATAACGTGACTAGCTGTTATGTGATGTTATGCAATTTTTTGTCACATGACTAGATAATACGTGATTTTAGTGATGTGACTAGTAGCATGACTTTCAGTTTCTTGACTGATTGCTATGTGATGTTACATAATTTTAGTGGTGTGCAAATACTTGAGCTTTTGAATACTTTTTGAATAGTGTTTGCTAATCTATTTGATTGGCACAGGAGTTAAGATTATTCAAACTATTCGAACATCGCGAAGATAAATACAGCCAACATTCAATTGACAGTAGACCTTTTACATTTTTGATATGCTTCACCCAATCACATTACCGCATTGCGGCGAAGCTGCCTTTTAGACTGTTACGGTAGCAAATGTATTGACTCGAGAAAACGCCCATTCCAACATGGAGATGCACCGCACCGTTACAGTAGCCCCTCCACATTTTCAATATGCTTCACCGCACTAGACGCTAGTATTGCGGCAAAGCTGACTTTAGGAATCCGCTACAGTCGTAAACGGATTGTTTAACGCAAGAGCTGGTTCAAACCTACTCGGCATAGGTGAGTGTTTTACTTATTGATTTCCAACCGAAATGCCCAAAAAAATCGGAAGAAGATTTTCAGCATCCGAAATTTCAGATGGTTTATATTTTGATGGGTACAATGCAGATTAGCAACTCCTAATTCGAAGGGAGCACAACTTGTCTGCAATATCGATTGGGACTCTACAAAATTAAAAAAGGGAGAAGTGCCGGAAACAGCCTTTTCCTTTCACGTGTAAGGTGTCGTCAACGCCACATTGGTTGCACCAAATCATGTAAATATATACATTTTGCTCTCTGAATTGCCTCATCCTTAATAAAACAACTAGAAAACACTATACCTACAACACTATACTAACCTAGCCAAAAGAAACACTTCCATTTTCCTATCTCACAAGAATGTGCTTAGGAGTCCCCTGCAACCTTTTGTCTGTAGTATTCCCTTTGAAGCACTTGAAAAACATTAAACAAATATTGGACAACTATTCAAAAAATATTCAATTTGATTTGCACCAAAATATTTCCTTTGAAGCATTTGAAAAATGTTAAATGAACACACCACAACTATTCAAAAAAATTTGATTCAATTCAAACTTGATTAATCAAATTAGCTTTGCACCAAAATTTTCTATTTGCACAGCGCTAATAATTTTATTCCTGTGACTAGTTCTTGCACTACATTATGCGACTTTTAGTCATGTAACAGGTTTGACATCATAGTTATTGCATTCCGCGCTAGACAAATCATACGCACATGTTGTAGGAGCAAAGCAGAAAGTGAAGAGGAAGGCAAAGTGAGCGTGTGCAGGTTCATAAAGGATTATATAATTTCTGTTCGCACTACCTGACGCAACAAAAAGCTTAAAGGATACTAAACACAAATATTAAACCATCGTTGATCGCCGCAATAGCGATCCAGAAACTTCTTAGTGCGACTATCTTGCCAAGAAAATGCTTATTATGAAATAAACTCCCGTTTTAGTGGTTTGCGAGGTGTTAGCGCCCTTCAAATCACCCACCTGAAAAACGGGTGTCTCTTTCTCTGAAGTAGCAGTAGCCTTGCCCAACATTGCCCACTTTTACTACACAGCCGCACATATGCCCAAAGTGTTGTAGGAATGCATGGCTACTTGATGATGGTGTCGACATCTTGTGATGCTTAGTGCAACTACAGTCGTAGGCACGTTTGTATTTTCCAACCGTACTTGAGGGAAAAAATTCTTAAATAGGTAACTTATTTGTAATTACATCGCTGCAGCGCATTCAAACAAGAAGTAAAGTGCATGATGTTTCTGCAATAATACGTTTGTGCTTGCCTAGTTCAAGTGAGCCCATCTAGATGGCGTCAGCTATAGAGCCCAACCAGGCAAAAAACAGGACTTTTTGAACCAATCTGCCAATCCCCATGGAAACGCCAAGCAGTTCTTTCTTCCATGAATCAAGTATAAATTGAGAAGCAACATTTTATAACATGGTGTAATGCACCGAAGGTTCTTATTTTTATTGCAAACTGGTTTGATTACTAGTGGTTAATTGTAGTCAGACCCCTTGACGTCATTGGGATTACTTCAAAATGTCCCGCTCGAGGCGTGTAAGGTGTTGTAAGTTTACCTTAATTGCTTGATAAGTAGAGCACCTCTGTCGATAGTAAAGACATTTTAGATGTTCTCAAACATAAATGTTTCATTCTGACGTAAAGTTTTATTTGACTTTAGTGTCCCTTTAAACAGTTCCACAGTTAAAATGCTCAAAATCTGGTTTTCCAAATGTCATGCCTGCAATGAGAAAAGCCACAAGTGACCCTAGGTACTCATGTACTAACTACTGTGTCCTGACAGTGACCACACAATAGTTTTAGAAACTCAAACCAGCAGGTGTTGTGGTACTTGGTTTAGACAAGTAAATATGCAGCGTCAACCTTGTTGAGCATATGCAGGGTCAGGTCAGTATCGTGTGTAACAAAAATACAAGAATAATAATACATCTTTCCTTAGACATTTTGCAGTGCTATTGAGTTTTTAAAGACGATAGCCTTTCTTGGGGACCTTCGACGCAAAAATTTTGGTCTGTCTGTCTGTACATTTGTCCGCCTTTAACGGTACCCTAACCGCACTAAACAATAACCCAAACGACTGACCCTATCCGCAGCGCCCACCAATATTGCTCAAGATTCAGCTTTCATACTTGTGCAATTGTCAATTAAAAAGCAATTACTGTGCATATCTTAGGCACCATACCAACAAGTCAATATTCTGTATGTGTGTCCTTTTACTAGAAAAGCGACATACATAAGTAATATTAAAGACCGTAGCATTTATCCCACTGCGCTGACCATGCAACGCTTGCACGAAAAAGCAAGTGTTTCGAACGCTTTGCTAAGACGCGTTCTGTTTTCCATGATAGAGTGCCGAAGCTTTAAAAGGGTGCTGTTGTTGCGGAGAGGAGCGAAGACCACGAACTGTTCTCCAGATATATGACAGCGGTTTATGAGGGTCCAGAGATTCGCAAAATGCTTTCCAGCATTCGCTCTCCAGCTTGTAAATGCGTCATTAAGGTCGCTGAGGTGCTTTGTCTACAAATTGTGCAACAATAATACGAATTTTAGAATTAAAAAAAGAGGGGAGGCGGCCAGGCATGGAGACATCACTCCCACATATCCCACATATTAAATGGCCTTTTATCAAATTTAGGAATATCATACAAACAAGCCCAGCACACAGACCACGTGGCAGCAGTCAAGCCTGTGTAGTATGAAGCAGCTGTGTCATGTGAAAACAACCAAATGTTGAAATTTTACAGACACAAAAAAAAACTGCCAGCACTTTTCTTCAAGAGTGCCGTTTTTCAAGCAAGAGTCAAGGTCAGACACACAAACGCACTTATGAAAGGTGAATTGCTTGCAACCTCACCAGCCACGGCACATGACTTTGGTTAACCATTCAATTGATTTGATTGATATGTGGGGTTTAATGTGCCAAAACAACCATATGATTATGAGAGAGGGCGTAGTGGAGGGCTACGAAAATTTTGACCACTTGGGGTTCTTTATTGTGCACCCAAATCTGAGCACACGGGCCTGCAGCATTTTCGCCTCAATTGAAAATGCAGCCGACACAGCGGGGATTTGATCCCGCAACCTGCGGGTCAGCAGCCAAGTACCTTGGCCACTAGACCATCGCGGTAGGGCTACCATTCAATGCGAAACATGCAATGCCAACCCTGAGAATGCACCATGCATCATTACAGGATGAGAAAAAAAAAGGAGGCAGAGCTTGTCATCTGAACATGATGCTGTGTCGCTGTTCCACTAAGAGAGTGTCTCTGTTGATGGAACATTCACCTCCTGGAGGCATCATTCAAATACACTTCGAATCTCTCATATTTTCCTATATTTAACCCATTTCAAAGACATTCTGAGGTAAAATATTTGCAATGTAAAGCACCTGTTACAACTTTCAAAGCATAAATAAAATCTGAAATGAAACCAGGTAAAAGGCCCTTCAAATGTTTTCAGTTCACATAACTCACCTGCGTAGTTTATCAAACCAATGGCCACGTTTAGGACCCAAAAGGTGAGTGTCAGCAAGCAGCATCATCTTCAAGGGCTCCACTTCATCTTGAGCAACAAAACTGCCCCTTTTTGTCAAGTGAGGCCAGGAACATTTCCCGATGACAACGTAGTATATGATGAACTGAGAAAGAGGGACTTGAACCATCATTCCGCATTCTGGTTTTCAGACACCACTGACAGTGACTACACAGATTAATTAGCAAGTATGAGTAATGTTCACAGTTTAGGTATTTATTGATAAGTAACACAAGAAAATATTGCTATAGAAAATGCAATAAAATACTTGCTATGCGCTGTGTCACTGTGAAATAGCAAGCTTGTGCATAACTTGTGCACAGTTCACATAGTTCACAAGCACTTAATATAAAAATCACAAGAAAATATTACTACTTAAGTTGCAATCAATATTGTTTGTACTGTATAACTGAACACACGCATCTAACAAACAAAAACCTAGAATGCTCATGAAATAACCTTTAAGATGCAAACAATATAAAGCTGTCCTTTAACTGTCTGTTCCATTTGTCCTTCATGTGTCCCTTTTTATTTCGTATGAGCCAAACTAAATAGGCTCTTGCTTTTCTGTGTGCCATAATAACTTACTGCGCAAACAATACCAACATACACACACACGCATAGAAAAGTTATCTTAATGCCATCTCTAAGAAAAGTTCTGCTATTTAGGCTTGTTCATGATCATTCAGAACAGCAAATATGTCAATATTGCAGCAAATATTGCATGCAAAGAAGATACTGAAGATACTTGACGCCATGTATATTTAGTCACTCTCCTCTTTCTCATTCATCTTATTGTGAACAAAAAACTTTCGCAATTTCGGATCTCATATACTAATCATAATTTGGATTCGGTTGACGGCCACAGTTTTTCTTTGTTGTAGTTCCTTCTTTATACTATGTCTTTGTGTGCAATGTATTTTATAACTTTCGCTGCCAATAGCTATTTCAATACAACAATTTAGTACACACCAAACTTGAAGCTAAGTATGACCCATGCAAGTACAGGCACAGACCGAATCACACTAGTCTAGAGCGCTCAGCCGGCCGCTTCAGCAGCAGTTTTCTGGAGAAATATAAAAAGACCAACACTGTCATGATACCTAACACTGTCATACTACATGCTAGGTCCTTGTGCTATAAACCAAGCATGAACAAAAGCTTTAATTGATTCTTGAACTTCACACAAGAATTTACTACAACGGAAGCTGCAATAGCAATGATGTTTTTTATATGTGGGTTTAACGTCCCAAAACCACCATAAGATTATGAGAGGCACCGTAGTGGAGGACTCCAGAAATGTCGACCACCTGGGGTTCTTTAACCTGCACCCAAATCTGAGCACACGGCCCTACAGCATCTTCGCCTCCATCGAAAATGCAGCCGCCACAGCCGGGATTCGATCCTGCAACCTGCTCATCACCAGCTGAATACCTTCAACACTAGACCACTGCAGCGGGGCAAGGTGCAATAGTAAGGACTTACTGGCAGTATATGGCAAGCTATGGGAGCGTATCTCCCAAGTACGTGGTTCTGAATAATTTCATTAATTGAAGAAAAAACATATGCCAAAACAAAAATTTTAAAATCCCAACTCTACAGCGGTGTTGTTTCGCTTTTGGTAATTAACTTTGTTCTCCTATATGTATTGAACTCGTCTATTCGAAGATCCAACATATGGTACAACATAACATGCCAGGACTGACTTTACTTTGGTGTTTCCACACGTGGCTTCAGTGTTTCATTTTTTTATGCGGTAGCTCCCCTACTATCACCACTTGATTAAGTAGAACCATTTCTCAAACAGACTTCTCAAAACCATCATGCACCACAATAAGTGTGCTAAGCTATGCACATATCCCATCAGAAAGTGAACAACTTGCAAAAGAGCTGATAACAAAAATGTGCTTGATACATTTCGATATAGTATTCCAAGATATATCCAACTAAGTATCAGTTTGAGTTCTGGTCCCTGAGGCAAAAAACCCTGCAATGTTCTATTTAAGTGTACATTTTAAATCAATGAGCTGGCAGTGAAAGGGAAAGTACCAGAATTCACAGATTCGCTTCAGAATAGATTCGAGACACTCAACGAGATAACTAACGTTAGCATTTACACAATGAATGATTATCTTACCAGTATCATCAGAGAGTGTGCAATGTAAGTTGGAGGTACCACGTCACTAGACAGGACACTGGCAAACTATCTCAGGAGACAAAAAATCTCATCAAGAGACGACAAACCATGACAGCCTCAAATGAAACAGACAATATAGAGCTAGCGGAGCTTTCGAAGTTAATCAATAGGTGCAAGGTAGCAGACATCAAAAGGTATAACATGTAGAAAATTGAGCAGGCTGTAAAAAGCGGCAGAAGCCTAAAAGCTGTGAAGGCAAACTTGTGCATAAGCAAAAATTGGATGTATGCTTTAAGGGACAAGGAAGGCAATGTCATAACCAATATGGATAGGATAGTTGAGATGGTGGTTTTCTATGCGTGTGTTCTACAGAGAACTGTACGAAAGCCGAAAGAGCCAGGATGATATTGTAAAAAGCAATAATGGCTGAGAAGAGTTCCACATCCTACCAGTAACGACGGGGGAAGTAAGAAAAGCCCTAGAAGGAATGCAAAGAGACAAAGCCGCTAGTGAGGATAAGGTAACAACAGACCTGCTGAAAGATGGCATAGAAATTGCGTTAGAAAAACTGGCCACGCTTTATACGAAGTGTCTCTTGGCGGGAAGGGTACCAGAATCTTGGAAGAACGCCAACATCATTTTAATCCATAAGAAAAGAGATGTCAAGGACTTGAAAAATTGCAGCCGATCAGCTTACTGTCTGTTCCCTATAAATTAGTTACAAAAATAATAGCTAATAGAATCAAGGCGACATTATAGTTCAATCGATCAACGGACCAAGCAGCATTTCTACAGGCTACTCCACGATAGACCCTATGCATTTTATCAATCAGGTAATAGAGAAACGCACGGAATACAACCAACCTCTATACATAGGTTTCATAGATTATGAGAAGCTGTTTGACTCAGTCGGGACATCAGTGGTAATGCAGACACTACGAAATAAGGGAACCAATGAGCCCTACATATACATACTAGAAGAAATCTACAATGTATCCACAGTCTCCAAAGTTCTCCATGAAGAAAGCGACATAATCCCAATAAAGAAGGGTGTAAGAAGGGAGAAGGACGATGCAGCGAACGACAGAAAGGAAAATTATAGGTGTAACCTTAAGAGATAAGAAGAGAGCAGAGTGGGTCAGGGAACAAACCGGGGTTAAGGATATCGTAATTGCAATCAAGAAGAAAAAACTAACATGGGACGGGCACGTAGAGCAAAGGCAGGATAACCACAGGTCATTCAGAGTAACTGACTGCATTCCCAGAGAAGACAAACACACGAAGGGGAGACAGAAAGTTAGGAGGGCCGATGAGATTAAAAAGTTCACATGTATGATGTGGCAGCAGAAAGCACAGGACCGGGCTGATTGAGGGATCATGCGAAGAGCCTGCAGTGGGCGTAGTGAAGCTGATGATGGTGATGTACACTTTAAAAAGCCACAAGCGGAGAAAATTACCCATGAGCCTCCCACCATGGCACGCCTCACAATCATGCCGTAGTTTTGGCCCACTTCATTTCAGAATTATTAATTGTCCACATAATGTAAGACAAAGCCCAAACTGCAAACTTTTTATGTGCCCTCTGAATGTTAACTAAAGGATCAAGAGCTTGAGAAATATCAACAGGATATAAGTGAAACAAACGTTTTTCACAGGGAATGTGCCACAATTTAAAAAAAATATATCAAAAGGTTGCTTACGGGCCACTACTAAAAATATACAAAACTTTCACTCAAAGCAGTTCTGAAAGAATACAATCTACAAGCGATAAAAGCCACATGTATGGCTAATGCAAAATGGTCACGAACAAATTTAAAGCTTACCTCACAGTAAATCAAAACAAAGACAATAAATGTCAGTTTCTTTAAATAGGCTGCATGGCGTCTTCTTAGATGCAACACCATTGATAAGCTTTCATTCAGGGCACCTGTACGGTAACAATAAAAAAAGTTACGGGCTCTGTGGGAATGTTACATTAAGTGTTTTGCAGGCAGCAAGAATTATCACAGGATCTCCAAAGAAGTACCTTACCGACCAACTCAGCAAAAATTGTGGTACAACATGTAGTAAACTGGCATGCTGACATTTATAAGCAAAATGATGCTATGTGATGATTCATGCATGTGAATTGTCTCAAACTGCTAGATGGCACAGGTACTAGAGATGCATGCATTAGTGTTAAGATGCTAAAAGGGGCTCTGCAACATTTTTCAAAATTGTACTGGAATAGTCTCATTATTAGCGCATGACCCTTTATAAATAACATGCTGAGAAGATTTTAAGAATCCGTCAAGTGCGAGCGCAGTTACAAGTATCAGTCACCTGCTTCAAGTGGTTCCACTCTCCTTCTAAACCAGTGAGGTTGCTCAAAGTTACGCAGGAAGGGGAATGACAAGAGGACAAGAACATGCACCTCGTAATCAGCGCACATCATGACGTTGAACCCTTTGTTTTTCTTCAAACGCACTGCTTACTTTTAGTGCAATTGTATGTGCATGCACGGTCATGTGGTGGCCTTCTACTGTGGCCATAGCAACTACGCAACGGACGATGCTCAAATCAGCCAAGCACCGTGGAAATGGCTATACAGCACAGAAATTTAGGTATATGGCATAATTTGTAGCGAGAAGCAGGAGCAATTTCTAGGTGACTTTGAGAATTTATTGTAAACTCTAGGCCACATGCCACGCTATAATGTTTGCGTTCTCAGGAGCCTCGACTATTGCTCGGCAGAATTTTCTAACCATGCTCAAAAACTATTGCAGGGCCCTTTTAAAAGTTAAAGCCTCTAGCTTTTACGCCAGCGAAGATGGGTAAAATACCACAATTTAAAACCCTTTTGTTTAAAAAATAAAAGCTTTAAAATGAGGCAAGAAATATAAAGTAACGAGCCGTTCGTGTCGACAACCATCCAGTGACTGCTCTGGTCGACACCGGCGCCGACTACTCAGTTATCAGCGCTGAACTTGTGGCTGAACTCAGGAAAGTCACGACTCCTTGGGGGCATGGACCAAACCTTCGAACAGCCGGTGGTCATCTCTTGACACCAATCGGGAGATGCACTGCAAGGCTGCAAATCTGTGAGTCGACGTTCATTGCTTCTTTCGTTGTGCTTCCTGAATGCTCCCAGAAAGTTATCCTTGGCATGGATTTCCTTCGTGAGCACGGCCCTGTTACAAATCTTCGAGACTGCCTCGTAACGTTTGCTGACGACTATGGCCCAAAGCCTAGAAATACCAATCCGCAGAAGACTGCGCTTCGCATTGTCGACGACACCGTCACACTTCCGCCACGCATCAGTATGTTCATTACTGTACAGGGCGACATAGACCATGACAGTAGTGATATCGCTGAAGCCAACCTTTCGGTGCTCTTGTCTCAGCAAATCTGCGTTGCCCGCGGCATAATTCAATTTAAACGTGGTATGACTGAGTTGTTGGTCACCAATTTTAGTGCAGCATACCAACATTTGGCCAAGCGAACAACAATCGCTCATTTCGAATCCATTGACGATGAAGCATGTACGAGGATAGCCCCCATTTCTGCAGCCATTGAAAGTGACACCGCGGTAGCCGATGCAGTCGATGTCAATCCGAAGCTGTCATGTGCGCAGAAAGAGCAAATCCGCTGTATCCTCCGCATGTTTAGTAACTGTTTCGCATCTACATCCAAGATAAAACAAACGCCAATCGTAAAGCACCGCATTGTCACTGACCATGCTGAGCGACCCATACGTCAGCACGCCTACCGAGTATCACAAAAGGAACAAGAGGCTATACGTTCTCAAGTGAAGCAGATGCTCGAAGATGGCGTAATCCAACCCTCGAACAGCCCATGGTCGTCCCCCGTCGTACTAGTAAAAAAGAAAGACGGCACTCTCCGATTTTGCGTCGATTACCGCAAACTCAACAAAGTCACAAAGGAAGACGTTTATCCGCTTCCGCGCATCGACGACTCACTAGACCGCCTCCGACGTGCTCGATACTTCTCCTCTATGGATTTACGCAGTGGCTACTGGCAGATCGAAGTTGATGAACGCGACCGAGAGAAAACAGCATTCATAACGCCTGATGGTCTGTACGAATTCAAGGTGCTGCCCTTCGGTCTGTGTTCTGCCACTGCGACATTCCAGAGGATGATGGATACAGTGCTCTCCGGTCTCAAGTGGGAAGCATGCCTAGTTTACTTAGACGACGTCATTGTCTTCTCCCAAACGTTTGAGTAGCATTTGTAGCAATTTAGATCTGTGTTTGTTGCAATTCGCACGTCAGGCCTATCACTAAAACCAGAAAAATGTCATTTTGGTTACAACGAATTAAAGTTCCTCGGTCACCTTGTTAGCCCTGATAGTATTCGGCCGGACCCAGACAAAACATTGGCTGTCGCAGATTTTACACCACCTACCAACAAACGTGATGTGCGTCGATTTTTAGGCTTCTGCACGTACTACAGAGGCTTTGTGCAAAATTTCGCAAACATTGCCGAACCCCTCACTCGTCTGACAAAAGACGACGTTCCCTTCGTGTGGGGCCTTGAGCAAACACGCGCTTTCTGCGAGCTCCAGCAGCGTCTCCAGTCTGAGCCTTTACTCGGACACTACGACGAATATGCCGACACTGAACTACACACAGACGCCAGTAACATCGGCCTTGGTGCAGTCCTCATCCAGTGGCAAGGCGGCGTCGAACGCCTTATTGCTTATGCGAGCCAGATTTTATCATCTGCGGAGGCGAATTACACAACAACTGAAAAGGAGTGCTTAGCTGTTGTCTGGGCAATAGCTAAATTCAGACCGTACCTGTATGGTCGCCCGTTCAGAGTTGTTACCGATCATCATGCGCTCTGCTGATTGGCGAACCTTTAAGACCCTTCCGGACGTCTGGCCAGGTGGAGCTTACGCCTTCAGGAGTTCGATTTGACAGTCATGTACAAGTCTGGCCAGAAGCATACTGACGCGAATGCCTTTCCCGAGCTCCTCTTAAGACAGCGTCAGGTGATCACGATATCGACGGCCGTTTTCTCTGCGCCGTTAGTGTATCCGACTTTGCTGAACAGCAGAAGAACGATTCCGAGCTTCGACAATTCATTGAATATCTTGAAGGCTGTACGCCGCATCCACTACCAGTATTCGCCCTCTCGTCATGATCGTTCTGCGTCCGCAGAAATATCCTCTATAAAAGAAACTTCGACCCTTACGCGACTGAGTACCTGCTTGTTGTCCCGCCAGCGTTACGAGCCGATGTCTTGTCCGCCTGTCACGATGAGCCTTCCTCAGGCCACTTGGGATTCACACGTACCTTGGCCCGGATTCGCCAACACTACTACTGGCCTAAGCTCAGTCGAGACGTGAAGCATTACGTGAAGACTTGTCACGAGTGCCAGCGCCGTAAAGCACTACATCAGCGCCCAGCCGGCTTTTTGAAGCCCGTCGCTCCTCCGACACAACCGTTCCAACAAATTGGCATGGATCTACTCTGACCTTTTCCCAAGTCTCGTGACGGCAACCACTGGATTGTGGTCGCTACTGATTACATGATGTGCTACTGCGAAACGAAGGCATTACAACGTGGCACTGCCATTGAGACTGTCCACTTCTTTATGAAAAACATCGTCCTCCGACATGGAGCACCAGCAGCTGTCATAACTGATCGTGAAACAGCTTTTACCGCCCGGATGATACAAGACGTCATGCAGCTTAGCGGCACAGTACATCGAAAAACTACTGCATACCACCCACAAAGCAACGGCCTTACAGAGCGACTAAACAAGACGATCGCCGACATGCTATCCATGTACGTTGACCAAGACCACAAAAACTGTGATGACATTCTCCCTTACGTCATGTTCGCTTACAACACCGCTGTGCAAGAACCAACTGGATTCACATCATTTCGGTTGCTTTACGGCAGGGAGGTCACTACAATGCTGGATGCCATGCTTCTACCAGACAGACACAAGATTAGTGTCAAGATGAACGAATTTATCAGACTGGCAGACGCGGCTCATAGGCTTGCAGTCAAACGAATCCATAAGCAACAATGCATCGACTCGCTGCGGTACAACGCTCGTCGTCGCGATGTCTCTTACCAACCCGGAGAACGAGTATGGTTGTGGACTCCCATTCGACAACGGGGCCGGTCGGAAAAGTTGTTACGCCGCTATTTTGGTCCCTATAGAGTTCTCCGTCGTCTCAGCGAAGTGAACTACGAGGTTCTTGACGAGGACAAGGCTCGTCAATCCCGCCGTTCACAACAGCCACACGTCGTCCATGTTTCGAGGATGAAACCATTTTACCAATGCCGACTATTCGTCACACTCTCTTGAGCAGACTTACAGTGATTGTGAACACCCCCTTGTGTAATGCTTATCGTACGTGTTTTCTTTTCATCTGGTAAATATGTTATGACATCCGGACGATGTCCTTTGGGAAGGGGGGTAATGCCACTAGTACAAGTTCTGAAAGTACTATTTCCACAGATGCTAGCATGCTTGAATGTGCCGCTGTTCAGAAGAGGACAAAGATGCGCGTGCAGAGAACAACAATAGTCATACCGCCGTTGTTCGGATCAGTTTGACGTCCTTGTGTGCCATTGTCTACAGGTTACAGTTACGGTGTAACGTGACAATATGATCCATCAGCTAAAAAAAAAAGGAAAAGGAAGTTGGGTCTTATAACTTGCGCATGGCCAGATAACAAATCTGAACATAGCAGTACAACAACACCCCCCCTCGCCTTCCCCTCAGACGTACACCCCGATTTTCACTGTAGGACACAAAAATAACAATTTCTTCATAGTTGCCTTCCAGATAGTAATTGATGTACAGAGAGAAAGCACATAAGACTACAGTTATTCCGCCACTGGCAGAAGCACTATGCACACGCTCAGAATGTGGTGAAATAAGTCGAACTCTTGTTTGCAAAGTAGATCAAATCATATAAAAATACAGCAGACTCTCAGTAAACAGAAATCTATTGAATGGAACTGCTGCTTAAGTGTAACAACTCCCTCCAGCACAATTGGTTTCATACTTGGATTCTCCACCCTTGTTCCTCTCTCAGTCAATGAAACTCCTCTTAACAGAACACATTTTCCCGGTCCCTTCATGTTCCATTTAACAAAAGTATACTGTATTGTGCTGTTCAGTATAGCTGATATTTGTATTACCTTTCCTCAAAAATGTACCCAAGGCTCCAAAACATTAAAAAGAGATCTGCACAGTTTGTCTACATCATGTGAAGCAATTGAGATGCTGCACACTGCCATTATTTTCATCACAGTAGCCTTACAGCTAGGGAACACAGTGACAAGAAAGAAGACGTACTGTGTTGAACACAGTGAGTCTTCTTTCTTGTCACTGTGTTCCCTAGCTGTAAGGCTACTGTGATGAAAATAATGGCAGTGTGCAGCATCTCAATTACAGTGAGTCTTCTTTTTTGTTGTGTCCTTATATCTTATATGAATTTCCAATGAACTCAAATCTCTATCCATACCATCAATGTCAGTGGTGCCATGATGGCGTCCTCTGCACCGTGCCACTTTTAAAGTTTACACCGCCATACAAATATCCTATACAGAGACAGCTCCGAGCAACTATGAAGCTTGGAACATTCCAATATTTTATTTTGACAGTGAAGTAACTTTTTTGCATAGACATCGACAAAAGCATGACATCATGCTACAGTGCAAGTTTTGGTGACTTCACACACTAGTGTGGCTAGTTGTGATGATGTCAGGCACCAAATATACAGAATGGTTTCTATCGAATCATTATTGTAGCCACTGAGCAGAAAGGCCAGGTAAATGTCGCAACCTCTAGTGCAAGCATGCGACAAGAAGCTCATATCGCGATCTGGGAGAGGTAAGAACAGGAACTATTTTAAGTCTCATTGTCATTCATTTTCCATAGCACACTCACCAGCACATTCTGAAGGCTGCTAAGAGCTTGGTCGTTCATCTGACCCAAAAAAATAAAACTAAAAATTCTCATCTTGGAACCCCTTTACATGCATCTGCTATGTCTGCAATGTGATGTGTGTTTATAACTCGGAGATCGACCATGCAGTTTACAACCAGTGGTGTACCAACTCATTCACGAGTGGGGGGGCAAACAACCTACTTAATATATATATATATATATATATATATATATATATATATATATATATATATGATCTATTTGATGGCTGCATTTTCGATGGAGGCAAAAATGTCAGTGACTACTGTCAAAAGTGGAGGAGGTCGCGCCCCCCTTGCCCCCCCCCCCCCCCCCTCCGGGCTGATACGCCTATGTTTACAACCACCTAAGTTTATTTCGACGGTGTACATTAGGTAGACAAAACACAAGGTCTGTCCCATGCCAGAACCATTTGTTTCCAACTTTGCAAGGTGTCTTTACTTCCAAACTTGAGCTGCACAATTTAGAAGTTCTGATTTTGCACCATGAACCGATTGAGACTAGTGCAGGTGACTTAAACAGACAGAATCTTCTTGCTGCCACAGTTTCAAACATACATATCTGGGCACATTTCTAACAGGACAGCCAGAGTCCTGTAATGTACAGTGTCAATTTTTATGACAGGGAACCCGGAAGCATGCGGCCTGCGTGCTCCGGCGGCTGCTGGCAGTGCATTCAAGTGGGTGCGAGAGCAACCACAACCTCTTTTCGCCTCATCCTGCAGTGAGCAAAGCAAGCAGTCATTGATGATATGGAAACAGTGACAAGACTGCAACCACCTCCCCTTTAAAGGTGTGTAAGCAAGAGGCCGGTAATCCCATTGAAGAGGGAGGCGGTTGCAGTCTTGTCTTGCCGCTTGTGGAGGCGGTGGGTGGTTGCTCTCGCTACCACTTGAACGCGCTTACAACAGCCCCTGTGGTGCGCAAGCAACGCGCTCCCGTGTACCTTTTCATAAAAATTGAGAATGTACCACCCTAGTCTGATTTGCCACCTGCTTTAATTCGTGCCAAACTGTGATAAAAATTAAAGTGCATATGTATATAGCTTGAGAACACATATGACGTGTTCTTTAATAGTGTCTCTGTCAATGAAAAATACTTCTCCGTCATCGTTCCCAGTGAATTTGTTAAACCACGGATCTGCATCGTCACAGAACTCTCGTTGGCTAAAACGGTCTAGTACTTTATGCATCAAGTGTCCAATGACAAAACTCTGAACAACGAGACACAATAAGTCGAGAAAAAGCACTCTTTCGCCAACTGATATGCTAATGAACGAACCTTTAGCGTCAACCAAAAATTCTTACTGTTTGACCACACGGGTTACCGCGTGGCATATTGTGGTTATACCGTGCAGACATCATATAAGAGCGGCAAAAAGAACTTGTAAACACACTTTAGTAGTCTGTAGTTTTCCACACAACTACGAAAATGATACACTGATTTGTGCAAAACATCGACCCAGCAGAAGAGCGGGAAAAGTTACAATTGAGAACAGCACAGCACCAGTGATTGCCTAGCGTGCAACCCACAGAAACATTCAAAGCACTCTGCTCACATCCCGTGTCCCGCCCAACACCTGAGCCGCGTTCCCTGGCATCAACGAGGCTAGCGAATTATGCACACAGTGTATATATACACACACACGTACAATGCATGTATGTACACACAACCAGGTTAAAATGTACCTAGGCACCCTCAAGTACGGAGTCGCCACCGCAAAGCGTTTCACAAACCAAAAAATTGCTCCCACAAACTGTAACAATCTATAAATAGTAGCTAGGATTGATTTTGGCGCTTCGGCTACGACCATGGAGCTGAGGAGAGGCTGTAATGCACGGAGGAAGGAAATGCCTTGTTGTTTTCCTCTGCAAATGGCTCGTCCCCAAAGAAGGGGATTGGCCGATTATGAGGTCCTTCACGCTCACATTTTGTGAAGCCGGAAGTAAAAAAGAGTCTCGCGCATGCGCAACGGGTGCCAGCGAGAGGCAGGCGAGTCGTGCCCCTAGAATATTGGCCAGTATATTATAGGGACCGTACTGTAACATCGACCTTGCTAAAACCGTACTGCAGAGAACGTTTTTCTTCCTCCATGGCAGAGAAGATAGTGCCCTTTTCTTTTTTTTTTAACTACACATTCATTCATTTCAGACACGTCGGCCGGCACCGCCGCCGCCATCTGAGAGATGATCTTGAAAAGCGAAACGTTTGTGCTGATTATGAGCAAACGTTTGTGGAGTGCCTGTGTGCCATTCGCAGCGTCATTACGGCTCATATCGTGAATATACAATAAACTTGCAGCTTTGCACTTCGTGTTTAATTAGCTGAATTCAGGAGAGCAACGGTGCGACAAGCTGCAGTGTTTTCTTTTGCAGATACGGTAAGTTCGCGTTACGTAACGTATTGTTACGGTTACGTAACAGTGAAATATTATTTAATTTGCCTTGCCATTTAGCCAGATTAAGTACCTCGGAATTATGCTTTACTGTGTACCGCACGCTGCTGCGAACGAGTATCATTCGCAGCAGCGTGCGGGTCAGCCGACTGCGACCATATCGAATGAAACTCGGCCAAAAATGAAGTTACCGCGCGCAAAACGTTAACAGGTAACGATAATTCGAACAATGAATTACCTTCTATGTCAGGCACGTCTAATTGTTGACTCTGGTGAGAACATTGGGCCACGCTTTCCGGTAGTTGTGACTGTCGTACACCAAACGGTTCACCACCGCCTCTCGCATTAAGGGCCGTGGACCCTGCCGTTCTCGTCTTATGATTGTAGGCTTCCTTTGCTGAGGCACGCAAGTACAGTGCCGAAGGAAAACAGCGAAGGTGCGGCGCCAATCATTTTCGGTGAAATGGTCACGAGCATCGGAAACGACCGCTTTGGACCTCAAGCGATATAAAATAAACTCGCAACCGCAAAGACAAACTCTCACTGTAGGCTTTCGACACACCGCACTATCTTCGAAGCGCAAGAGCTGTATTAAATGCACACTAAGAACTCCAGCGGGCTATCAACAACACGGTCATACGAGTGCTGATGCAGACGACACAAAACGTGCCCTGCTAGTAACCCCCCCCCCCCCCCCCGGAAAAAGCACGTGACTTCCGCCATAATTTTCGCTCAGTTCGCATTGCTTTTGTTCTATGTCACTGTGAGGGTGCGAACCGTGGTGCGAAGCCTTCTTCATAGGTTTGTGTCGTGACATGCTTCAATAATGTTGTGAGTAGCATTGGTGATGTGTTTATAGTCGCGCAATAGACGAATATGGATGAAAACGGAGAAAACGTAGCCTGTGAGGATCGCTGCGATGTTCACTTGGAAAGGTATGTAGAACTTTCATTACCTCCTTTTCCTGAATCTTTGTGATGAGAGTGAACTGGTTATTCGTTAGTGATAACATTCTGCCGTGTGCTAGGATGTGTTGTATGCGGTAGCTGCGAGTGTTACGTTTAGGAACGTTCTTGTCGCATGTATTCGCTTGTTGCTGTAAAAACAAAACAAAGAAAAAACTGACGCAATCGCTTATTTTCATTCTGCTGGTTCGTACTGACGCGTTCACTTCCTTCCTACAGGGAGCTGAATACTGCTGAAAACCAAGATGATGGGACGCCTGGCCAATGCCTAAAGCAGGTAAACTGTCTGTACGAGACACGCATGCGGCTTTCTCGATGGCGCGCGCGCGCACTTTCAACGCCAAATCAAAGTTCGTTTTTACGCTTTATTTCTGTTTTGTAACTTTTTTATGCAACACTAATTTGCGAGTGATTTAAGTCGACTTCAATAACACTAATGAGTAATGCCCAACATGGTGCATAAAATCAAACTTGGGAAACATGCAAGAGTGCGAGAATTTCGCGTGATAACGTAATCTGCCCGACTTACGTGCTTAATAACATCCCACCAGAATGCGTGACATGATACCCGTACTTGGGACAAGGGAACATGGGAGTTCTCATTACCAATGAACAATCCTGGTAAACTCTATAACCGCTGAAGCCTCTCGTATGCTGGGATACTTTGATTGATTGATTGATATGTAGGGTTTAACGTCCCTAAACCACCATATGATTATGAGAGACGCCGTAGTGGAGGGCTCCGGAAATTTCGACCACCTGGGGTTCTTTAACGTGCACCCAAATCTGAGCACACGGGCCTACAACATTTCCGCCTCCGTCGGAAATGCAGCCGCCCCAGCCGGGGTTCGATTCCGCAACCTGCGGGTCAGCAGCCGGGTACCCTAGCCACTAGACTACCGCGGCGGGACGCTGGGATACTTTCGCCGAAAGTTTTTCCTAATGTCATCGTCACTAAAATGGTTGCGATATGTTTCAATAATTACTTTATTATTGTACTGAACTTTAACGAAATATAGTCAAACTAAAACATGTTACAAACACCTGGATTTTGGCGCGAGATTGACTATTGAATTCAACATTTAGAAGGTTAGAAGGTTACTTCTTTCAACATTTAGAAGGTTTTAGAAGGTTACCACGACTGCCTCTTGGTTGGAATTGTCAAAATACAAAATAGGAACAATGAAGAGGAATATTGCTTGTCAGAGTTTTATTAACTGTTATTGTTGTTTTATAATTTTTATGAGTTGTTGTAAGGGTCGTGGTTTGGTATTGATTAAAGAGTAGTTTAGTTGAGATTTTGTAGTTTCATTTGATATCAAATAGATACCACTTTTTTTGCAGGACGATTAGGGGCTTGATGTATGAATCCTATGTGTGGCCCTCAGCTTCATTATAATATGGCAGTTGGCTGTGAAATATGACAGGATAAATCAGGGTGTCTACCAACGTGGAAAAGTCAGGGAATTTGGACCCCTCTGAAAAAGTCAGGGAATTTCTGAAAAATCTGGCCTTGTCATGGAAACTTACTGTAGCCTGTGCAGTCATCACAAAAATAAGCGTTACTATTGATGAAAGCTTAGAAAATCCATGCCTTCAGCTGCAACTACAGTGACCAGTTAAAAGTTGTGGGAAAAAAGAGCAGTGCCCAACTGTTCCTTCTTAGTGAAGAAGCGAAAGGATACACCTACCAATAGAATACAAAGTTCACTGACATTATGGCACCCGCTACGGGAGCTTTGATCACAAAAACAGCCATAAGAAAGGCACGCCACCCCACTATTTTTTTTTTTACTTTGGGACACTTACCTGTAAATTTGTTGATCTTGTAAATCTTTTTTTGAAAACAGTCAACTGAAAACGAAAAATGAGATGAAGTACGTCTAAGTACATGATGTGAGCATGGGAAGTACATTGTTGGAAGCGTCCCATCACTCCTGCTCAGCATATGTGCAGTTGTCTGCATGTGCTGGTATTTCAGGTGCAGGCGTGATGTAAGCTTTTCTTTGGCCGGAACACGCACACTTGACCAGTCAGTTTGGTGGCCTGTCGAATCCACATGCTTAGCGAGGGCATATGAGGTCACGTAGTTTCCTGAAATCATATTCGTGTTGTGTTTCACAGTGAGGAACATGAACTTTTTGTAGGGTCGATTCTCGGCTATAATGAATGAGGGGGGTGAGGGGTTCACTCTTTCCTTGAAATTCGTGGTCTCATAGGTGTAGTGCTTGTCACAATTGTGGCAGCTTAAAGTAGGAGAGACGGTTTAAATTTTCGCTTGGCAACTTGTCCTTCACGTTGTCTTAAGCATTGTCTAGCTTCTATATTCATACCTACACTATGTTGATGTCTGTTGCTTCTACATATCGCTTAGCATATCTGACTTTTCAATCACAACATGATTCCCGTCGTTAAATTTGTGCATGTTTGTTTTGACCATGATTTGGCTCGGTTTGAAGGACTTCTGGTTCGGCTAGGACTGCCATTAGCAGAGGCTTGCCAGGCTATGTCATGCCTTTTATTATTCCTATTACTATCATCATTATTATTGGCATTGCAACGGCAAAAGTCCTCAGCTACACACTTATTGCTGGTAGCTCGCGTTTCAAGGGCAGAGTTGGGCAACTTCATCTAAATTTCTCATTTCAGTTTTGAGATGGTATTATTAAATCTGTGATTACTTTTTAGTCTTATATTCATGGAAGAGTACACAAACGAAGGTAACCCACTGGCATCTGTGATAAATCTATGGAATCGAGGGAGCTGTTGCTGTTGCACATGTTCAAACGTCATCGTTTTATACGCTACCCCTAGCTTTCATTGCAGGCATCTGAGGACCTTGGTAAACTCTGAGCGTCAGAGCCCAGAGAAATAAAACTACAACATGCATGTCCTCGTCATGGAAAAGAAAATTATGCAGCAAGGCTCCGTTCATGTGACGTTGTTAGTCATTGTTCATTGCAAGGTGCACAAAATACCCGAGTGGTCGTTTTTTTTTTCCTGAAAAGTATATACTAGAGGTGTGCAATTTAGGTGGGAATGCAAATCAATTGTAAATACAGCAATCCAGGTCGCATCAGATCCAATTCACATTCTAAATAGTTAAGTCAGTAAATACAGGTCAGTCTAATCCAATCCACATCATAAGCAGCCTGGGCTGTAACCGTTATAGTGAACTAGAATATATTCTAGTGGCGGAACTGTCCAGGTACCAGCGTCCTCCTTTTGCACCCACGAGACTGTGCCACTTCTACGTTTTCTAGCTGCTTTGGCTGCATTGTAGGGCTGTCGTGGGCTCCTTTAAACTTTTAGCTGCAGTTAATTTTAAGTCGTGTGTTTTCTTTCTGGTTCTTCCAAACAATAAACAGCCAACTTGCTTACTCTCTCACTCAGAGGTTTTATATTGGGCAGATGTACATATTTTTTTAATATTTACCGTGCATCCTCTGAACATTCTAGACACTTGTGGTACATTTATTTACTTATTTTATAGGTGTGCTTCATTTTTTTCTATCACTCGAGCATCTGTTTTCAGTGCACAGAGTTTTGGAAACAGACGTAAGGGTCATGGAATTTGCTTCAAATCATCCCAGAAAACCTGGAAAAATCAGGGAATTTCAAAAAAGTGAATTGGTAGACACCGTGTAAATTGTTCTCAATGTTGCTACATTGAAGTACTGGCGTCATTCGAAAAACATAAAGCGCGCTGTCTTGAGCGTTTTGAAGAGCGAAATAATATACATTTTCTTGTTGAAATTATGATCTAGTACAATATCAAGATATGTGAGGTTACTCTCTATTTTTATAGTTTTGCTCTCTTTCTGAAGCATACACAAGTGTAGAGTTAAGACTTTGTATGGTGAATGATTAACATGACATTTATAACAACCAGTTTACTGGCCTGAAACCAACCACAAGTTAGTTTCATTTCCTTGTTAGCCATGCTTAAAGCTTCATCTGTGGACTCATGCGCAAATGAGAGCAGTGTCATCAACTTACACGACGCGAGGAAAGTTGTGTAGGGTTAATGGGATTCATATAAAGAGAAAGTAAAATTGGTCCCAATAGCCATCCGTTTGGTACTGCGGATGTAACCGGCAAAAATTCGAAATTTATGTTGGAAAAGGGAACCATTTGCTCATAAGGTAACTATAAAAGATTAGAGATTTACCCCTTGGAAGCCATGATGTTCCAATTTCGTAAGTAGTATACCGTGACGAATGGTGTTGAGGGCTTTTCTGGCATTAATGAAGATGCCACTTACTGTCATGTTATTTATGTAGGAATTAACCATGCCTGAAAGAAATTAAGTTGGAGTGGAAGTTGATCTACTGCTCCAAATACCATATTGCACAGAGCTTCGAGTGAGAAGACTTAGTAACTGTTTTGTGATTGAAAAGTTTTTCGAACACTATATATATGGCACTTGATATTGACACGGGACAGTAGTTTTCCAGAACGCTACAGTCACCATTTATGGGAATTGGAACTACTCTTGGTATTTTTGTAAATCAGGCTAAGGTGGACATGTGAAATGCATGACTAGTGATCGTAGCCAAAGGAACACAAAGGATTTCTTTGAATAAGTTTTTAAGGGGAAATGGTAATACTGCATCACGCCCTGCACTATGTTCGCATGGTATAGCTTTAACGACAATAACGATTTCTCCAGGAGTTATGTCAATGTACGTAAAGGAATCGACAGTTTTGTCTGGAACAGTACTGACTGGCACATCACAGTAGGATTTCACAATTTCTCTACCAATGCCAGTAGGTTATGGAAATATCCATTTAAAGTTAAAGCTGTCATCTCTGCTTATATTCTCATGATTTATGCATCAGCGGTAATGTATTGATTAAGGGTGGATTTATTATTCCATGTTAATTTAAATTTTCAGTTTTGAATGCCAAGCATTTTCTTGCTTACAACAAACAATTTGATCATATCTATCTATGTGTCTGTCTGTCTGTCTGTCTGTGTGTCTGTCTGTCTGTCTGTCTGTCTGTCAATGAATCAGGGGTGAGAGAGCTGTGCATATTGCACATTTTTGGTACATTTCCGTTTTCTTGTTCTAAGCATGCTCCAATCCAGCCTCGAAAGCTAGAATTTTGGTGCGAACCTCAGCTGCAGTGGGAAAAAAGGCCGAGCTCGTTGACTAATAAGACTCGCCCAATCGCGTTTTTTTTTACTTTGCACCTTTCTGGTGATGAAGGCTCCCATGGTGCCGCCATAATCTTCTCTAAACTGTTGTAAATATTTGTGCCCCTTAAAAATGGGCTGCAGTGCATTGAGCGTGCCGCTTCTACTAGCTAGGCTGTGTGCTCTGGTGTGGCCGTGCCACTGTCTCCTTGCAAGAACCACAGAGTCGAGTGTTGAGCATAGCGGGGTTGACTCTCAAGTTGTTTGCTGTGCATAGCATGTTGCTCTGGTGCTGCAGTTTTCATGTCGATGCTGCTGTGTGCGGTCACATATGCGTGTGCGTTTGCCTTGAGCGAGTAACTGTAAACGTGGAGTCATTTCCCTGCATGTGACACGTCTCCCGGACGCTCTGGCTTGTGCACATGTGTTCTCAAAATGGGTTCCGTGAAAAACAGAATGCGCGCAGCCCATTCGCGGTTTACGCCCATTAGCTACGAACTTATTTAGACCAGTGAGTTCTGATTGCATTTTGCATTTTAAGAAGCCATCGCACGCGAAATCTGCACATCGTTGTCTGCAGGTAGAGAGAAACACTTAGTTATTTGTGAAGCCATCGCACGCGAAATCTGCACATCGTTGTCTGCAGGTAGAGAGAAACACTTAGTTATTTGTGAAGCTGTGGCGTCAGAACGCAAGTTCAAGCCATTTTTAACGAACTGAACGGGCACCTCGGCGCTTTATTCGTGACTCATGACGTTTCGGCGATTATATGGCACAATTTTCATGAATGTTGACCTGCCACTGCTTCGTTTTGTAATCCAAACTCTCAACGCGCGCTTTAAGAGGCATCGCTGCGTCTGTCCGCTCTAGGCTATGCTTTTAGGTTTGTCTAGATTGTTCTTTCGCTCGGCGACAGTGTGACTCTGTTTTCTTTCTTTTCTTCCTATGCGATAAAGCCGGCCTCTGTACGTTCGGCGGTTCATTTGCATGAATACAAATTTCTTATCTGCGTTGCGCGAGCGGTTTAAGCAAGTCGCAGAGCGGCAATCGCAAGGCGATGTATTATCGGGAGTTCTACATCGTCAGTAGTGATCTACGTTAAAAAAAAATACTGTTCAATGTGTGCCGTATAATAACGCATGGTTTCTCGCGTGGAGAGACATCAGTATCATTCGCTTTTCATTTAGTGCCATACGCACGTGCTTTACGAGATAGTCTGTGCGGCGAGATTTCTTGGCTCCCACGCTGCAATCTTGAAGGTGGTGCCTGCCGCACGAGGTGGCCGCAAACGGCAGTGCAGTGTGCTTTTGTTGTCTGTTAAAAGCTCTTGACGCTCTGATGTCAGGCTTTTCTTTAAGCGAAGGACCACTGTTAACGTAACTAAGATTCTTGTGCAATCACATTTTTAAAATTTCTTTTTGAGTGTGATGCGTTTTTCTTTTTAAATGTTTCCGGGGAGCCCACTTTTTAAGAAAACCTTTTTTTATTAAATACTATTTCACATGTTGTTATGAGGGCCAGATAGGTCACGTGGTATGTAGAAAGGTAGTGCAATTCATACCTGGCAATAATCTGTTTGAAAGCTACCTTCAAAATCTGTTTCTTTGTTATGTGTATTATGAACTAATTAAAATATGCAAGGGTGCCCACAGGTTGCTAAAAACTTGTATTTTCAAGCTTCCAGGACGACATTAAATGTCACTAATTGCTCCCAAGCAAGATTCTTCAGCTCCAAAATTGAAATTTTGCTGCTCCGAAAACTGCTCCCAACTCAGTCTCAGCCGTCTCACCTGTCTGTATATCTATCTGTCTGTCTGTCAGTCTGTCAATCAATCAAAGCAGTCTGTAAACGAGAGTATTCGATTGAAAAACAAACCATACAGGAAAGCCGCCTTGCAGAGTTTCGCAAACTGTTCATTCAGAATGTTTTTTATGATTACGGGTAATTTGGGGAACCATTTTTCAGGCAGCCTGAAATTTTCCTGATAGTGCCAGTTGCTGTTGTTTTGTTTAACTTTTTTGACATGCATACTGCAGCAGCCCCCACTGTTGCTTTTGCTGGAGTGGGGATAAAACATCATGCATCCATTGAAGACAAAAAGCTATTAAAAAAAAAAAAAGCTATTAAAATGCAATGCACTGACAACTCCAGGTAAAGAATTCCAGTGTTCGATTGCAGGAACTTACATTAATCCACAGCTTGAGTATGCATCATCAGCATGGCGCACTGAACATGACAACCATGTACATTCCTTGGAGGCAGGGGCGGATTATCCAGGGTTCAAAGGGTTCAAATGAACCGGGCCCTTCGGTTTTTGGGGGCCCTCCTAAGGCCAGAGAAAAATAGGCGACTTTGTTGTTTTGTTCAAAAACGTTTAACCCTCCTACTGGATTATCTATTTATATCTATTTCAACTACCAATGTACATGCTTCTGAGAGGTTCTTCTTTGCATAACGTGCATCACCTTGGAAGTCAGCTCACAGTTATGTGGTCTGTGGTAAGAACCTTTTACTCGCCCAAGAGTTGTTGATCTGTGGAGATTTCAATTCAGCGCACTCGGAACAAAATTGTGGGCCACCATTCATATGTAATATGCGCTTCACGTTGCTTACTGATCCCACACAACCAAGCCGCGTCGGGAATAGCATCTCGCGAGATACGTGTCTCGATCTTGCGATAATTCGCGGTACTGGCGCAGTCATCTCAAGTGGGCCCTTAGTCGAAACTTTTGGGAATGACCACCATATCATCGCAACCGTCCTTCCTCTTGCTAGTTTGTGCCGGCTTGAACATAAAATTTATATAACGAACTGGGCTAAATTTCTGAAGCTACGGACGCCTAGTTCAAAAGTGGATGGTGACGCCTAGTCCATAAGGGGATGGCTACAAAGACTGGCTCGCGGCCCTTATGGCTGACTTCGATGTCACCGCACAGTAGATAACGACTGCTCCCATCAATCCCAACATTGACCCGCACCTACTCCACTTGTGGGGCGCTAGAAGGGGACTCTCGAGGTGTTGGAAGCGTCAGCACCTAAATCGTGATCTGAAAATTTGGATTGTGCTTATGACGTGACAAGCCCAGGAGTACGGCCAGACTCTCACAAGAAACAACTGCAAGGGATTTTGTCGTCTTTCTGGCACCCTTAGTACTTCTAAAACATGAACATTATTTGTGCACTTATAGACCCATCAGGTACAAAGGCGCATGCTCAAAAGTGCTTGCATCTGCTCACCTATTCGTTTAGAGACTCTCCTGGCCATCTCCTGCAGGAATTGAAGGCATGTTATATTCCTTTTGGAGCGAGTGCCCAGTAGCACCCATACCCATACGACGCAGATTCTCCCAGTGTCCTAGTGCCGAGATCACAAATCAAGAGGTCTGCTCCGTGTTGGAGGATATTGAGAAGAATTCAGTGCAGGTACTGACCACATCTGGGACACGACACAACAATATCTCAATGATGCAGATATTGCGCACCTTGTGGACACGTTTAACAAGCATTGGTAAAATGGCACGCTATCCCAAGCATGATGACATGCGGAAAGTTCCCTAATTCCAAAACTGGGAAACCCATTGCGACTAATTTCTCTTACGTCATGTATTGCAGCTCATGGAACATGTCCTGAGGTGCTGGCAGCCATTTCTCGAGGGCCAGTCTTTCTTTTCACATATAAAGTTCAGCTTTCACTCACACTTATCCACCCAAGATGTGTTGCTCCAGTTGAGAGAGCAGGTCTTGGGTTCATCGCGGGGTGTCGAAACCTGCGCTTTGCTTGCGCTGGACCTCAAGTCAGCCTTTGACAATGTGGAGGACAACCTCATTCTCAGTAACCTCGCCGAATTGCGCTGTGACGTTCGCGTTCATAACTATATCAGAGCCTTTCTTCGTGATCGCACCACTACAATTGGTATATGCCCACATCGCTTGAGTATTATCTGCCAATCAGGCAGAGGCACCCCTCTATCATTTCACCAGCATTATTTAATATCCCTATGTTAGGTCTCCCTAAACAACTTGAGCAAGTTGAGGGCCTGCACGATGTTATCTATGCAGATGATATCACATAGGGGACGTTTCAGAGTTCCGACGGCGCAATGCAAGACCGTCTTCAACAAGTGGTAGAGGTCACGTCAGACTATGCTTGATGGGTGGCATCACTTGTGCTCTAAACGAGTCTGAGCTCCTTTTCTTTTGCGGCCACCGTAAAAATACCCCACCACAGATTAATGTACTCATCAAAGGAACACCTATCCCTCAAGTTGGGCGGGCATGCATCCTTGAACTACGTTGAAGCAGATGGCGAGGCACGACACACAATCTCCCTACTTTCATGCCAGACGGAGCAGATCATTACCATGTTCCTACGCGTAAGTAATATGTGCTTGGAACTTGAGGAGCGGAACATGCTTTGGCTAGTGGACACGTGCATTATAAGCCGCTTCAGTTATCCCCTTCCATTTCACCGGCTAACACAAGGACAACGTGAACGGGAGGGCACACTCATCCGTGAGGCCAGCAAGGTCCCTTTGGGCATTCCACACTACTACGCAGCGCCTTTTGTCACTAAGGAGTGCACAATACCCTCAATGGAGTAATCGAGGCCCAGTGGATTAGTCAGTGCCAGCACCTTTTTTTTTTTTTTTTTTTTCCCCTCCACTTCAATGGGTACACACGTACTCCACCGCCTGTGTCACCCAGTCCCCTCTGAACCTCCAAAAAAGCGGGGAACTTACGTGCCACTCAAAATAGCTTGAGTGCTTCACGTACATTCCCTGCCAAGCAACATGCACCCTGAGCATGTTGGGCACAGGTGAGATACCTCAATCGCACTCTCAGTGACGTGGAGAATAGGGCCTACTACACGTTCGTGGCTTGCACAACAAACGGACACACAGCGGTGGTGGTTAGCGGCACTCATGGGATCGTGAGTGCTGCCTCAATCTCTTCCCGATTTTCAGCCACCGACTTGGGCGAGATTCTGGCGGTTACCTTAGCGATCCAACACATCGTGTCCTCCCCACAGAAACGTACTACATACTCACCGATTCGCAAGCGCCATGTCGGGCTTTCCTAACAGGTCATTGCTTTCCTAAAAAATTCCATTCTATTCTCTCACGCACATCGAAAGTTGCTTCACACAACAGCCACATCATACACCTGCTCTGTACTACCGGTCACGCCTCACTGTCGAGTAATAATGCGCTCGTATGGCCGCTCTAGAACTCACCCTCCGAGCAGCCCTGCGCAGTGAGGCGGCCAACACAGAGCCACATTACCAACTTCTCACATACCACGAAGTCACACAACATTACCTACACCAACGACAGCAGTACAAACTCCCACCAGACTCCTTCACACGCGAGGAGGCTGTCCCAGTTCTCCAACTGCTGACCCGACCTTTCTCGAACCTCCACTCCAAGTATAAAATATACCCGACTCGTTATACTGCTGCCTGTTGAGGCTGTGGTGCTATCCCCACAACCTTTCACGTTACTGTAGTGTGCACCGCTGCCTACTTCCCAATCTATCGGCCCACTCGTACCCCAGAGCAGTGGGAAGGCGCCCTTCACGACAGCGCCCCCGAGGTCTGCCGGGCCCTCATTCTCAGGGCCTGGGCTGTTGCAGAGGTTATCATTATCATCATCATCAGCCTGACTACGTCCACTGCAGGACAAAGGCCTCTCCCATGTTCCGCCAGTTAAACCGGTCCTGTGCTTCCTGCTGCCAATTTATACCCGCAAACTTCTTAATCTCATCTGCCAGCCTAACCTTCTGTCTCCCCCTAACCCGCTTCCCTTCTCTGGGAATCCAGTTAGTTACCCTTAATGACCAGCGGTTATCCTGTCTACGCGCTACATGCCCGGCCCATGTCCATTTCCTCTTCTTTATTTCAACTATGATATCCCTAACCCCCGTTTGTCCCCTAATCCACTCTGCTCTCTTCTTGTGTCTCAAGGTTACACCTACCATTTTTCTTTCCATTGCTTGTTGCGTCGTCCTCAATTCAAGCTGAACCCTCTTTGTAAGTCTCCAGGTTTCTGCTACGTAGCTAAGTACCGGCAAGATACAGCTGTTATATACCTTCCTCTTGAGGGATAGTGGCAATCTACCTGTCATAATTTGAGAGTGCTTGCCAAATGTGCTCCACCCCATTCTTATTCTTCTAGTTACTTCAATCTCGTAGTTCGGCTCCGCGGTTATTACCTGCCCTAAGAAGACATAGTCTTTTACAAATTCAAGTGCACTATTACCTATCTCGAAGCGCTGCTCCTTTCCGAGGTTGTTGTACATTACTTTCGTTTTCTGCAGATTAATTTTAAGACCCACCTTTCTGCTCTCCTTGTCTAACTCCGTAATCATAAGTGGCAATTCGTCCCCTGAGTTACTCAACAATGCAATGTCATCGGCAAAGCGCAAGTTACTAAGGTATTCTCCATTAATTCTTATCCCTAACTGTTCCCATTCTAGGCTTCTGAAAACCTCCTGTAAGCACGCGGTAAATAGCATTGGGGAGATTTTGTGCCCCTGCCTTACACCCTTCTTGATTGGTATTCTGTTACCTTCTTTATGAAGCACTATGGTAGATGTTGATCCCTTGTAGATTTCTTCCAGAATGTTTATATATACTTCATCTACGCCCTGATTCCGCAGTGTCTGCATGACGGCTGATATTTCTACTGAATGAAACGCCTTCTCGTAATCTATTAAAGCTATGTATAGTGGTTGGTTATACTCTGAACATTTCTCTATTACCTGATTGATAGTATGAATGTGGTCAATTGTTGAGTAGCCTGTTCGAAATCCTGCTTGTTCCTTTGGTTGATTGAATTCTAATGTTTTCTTTACTCTGTTAGCAATTACCTTTGTAAATAGCTTGTATACTACAGAGAGCAAGTTGATTGGCCTGTAATTCTTCAAGTCCTTGTCATCTCCTTTCTTATGTATTAAGATGATGTTAGCGTTCTTCCAAGACTCCGGTACTCTTCCCGTCAGGAGACACCTCGTAAGCAGGGTGGCTAGTTTTTATAACACAATCTGTCCTCCATCCTTCAGCAGATCTGATGTTACCTGATCCTCACCAGCAGCTTTTCCTCTTTGCATGCTTTCCAAAGCTTTTCCGACTTCTTCTATCATTACTGGTGGGGTGTCATCTTGGTTACTGCTAGTTCTTATAGTATTAATGTCGTGGTTGTCTCGGCTACTGTACAGATCTCTGTAAAACTCCTCCGCTATTTTAACTATCCTATCTATATTGGTAGTTATTTTGCCTTCCTTGTCCCTTAGTGCATACATCCGACTTTTGCCTATCCCAAGTTTCCTCTTCACTGCTTTGACGCTTGCTCTGTTTTTCAGAGCGTGTTCAATTCTCTCCATGTTATACCTTCTTACATCGCATACCTTACGTCTATTAATCAACTTCGAAAGCTCTGCCAGTTCTATTTTGTCTGCTGTACTTGACACTTTCATGATTTGAAGCTTCTTAATTAGGTTCTTCGTTTCCTGGGAAAGATTTCCAGTGTCCTGTCTAACTACCCTGCCTCCAACTTCCACTTCACACTCCGTAATGATACTCGTCAGATTATCATTCATTGTATCTACGCTAAGGTTGGTTTCCTCATTGAGAGCCGAGCACCTGTTCTGCAGCGATACTCTGAATTCTTGTACTTCCCCTCTCAGTGCTAGCTCACTGATTGGCTTCTTGCGTATCAGTTTCTGTCATTCCTTTTTCAAGTCTAGGCGAATTCGAGGCCATACCATTCTATGGTTACTGCAGCATACCTTGCCAATCACTTCCCGTTTTCTTTGAATTTGCATCATAAATTTTTTCATCATCATCATCATCGCCCAAGACCATGCATCCTGTAGAGGGGAGGAGCTGATCCAGCGAATGGACACATTGAGCAGCCTGACGAGGATCGATCCAACACGCGACAAGAATTCGCAAAGAGAGTTGTTCTTGTTTTGAAATATTGTTTTCTGCGCTGAATGAAAACGACTTGTATGCAGCTGACGCATGCGTTAGTATACTTTCATTAAAGGGTAAACAACGCACCATGAAATATTTGTATGGTACGAAACTTCCCGATTGTGCAAGGATTCCATAGGAATAATGATTTGACTTTTCTCTTCTGGCATTGCCACTCTGTCTTAATTTCGGCTTGGGAGTTATACAGGAAAACTTAAGAGCTCATCATTTAGTAAAGGTTGTCCACTGGAAATATCTACAACATATATCCATTATCTTCCACCAGATTGTGGATACCCCTTCACATAATAAAGATATTTTAATTGTAAACCATCTGTGATTAGTAGGCATATATAATATGCATAATAGCACTATATCGAAATGATGCCTTAGAAGCGCCTAAATGTGTGTTGTATGAAACCAAAGTAGATAAATGATTGGTAGCGTACTTACTGTAAGTAAGTACGTGGGAACAGTTTGTGAAAAAGACCCACCTGTCAACTTCGGTACTGCTCGCATGCAGGCAACCAAAGCGTGCACTGCCGATTTAGTAAACCTGAAGCAGATAGAGGAAGCTATTTTCACAAAGGCGCTCGCTGATTTTTGAGGGAAGAGGTCCCCTCTTGGAGTAAGGGCAAACAAAGCTATAGGTTAAGACTAATGGAAGAGACACACACTGTGCTTGGACTGTGCATCTAAGTGTTGTATGCGTTCCTTCTTTTCGTCTTGACTTTTCGCACAGTTTGGTCTTTTTTCAGTATGATCCAACGAACCAGAGAAATCTTATGCTGAAATGCTGTCCATGTGTCTTCGTCTCCTGATACAGTTAATTATTACGATGACAATCTCTCCACATGTTCCACAAGAAAGAAAATGACCAGGTGATATTAAACACTCCGAAAAGGCTTAGAACAAATGTGGCTCGTGTTCTATGCAGCTGAATCTAAAAAGCGTCAAGTCTTCAGCATGGCCAGATGGCAAAGCGGAAAAGAAAGGGGGAGGGGCAAAGGGCCGCCCCTTATTTTTTTTTTACCTGGCCATCTGTACTGTTAATTCAGCCCTTGGTCTTTTTTCAGTATGATCCAACGAACCAGAGAAATCTTATGCTGAAATGCTGTCCATGTGTCTTCGTCTCCTGATATAGTTAATTGTTACGATGACAATCTCTCCACGTGTTCCACAAGAAAGAAAATGACCAGGGGATATTAAACACTCCGGAAAGGCTTAGAACAAGTGTGGCTCGTGTTCTTTGCAGCTGAATCTAAAAAACGTCAAGTCTTAAGCATGACCAGATGGCAAAGCGGAAAAGAAAGGGGGAGGGGCAAAGGGCCGCCCCTTATTTTTTTTTACCGGGCCATCCGTACTGTTAATTCGGCCCTGCTTTGAGGCAATACAAAGTCACTCGGCAAGCTTTCTTGCACCTTCATCTGTTATAAGCCTGCACAAATTTATCTTGCCTTTGTCTTTTTCATAAACCTACTATCACAACTCATTTATGTTCTCTCTTCAACCGCCATCATACATTTCATCTTGCAGTAACCATTACCAAAAGGGAAGCATTGAACACTGCAGCACCATAACATTTCATATTAATTTTCCCCCAAACGAGAAGAGGCTTGGATAGTTTACCCACATTAATTATAAGCATAACCAGTGCTGGTAACATTAAAACACCACTTCGAAGTTTCATTTAATAATTGTTGTAGTGTGCGACTGTCCTGTATAGCGATCGTTCCGATGCCATATGTTTTGGTTGTGCTTGCTATGTTTTGGTTTACACTTGCAAAGCAAGTTTGGGCACGTTCTTTGTGATGTATTGTATACACTACTCATTCAACATCCCAGGAAGAGTTCACTATTTTTCTTTTCAATGCCTATTGTGCTGACGATTTCTCGAAAATTTATTTAAAATGTTTTGCTCATTGGTATTTTGTATCAATAATCAAGTATGCAGTATATATTGCCTCAGTATCTACGTTCACCCCCTCACCTCGGTAATATACAACTGTACCTTATGGGTATAACAAATCAGTAGACAGTTCTGCCTATCCATGTCAACTCCTCTCAGTTAATGGTAGTGAAATTTGGTGTTTTGCTGTTGCTGTTTTTTTTTTTTGTTAGTCGAATTTCAATAGTCTTCCAATTCTGCAGGCTCCAGGTAATACAATTTCTAATCAGCTAAATACCCATTTATGACAGCAGCTCTCATCTCATCACTCTCATCTGAGATGCTTAGTTTGCATTAGGAGCTAGAACAGATTGAACATGTGATTTTCACAGAAACAAGATACTGTTCTTATACAGGTGTTCTTCTGCCATTCCTTTCAATATCTTGCTTATAATGCACAAGACCGTAAATTTTACAGGCCTATACAGCCTTCAATGTTGCTGTTTAACGGTCTTAATTTTTGCATGTTTTTGATATCTTTGTGACAACTAATTCATTGTTTTGTACCATTAGGAAGAAGACCATGAACTCTCTTCTGGAGTAAAATTTGTTATAGACCCCACAGGTGATAAAAATGCTTATAAAAGGTTCTTGGCCATGGACTGCACCAGTGATTCAGATGAGTCTTCACCATGGTATCCTTTTTTTGTTATACATCAATGTTCAAGAGGTTTGTCAAGATGTCCGTCATGAAGAAGACGTTGTATTTCCTTAGTAATATTTTCAGTCACAGTTCCGATTTCATTCATCTTGATCCCGAGCCTAAAGAACCAGCCCCTGTTGATTTACAACCCAGGTAAATACAACAGAATATTTCAGTCAGTGTTGCAGCCGGCAAGTGTCTACTAAGCTTTTGGTTCGATTTTGCCATCATGTTTTTTCAACAACATTGCTTTTGTAAAACAGAATAGTAATGGGGTGTTTGCCCAGTGGAACGTTGTGGAGTTCAGTGCTGGTTCTACAGTGTACTTTTTGTTAAAGCACAAAAAAAATAAGGATTTTGAAAACTTGGGAGGATAGTTGCTGCATTAAAGCAGAATGAACAGATTGCCAATAATGACTTGTTTTACACTGTGAATACTAATCACTGCAGGCTGCTTACCATTTGGAGAAAAAGGCCATTTAAAATGCTACAGTTGTCAGTTCCTACCGAGGAATCAACATAACTGAAATCTGAACACGCACAGCATATTTAGTAGGTATTTTATAACTGTGTTAGACTGCACTGCAGGTTATGAGGGATGCTTAAGTGTGGGGGCTCTGAATTCATTTTGAACATCTGGTGTATTTTCACGTCCACCTAAGCTACTGCACTAGTGCTTTTTACGTTCCACCCTAATTGAAATGTGCCAGCAATAAGTGAAATTCCTACCGTGATAGAGGTGATGTGGCAGATCTTGAGGCTACAAATATTTAGATGCAGCTCAAGTGCCGTCTGTTTTTAGTCAGCAAACTGGCTGGTATACAGGCTACTCATATCCGCCGCCGTCTTTGTATATCCACTCAATAGAAAGTGTTTCTTGGCTAGTTGGTTCATACTTCCAGGTTTGACATATGCACTCTTTACACAGAAAAGTGAAGCATTTGTAAGAAGAGGGCCATCTCACAACTCATTCCCCTCTGCTGCCTCTATGTATCAGAACAAACACCCAAGCCTAATAAAATATCTACATACCTGCCAAGTTTCCCGGATTGTCTGGTAGACTCCTGGATTTCGACCGTTTCTTCTGTTTGTATGGTTGTCATGAAAATCTCCCAGAAATCAATATTTCTATGCGTGATCTGACCGCATTGACAAAAATGCAGGTCAATCTACTTCTGGCTTTTTGCAAACCAACGGCATTTTATTATACACAAAGTTAGAAGGCGTTCATATAAACATACAGTAGAATCTCAGTGATGTGAAACCGCCGGTACGAATTAGCGAGATTCCCCAGCCGAATTGCACTGTACCTATTGAGCCAAAATTCTATTTTTCTGAACACTTTTTTTTAATTGCGGCTGTTGCTGAGACCCCCAAACGAAAGCCAACAGCAGTGCGATCGAATTTTCGCAAATACGCATGTGGCCGGCGCACGCACTGTCTTCTACAGTCGACCAAACTGCGGTCGTTGTTGACACGACGATGTATGGCGACGACGTAATTGACAGAACTCCGAAAGGTGTTTGGCGTCCAATGCTCGACCGGTCAAAGCAACGGTGTTCTCCGCAAACTTTCTGGACAAAACCCTTGCAGATGCAATCATGCATGGCATAAAATGACTTAGTTTTGAAGGCACGTGCGCAGGCACGCTGGTTCAAAGCAGAACTGCTGTTTGCCGCAACCGTCGCGCATAAAACCGCGGTCTTGGCGACGCGATAGCGATCTACGACCTGCGAAGGGCCTGCGGCTAACGCAACAGTAGATTGAATGCAGTAAAGGCATGAAAAAAGGCGCGAAGTGTTTTGGTATTCCTTTCAATTAGAAGAATCTATTAGCGAGCAAAGATTAGACGCACGCTTTCGTGGCACCGAGCTGTGCCGTCCCATTCGTTCGTGTGTGTCCCAGGAAGACACGTGAGTTGTTCTGACAAAAATAGATTTTGCTAGTTCTTTTGATTACGCGAAATTTCGGGAGTATTTGCACTTCCACTTTGAGACTCTCATCTTAGTGGGAAACCCTACCCTTGTTCGGCCACTCCAAGCCATTATGACACCTCAACGTCTTTGTTCGCTTGGTATTGGGACTGTCCCCCCACCCCCTATCGTCTTGTTTTTAGTGATGTATGTTTTGTTTTCTTCTTTTTTGCAAAAAATGGCAGAAAATAATTCAGTGCAGCACCCCCCCCCCCCTCTTTCACTTGTTGCAGAAATCTCCCAGGATTCAAAATTCTTGAGCTTGGCAGGCATGTACCTAGCACTTGCAGCCAGCAACCTGCCTACTCCACTCTTTACAACATTCTAGTAACCCACCTCACTGTACACCTAACACTACAAATCTCCATACAGTAGATAGCTAGTCATTCAGGCTTCAGAGAAAATGCTTCATGGTTATTTTCTGTGTTAACCCTCTGGACGCTTTTCCAAATTGGCTGAATCTTTTTGGTAATCCAGAACTCCTTACTTCTTCTAGTTTGATCGCAGAGAATGTAGGGTAAACTTTCTGAAAATCACACACTGTACCCAGCAGCACTCAATGTCCCATTGCCAGGTGGTCTTCATTGAGAAGGTACATACTCACTCACTGCCCTCCCCCTTCATCCACCACCAACAAGATTGGCACTCTTATTTGCATACACTGTCATGGCTTGCATACACTGTCATACCCACAACTTGTGGCACTGTCCTCGAAATTCCAGAGCACTGAAGGGTGAGGCTTGCTGCTGAAATACCTATGAACTTCTGTCCTGCTACCTTGGAGAGTGACTGACAGATCCCTCCTTCAGTGCCATTTTATGTGAAATGAATGTCCTCGATATAAAAACACTTTTGTAACGCTTGATTCTCTTTAAATAATATACTGTAATATTTATTTGATGTGTATCAGCTTTAATTCACTGAAGGTGTATGTATTGTGACATCACAGCCCAGAAGGTGGTCATATAAACACATATTTTTCTGTTGTAACAATAAAGCTATCACTTTCTTCAACTTATCTCATCATAAATCTTCACCAGCAGCATGTTAACAGTCATAAGCCATGGTTTAATAATAAATCTTTGCACTGACTAGACAAGAAAAAAAAACGTACATTTCGGACTGCCAAACTAAAAGGAGGCTCCCACAACTAGGATAAGTACTACGGAGCAGAAAAAAATATACTAACGGCTATCTCTAATGCAAAGTTCAAATTTTTTAACAACTATCTACCCAATATATTAACTAACGATCCCCACAAGTAGTGGCTGGTAATAATGCTAAAGCAGTGGTTGTCACCACCCTTACAATGAACCTGGGGAAGTTCTTTCAGGTGCTGAATGAACTGATGCTTTCAATAACGCCTTCTCATCTGTATTTACGAACGAATGACACCGGGTTGATTGACGGATCATGGAAAAGCCTGCAGTGGGCGTAGTGAAGCTGATGATGGTGGTGTACACTTTAAAAAGCCACTAGCGGAGAAAATTACCCAGGAGCCTCCCACCATGGCACGCCTCACAGTCATGCCATGGTTTTGGGCCACTTCATTTCAGAATTATTAATTGTCCACATAATATAAGACTAAGCCCAAATTGCAAACTTTTTATGTGCCCTCTGAATTTTAACTAAAGGATCAAGAGCTTGAGAAATATCAACAGGATATAAGTGAAACAAACGTTTTTCACAGGGAATGTGCCACAATTCAAAAAAAATATATCAAAAGGTTGCTTACGGGCCACTACTAAAAATATACAAAACTTTCACTCAAAGCAGTTCTGAAAGAATACAATCTACAAGTGATAAAAGCCACATGTATGGCTAATGCAAAATGGTCATGCACAAATTTAAAGCTTACCTCACAGTTAATCAAAACAAAGACAATAAATGTCAGTTTCTTTAAATAGGCTGCATGGCGTTTTCTTAGATGCAACACCATTTATAAGCTTTCATTCAGGGCACCTGTACGGTAACAATAAAAAAAGTTACGGGCTCTGTGGGAATGTTACATTAAGTGTTTTGCAGGCAGCAAGAATTATCACAGGATCTCCAAAGAAGTACCTTACCGATCAACTCAGCAAAAATTGTGGTACAACATGTAGTAAACTGGCATGCTGACATTTATAAGCAACATGATGCTATGTGATGATACATGCATGTGAATTGTCTCAAACTGCTAGATGGCACTGGTACTAGGGATGCATGCATCAGTGTTAAGATGCTAAAAGGGGCTCTGCAACATTTTTCAAAATTATACTGGAATAGTCTCATTATTAGCGCATGACCTTTTATAAATAACATGCTGAGAAGATTTTAAGAATCTGTCAAGTGCGACCACAGTTACAAGTATCAGTCACCTGCTTCAAGCGGTTTCACTTTCCTAAGCCAGTGAGGTTGCTTAAAGTTGCGCAGGAAGGGGAATGACAAGAGGACAAAAACATGCACCTCTTCATCAGCGCACATCATGACGTTGAACCCTTTGTTTTTCTTCAAGCGCACTGCTTACTTTTAGTGCAATTGTATGTGCATGCACGGTCATGTGGTGGCCTTCTACTGTGGCCATAGCAACTACGCAACGGACGATGCTCAAATCAGCCAAGCACCGTGGAAATGGCTATACGGCACAGAAATTTGGGTATATGGCATAATTTATAGCGAGAAGCAGGAGCAATTTCTAGGTGACTTTGAGAATTTATTGTAAATTCTAGGCCACATGCCACACTATAATGTTTGCGTTCTCAGGAGCCTCGACTATTGCTCGGCAGAATTTTCTAACCATGCTCAAAAACTACTGCAGGGCCTTTTTAGAAGTTAAAGCCTCTAGCTTTTATGCCTGCGAAGATGGGTAAAATACCACAATTGAAAACCCTTTTGTTTAAAAAATAAAAGCTTTAAAATGAGGCAAGAAATATGAAGTAACCAGTATGATAAAGAATTCTTAACAGTGTGATCCATCAGTTAAAAAAAAAAAGGAAGTGTGGTTGGAGTCTTATAACTTGCACATGGCCAGATAACAAATCTGAACATAGCAGTACAACAACACCCCCTCCTCTTCCCCTTGGACGTACACCCCGATTTCCACTGTAGGACACTGTGGTGTTTGCGAAAGACGTAAGAAGCACTGGCAGCACCACCGTACAAAAAGACGTTTATTGTACGCAACACATCGAATATATACATAAAGGACAGTTCCCTGGGGGTGAAAGAACACAAAGTAAAAACCGAAACTGAATATAATATACTCCTTCCCTTATATGTAATGATTAGTTGTTAGTAAGTGTTAATAAGAAACCCCTATGTATGCACTGTACATTTTACACGCTGTATACACATATATATTTACACTACATACACACTGTGGTATACACACAGGCAACTAGTGGGTCTGATAGTCCTTGAGCCAGACCGGTGGCCGGCGCTCTCGGGACGGCCGATGGGGATTCTGCACGGCCGGAGATGGTAATGAGCTTGTAGAGCTCTGTAGTACGCCGGGAGACCGCGATTGCGGCCCAGGAGAAGGCGGCTGCAGCATGGCAGGCTCCGGTACAGGCAGCTGCGGATCAGGAGCAGGCGACTGCGGTACGGCAGACTGCAGTATGCCAGGAGGCGGCAGCTGCGACCCGGGAGAAGGCGGCGGCGGCAGGGCAGGCTGCGGCACTTGAACCGGAAGCTGTGGCGCAGGTAGCTCCGAACGTTGGTATGGTGGACTCGTGCCCCCCTCAGGAACCCGGGAAAGCTTGGAGGCGTTCCATGTGCGGCCGTTTGCAAGTCGGAAAGAGGCAGGTCCCCTCCTCTCCAACACCTCAGTTGGCGAGGAAAAGGAGCGATCCCCCTTGAAGCGAACGGACGGCTTCTTGATACGAACGAAATCACCCACAGCTATATTTGGCTGCTTAGCAGCTCTCCTGCGGTCCGTGTACTCCTTACTGCTTTGCTGTTGAAGCCGGACCCTTTGGCGCAGTCGCGCCAGTTCTTTTGCTGGGTCTTTTGCAAACGCTAGTGCCGAAAACCCCACAACATTCAATCTGGTTCAAGGAATTCGCCCATGCAGCAGAACTGCTGGGGCAACTCCAGTGGTAGCCTGTGGAGTACAGCGGTAAATAGAGAGGTAGTGTGTAACTGCTTGTCGGATAGGTCTCCTTTCGAGGAGTGAAACCTGGATGAAGTTCTTCAGAGTTCGATTGAACCTCTCGACTTGCCCATTCGCCTGAGGGTAATATACAGACGAATGAGACAGCTTGATGGCTCGGTTTTGAAGAAAGGTTACAAATTCACGTGAAGCGAACTGCGGCCCATTGTTGCAAACAATCTCTTCCGGGTATCCTTCACGGGCAAAAACACTGGTTAAGAAGTCTTTCACGGTGCTGGTGGCCACTTTGCTGCAGAAATATATCTCTGGCCATTTGGAATGGTAATCGACCAGTGTTATAGCAAATTGGCTATTGTGAGGTGCATGTTCCAATGGGCCAACAATGTCTAGGCCCAGTTTCTGCCATGGCCTTTCAGGCCAGTCAATAGGCTGCAATGGCGCTGGCGATGTTTTGGCAGACTTATCTGCCTCCAGGCAGATGTGACAGTTTTTCACGGCAGATTCAGCTTGCTTGTCCATCCGTGGCCACCAGAATAGCTCACGAAGTCGCGCCTTTGTGCGCGTGATGCCCGGATGTGTCTCGTGGGCAACGGCGATGAACTGAGCCGTGAGTGAGGACGGAACAACGAGGCGTTCTGCGCGCACTAGGTCATCAACAACAGAAAGTTCTTCGCGCACAGAGTAGAAAGGTTTTGCCTCCTCTGGTATGGACTTTTGTGGTGGCCAAGAACCGAGCACGAACGACTTGACCGTTTGCAGACAACCATCGTTGAGGACGGCTTGCTTGAATTCTTCCTTCGTCACGCAAGCCGACTCGACCAACGACACAATTTCTTCATCCTAGGCCAGCTGTGCCTGCGCGGCAGGAGCTGGCAGCCGAGAAAGAGCATCTGCCACCGTGTTGGTGGACCCCTTGCGGTACTCGACAGTGAAATTGTAGCGTAGGAGTCGCGCATTCCAGCGTGCAATTTGAAGTGGCCTTCTGCCACGTCCTTGCGAAGACAGCAACGATACCAACGCCTGATGGTCCGTTCGAATCTTGAAATGGCGACCCCAAAGGTAAGTGTGCCATCGTTCGCACGCCCAAATGCATGCCAACGCTTCGCGTTCGCCGACCGAGTACTTTCTTTCTGCTGGTGACAAGGTACGAGACGCGAAAGCCACTGTGCGGAGCTCATGGCCATTTTGCTGCTGCAGAACGGCTCCCAGCCCACAGTCGGAAGCGTTGGTCGACACGGTGACTGGAAGTGATGGATCGAACATGTGGAGAACTGTACTTGAACAAAGCATTTCCTTGACCCTCCGGAAACTGCTGTCTGCTTCGGCTGACCAGATGAATGGCTCATTCTTGCGAAGCAGAACGCGCATAGGCTCGACCACCTGGACCAAGCGGGGAACAAACTTGGAATAGTATTCTACAAGACCCAGGAATGAACGGAGGGCAGCAACATCTGTTGGCACTGGAGTGTTAACTACCGAGTCGACTTTCTCTGGAAGCGGCGAGATACCTTGTGCAGTGACCTTATGCCCTAGGAAAGAAAGTTCTGGAACGTCGAAGAGGCATTTGTCGTTCAATTTCAGGCCTGCGTACTTGACTTTCTGCAAGACCTTTGTTAGGTGCAAAAGATGTTCTGCACTTTTCCCAAAGACTATCACGTCATCAATGTAGAACAACACACCAGGGCAGCCATCCAGAATTGTGGCCATCATCTTCTGAAATGCCGCTGGGGCAGAAGCTAACCCAAAGCAAACTCTCTTGAACCGAAAGAGTCCTTCATGCGTGATGAAGCCTGTCAGGTCCCTGCTGTCAGGGTGCAAAAGAACCTGATGGTAGGCAGAAGCCAAGTCAAGTTTTGAGAAGTGTGTCGCGCCTACCAAGGCATGAAGGAGTTCCTCTGTATGTGGCAACGGGAAGCTGTCTGGTACAATAGCCTTGTTAGGCTCCCGGAGGTCAACACAAATTCTGATGGTGCCGTCTTTCTTGTCAACGACAACAATGGGCGAAACCCATTCAGAAGCATCGATGCGTTCGATGATGTCAAGGCGCAGCAACCTGTAAAGTTCATTTGACACTGGTTCCCGAAGTGAATATGGAAGACGGCGCAGCTTCGAAGATACCGGCTGCACGCCTTGCCGAATCTTGACACGATGCGTGAACCGCTTATCAAGACCCAACTCGGGACTGAAAAGTGAACCGAAGTCGTGTTCCAAGGCTGGCGGAAGGTTTGCTTGCCTGGGTTGCTCTATTGACTGCATCGGAATGTGACAAATTGTCGGGTCATTAACACGCGGCGGCGGGGCAACGGACGTGTGTAGGCACTCAAGAGTGGAGCCCTGTATTCGAAGATTTAGGGCCCTAATGCCGTCGAGGCCAATCAGACAAGTTCCTCTGCGAACGATGTAGAAAAGAAGTGGAGCAGAGCGCCCTTTAAACTGAACGTCTGCCTGGAAACAGCCTAGCACGGAAATTGGGCGCTTCGAATAGTCAAACAAAGTGACATGCGGAGCTGGGAGGAGCAAATCGCTTTGAAAATGTTGGTGAAATTCTTGCTCTGATGGAATTGAAACAGACGACCCTGAGTCAACAAGGAATGACAACTTGACATCCGCTACGCGTAAATTGCGCTGCGAGCGGGATGCTGCACAGTCAAAACTTGCTCAGAACTTCCCCCTGACAAAGCATCGTCATCGATGCCAACTTCACGAATCCTGCCTTGCATTTGACGCTTGCGGTTGCATACTTTCTGAAAGTATCCCTCGATACCGCAAAACAAACACTTCTTTCCCTGCGCAGGGCACTGTGACGCTGATGCGCGGTGATTCCGCGAGCCGCATCGGAAACAGTGTGGTGAAACGGACCGGCTATCTCTGTCTCGCCGAGGGGGGCGGGGCCCCTGCGGAGCACGCGAACCGCTAGCGCTTGGAGAGTTTTGCTGAAAATGCGCTTTTGGCTGGAAATTGAATTTTCGCGAAGAATGCGAATACTGGGAATGGCGCCGTACAGAAACGGGCTCGACCAAAGCAGAAAATTCCTTCAGCTCTTCAGCTGCTTGCTCACACTGAAGAGCGATCCGCACTGCGCTCTCGAACGAAAGGGAGGGACCCTCGAGCAGCAACCGTTCTCGTACGCGGTTGGAAACAACGCCGGCAACAAATCGGTCCCGCAGAGCATCATCTTGTGAAGCAAACGAACAATGCGAAATGAGCTCCCGTAAAGCAGCAACGAAGTCATGAACGGACTCGCCTGCGTGTTGGCTGCGGCGGTAAAAACGATGACGCTCGACGACGACGTTACACGACGTGGAAAACTGCTGCCGTAAGGCGATGAGTGCAGCCTCGTACTCGTCAGTAGCGGACGCGGGAGGCTTCTCTTGTAGTTCCGGTGCTGCGGCGCTTGCTGGTGCTGCGGCATTTTACCCTGCAGGTAAAGTCCGGTAAACACGCTGCCCTTCCGCCCCCAAACAATGCAGAAGAATGGCTGTTACAAGCTGCCACTCTAGCGTAGCCAGCGCGAAGTCGGCGACGGGAATGACAGCAGGTTGGTTCGTTCCGTACGCAAGCAGGGACAGTGAAGAGATCAGAGACGTGAGAAAACAAAACAAACTTTACTCTGGTGATATTGCAGCACACAGGATCTAATATAACACTTCAATACAACTAACAAAATACATCGACCCTTGATACAACTAAAGGAATATATAACAGAAACGATAAATCAGCTTACGAGAGAGACTATTACAAACTACACAAACTAACAAGAATAGAACGATGGAGGAGAAAGTTCGAAGATATAAACAGGTGAAGGCATACGTGTGATGACCGGCAGCGTTGCGTCCCCGACGATCGGATGCAAGAAGTCGAAGAGAGTTCTGGCACGACTGCGATGTCGGCGGTGTTGCAACGCTGGTGGCTCCGGGAGGCTAGTGCTTGCAGGTGACTTCGAGCAGGTTGAGCTAACTCGAGGCGAAGTCCCGATGTCTACGTTGCAGACGTTAATATTGCGTCACAACTAGACGAACGGCTAAGTTTAGGTAGCCAGCCGATACAGAGCAACACTAAAAACTTCTAGAAGAGATGCTTGTTGATCTGTTTCTACACCATGTTGGTCAGCGACTAGTCTGCCTAGCAGACTAGTCGCTGACCAACATGGTGTAGTGACCTAGCAGACTAGTCGCTGTGTGTCATTCGCAGCGTGAATACGGCTCATATCGTGAATATACAATAAACTTGCAGCTTTGCACTTCGTGTTTAATTAGCTGATTTCAAGAGAGCAACGGTGCGACAAGCTGCAGTGTTTTCTTCTGCAGATACGGTAAGTTCGCGATACATAACATATTGTTACGGTTGTGTTACGGTTATGTAACAGTGAAACATTATTTAATTTGCCTTGCCATTCAGCCAGATGAAGTACCTCCGAATTATTCTTTACTATGTAGCGCACGCTGCTGCGAACGAGTATCATTCGCAGCAGCGTGCGGGTCAGCCGACTGCGACCGTATCAAAAGAAACTTGGCCAAAGGTGAAGTTACCGCACGCAAAACGTTAACAGGAAACGTTAATTCGAACAATGAATTACCTTCTGTGTCAGGCACGTCTAATTGTTGACTCTGGTGAGAATAGTGGGCCACGCTTTCCGGTAGTTGTGACTGTCGTACACCAAAACAGTTCACCACCGCCTCTCGCATTAAGGGCCGTGGACCCTGCCGTTCTCGTCTTATGATTGTAGGCTTCCTTTGCTGAGGCACGCAAGTACAGTGCCGAAGGAAAACAGCGAAGGTGCGGCGCCAATCATTTTCGGTGAAATGGTCACGAGCATCGGAAACGACCGCTTTGGACCTCAAGCGATATAAAATAAACTCTCAACCGCAAAGACAAACTCTCACTGTAGGCTTTCGACACACTGCACTATCTTCGAAGTGCAAGAGCTGTATTAAATGCACACTAAGAACTCCAGCGGGCTGTCAACAACACGGTCATACGAGTGGTGATGCAGACGACACGAAACGTGCCCTGCTAGTAACCCCCCCCCCGGCAAAAGCACGTGACTTCCGTCATAATTTTCGCTCAGTTCGCATTGCTTTTGTTCACTGTGAGGGTGCGAGCCATGGTGCGAAGCCTTCTTCATAGGTTTGTGTCGTGACATGCTTCAATAATTTTGTCAGTAGCATTGGTGATGTGTTCATAGTCGCGCAATAGACGAATATGGATGAAAACGGAGAAAACGTAGCCTGTGAGGATCGCTGCGATGTTCACTTGGAAAGGTATGTAGAACTTTCATTACCTCCTTTTTCTGAATCTTTGTGATGAGAGTGAACTGGTTATTTGTTAGTGCTAACATTCTGCTGTGTGCTAGGATGTGTTGTATGCGGTAGCTGCGAGTGTTACGTTTAGGAACGTTCTTGTCGCATGTATTCGCTTGTTGCTGTAAAAACAAAACAAAGAAAAAAACTGACGCAATCGCTTATTTTCATTCTGCTGGTTCGTACTGACGCGTTCACTTCCTTTCTACAGGGAGCTGAATTCTGCTGAAAACCAAGATGGTGGGCCGCCTGGCCAATGCCTAAAGCAGGTAAACTGTCTGTACGAGACACGCATGCGGCTTTCTCGATAGCGCGCGCGTGCACTTTCAACGCCAAATCAAAGTTCGTTTTTACGCTTTATTTCTGTTTTGTAACTTTTTATGCAACACTAATGTGCGAGCGATTTAAGTCGACTTCAATAACACTAATGAGTAATGCCCAACATGGTGCATAAAATCAAACTTGGGAAACATGCAAGAGTGCGAGAATTTCGCGTGATAACGTAATCTGCCCGACTTGCGTGCTTAATAACATCCCACCAGAATGCATGACATGATACCCGTACTTGGGACAAGGGAACATGGGAGTTCTCATTACCAATGAACAATCCTCGTAAACTCTATAACCGCTGAAGCCTCTCGTATGCTGGGATACTTTGATTGATTGATTCATATGTGGGGTTTAACGTCCCAAAACCACCATATGATTATGAGAGACGCCGTAGTGGAGGGCTCCGGAAATTTCGACCACCTGGGGTTCTTTAACGTGCACCCAAATCTGAGCACACGGGCCTACAACATTTCCGCCTCCGTCGGAAATGGAGCCGCCCCAGCCGGGATTCGATTCCTCAACCAGCGGGTCAGCAGCCGGGTACCCTGGCCACTAGACCACCGCGGCGAGACGCTGGGATACTTTCGCCGAAAGTTTTTCCTAATGTCATCGGCGCTAAAATGGTTGTGATATGTTACATTAATTAGTTTATTATTGTACTGCACTTTAACGAATTATAGTCAAACTAAAACATGTTACAAACACCTGGATTTTGGCGCGAGATTGACTATGGAATTCAACATCTGGATCCTTAGCATAGTGTTTGTAGGGATCCATGCAACTGTAGCGTACATACATAGGCAGGAGACAGCGTTTTACAAACTTAATGACATGTTAGCTTAGCTTACAGAACATATTGAAACATCAAGCTTATACACAATAGTTGGTCTAGGTTTCCATAATAAACATAATAAAGCATGTAATATTTGTTAACGTTCGTGTAATAGCATTTATGGTTAGCATAAAAAACATCGGTAAGTCCAACATCATGTCAAGGTACAATGGAAAACATGTAACTAGTCTAATACAGTTCCTTGTAGGGGCATTTGACCATCAAAATGAAAGCATTGTGTTGTTTTACTTGAACTTGTTGGTTCTTCCAAGATGACGTGCCAACACTATGATGTTGGCTTTTCCCATACACATTTTTAATCAGTGGTTTTAGAAGGTTACCACAACGACTGCCTCTTGGTTGGAATTGTCAAAGTACAAAAAAGGAACAATGAAGAGGAATATTGCTTGTCAGAGTTTTATTAACTGTTATTGTTGTTTTATAATTTTTATGAGTTGTTGTAAGGGTCGTGATTTGGTATTGATTAAAGAGTAGTTTAGTTGAGATTTTGTAGTTTGCATTTGATATCAAATAGATACCACTTTTTTTGTAGGACTATTAGGGGCTTTATGTATGAATCCTATGTGTGGCCCTCAGCTTCATTATAATATGGCAGTTGGCTGTGAAATATGACAGGATAAATCAGGGTGTCTACCAACCTGGAAAAGTCAGGGAATTTGGACCCCTCTGGAAAAGTCAGGGAATTTCTGAAAAATCTGGCCTTGTCATGGAAACTTACTGTAGCCTGTGCAGTCATCACAAAAATAAGCATTACCATTGATGAAAGCTTAGAAAATCCATGCCTTCAGCTGCAACTACACTGACCAGTTAAAAGTTGTGGGAAAAAAGAGCAGTGCCCAACTGTTCCTTCTTAGTGAAGAAGCGAAAGGATACACCTACCAATAGAATACAAAGTTCACTGACATTATGGCACCCGCTACGGGAGCTTTGATCACAAAAACAGCCATAAGAAAGGCACGCCACCCCACTATTTTTTTTTTACTTTGGGACACTTACCTGTAAATTTGTTGATCTTGTAAATCTTTTTTTGAAAACAGTCAACTGAAAACGTAAAATGAGATGAAGTACGTCTAAGTACATGATGTGAGCATTGGAAGTACATTGTTGGAAGCGTCCCATCACTCCTGCTCAGCATATGTGCAGTTGTCTGCATGTGCTGGTATTTCAGGTGCAGGCGTGATGTAAGCTTTTCTTTGACCGGAACACGCACACTTGACCAGTCAGTTTGGTGGCCTGTCGAATCCACATGTTTAGCGAGGGCATATGAGGTCACGTAGTTTCCTGAAATCATATTCGTGTTGTGTTTCACAGGGAGGAACATAAACTTTTTGTATGGTCGATTCTCGGCTATAATGAATGAGGGGGGTGAGGGGTTCACTCTTTCCTTGAAAGAGTGAACACAAGTGTAGAGTTAAGACTTTGTATGGTGAATGATTAACATGACATTTATAACAACCAGTTTACTGGCCTGAAACCAACCACAAGTTAGTTTCATTTCCTTGTTAGCCATGCTTAAAGCTTCATCTGTGGACTCATGCGCAAATGAGAGCAGTGTCATCAACTTACACGACGCGAGGAAAGTTGTGTAGGGTTAATGGGATTCATATAAAGAGAAAGTAAAATTGGTCCCAATAGCCATCCGTTTGGTACTGCGGAAGTAACCGGCGAAAATTCTGAATTTGTTTACGAAAAGGGAACCATTTGTTCATAAGGTAACTATAAAAAATTAGAGATTTACCCCTTGGAAGCCATGATGTTCCATTTTCGAAAGTAGTACACCGTGACGAATGGTGTTAAGAGCTTTTCTGGCATTAATGAAGATGCCACTTACTGTCATGTTGTTTGTGTAGGAATTAACCATACCTGAAAGAAATTACATTGCAGTGGAAGTTGATCTACTGCTCCAAATACCATATTGCACAGAACCTCGAGTAAGAAGACTTAGTAACTGTTTTGTGATTGAAAAGTTTTCTGAACACTATATATATGGCACTTGATATTGACACGGGATAGTAGTTTTCCAGAACGCTACAGTCACCATTTATGGGAATTGGAACTACTCTTGGTATTTTTGTAAATCAGCTTAGGTGGACATGTGAAATTCATGACTAGTGATCGTAGCCAAAGGAACACAAAGGATTTCTTTGAATAAGTTTTTAAGGGGAAATGGTAATACTGCATCACGCCCTGCACTATGTTCGCATGGTATAGCTTTAACGACAATAACGATTTCTCCAGGAGTTATGTCAATGTACGTAAAGGAATCGACAGTTTTGTCTGGAACAGTAGTGACTGGCACATCACAGTAGGATTTCACAATTTCTCTACCAATGCCAGTAGGTTATGGAAATATCCATTTAAAGTTAAAACTGTCATCTCTACTCATGTTCTCATGATTTATGCATCAGCCGTAATGTATTGATTAAGGGTGGCTTTATTATTCCATGTTAATTTGAATTTTCAGTTTTAAATGTCAAGCATTTTCTTGCATACAACAAACACTTTGATCATATCTATCTGTGTATCTGTCTGTCTGTCGTCAATCAATCAGGCGTGAGAGAGCTGTGCATATTGCACATTTTTGGTACATTTCCGTTTTCTTGTTCTAAGCTGCTCCAAACCAGCCTCGAAAGCTAGAATTTTAGTGCGAACCTCAGCTGCAGTGGGAAAAAAGGCCGAGCTCGTTGACTAATAAGACTCGCCCAATCGCGTTTTTTTTTTTTTTTTTTTTTTTTACTTTGCACCTTTCTGGTGATGAAGGCTCCCATGGTGCCGCCATAATCTTCTCTAAACTGTTGTAAATCTTTGTGCCTCTTAAAAATGGGCTGCAGTGCATCGAGCGTGCTGCTTCTACTAGCTAGGCTGTGTGCTCTGGTGTGGCCGTGCCACTGTCGCCTTGCAAGAACCACAGAGTCTAGTATTGAGCGTAGCGGGGTTGACTCTCAAGTTGTTTGCTGTGCATAAGCCACTTCAGTTATCACCTTCCATTTCACCGGCTAACACAAGGACAACGTGAACGGGAGGGCACACTCATCTGTGAGGCCAGCAAGGTCCCTTTGGGCATTCCACACTACTACGCAGCGCCTTTTGTCACTAGGAGTGCACAATACCCTCAATGGAGTAATCGAGGCCCAGTGGATTAGTCAGTGCCAGCACCCTTTTTTTTTTTCTCACTTCAATGGGTTCACACGTACTCCACCGCCTGGGTCACCCAGTCCCCTCTGAACCTCCAGAAACGCGGGGAACTTTCGTGCCACTCGAAATAGCTCGAGTGCTTCACGTACATCCCCTGCCACGCAACATGCACCCTGAGCATGTTGCGTGTTGCGGTGGGCACAGGTGAGATATCTGAATCGCACTCTCAGTGACGTTGTGGAGAATAGGGCCTACTACACGTTCGTGGCTCACACAACAAACGGACACACAGTGGTGGTGGTTAGCGGCACTCATGGGATCGTGAGTGCTGCCTCAATCTCTTCCCCATCTTCAGCCACCGATTTAGGCGAGATTCTGGCGGTTACCTTAACGATCCAATACATTGTGTCTTCCCCACAGAAACATACTACATACTCACCGATTCGCAAGTGTCATGTCGGGCTTTCCTAACAGGCCATGGCTTTCCTAAAAGCTTCCATTCTATTCTCTTACGCACATCCAAAGTTGCTTCACACAACAGCCACATCGTGCACCTGCTCTGCACTACCGGTCACGCCTCACTGTCGAGTAATAATGCGCTCATATGGCCGCTCAAAAACTCGCCCTCCGAGCAGCCCTGCGCAGTGAGGCGGCCAACACAGAGCCAGGTTACCCACTTCTCACATACCACGAAGTCACACAACATAACGTACACCAACGACAGCAGTACAAACTCCCACCAGACTCCTTCACACGCGAGAAGGCTGTCCCACTTCTCCAACTGCTGACCCGACCTTTCTCGAACCTCCACTCCACGTATAAAATATACCCGACTCGTTATACTGATGCCTGTTGAGGCTGTGGTGCTATCCCCACAATCTTTCACATTACTGTAGAGTGCACCGCTGTCTACTTCCTAATCTATCGTTCCACTCATACCCCAGAGCAGTGGGAAGGCGCCCTTCACGACAGCGCCCCCGAGGTCTGCTGGGCCCTCATTCTCAGGGCCTGGGCTGTTGCAGAGGTTGTCATAGGTGTCCTGGAATAAGGACCCTTCCCGTTTTCTTTGAATTTGCATCATAAATTTTTTTATCATCATCATCATCCCCCAAGACCATGCATCGTGTAGAGGGGAGGAGCTGATCCAGCGAATGGGCACATTGAGCAGCCTGACGAGGATCGGTCCAACACGCGACAAGAATTCGCATAGAGAGTTGTTCTTGTTTTGAAATATCGTTTTCTGCGCTAAATGAAAATGACTTGTATGCAGCTGACGCATGCGTTAGTATACTTTCATTAAAGGGTAAACAACGCACCATGAAATATTTGTATGGTACGAAACTTCCCGATTGTGCAAGGATTCCATAGGAATAATGATTTGACTTTTCTCTTCTGGCATTGCCACTCTGTCTTAATTTCGGCTTGGGAGTTATACAGGAAAACTTAAGAGCTCATCACTTAGTAAAGGTTGTGCACTGGAAATATCTACAACATATATCCATTATCTTCCACCAGATTGTGGATACCCCTTCACATAATAAAGATATTTTAATTGTAAACCATCTGTGATTAGTAGGCATATATAATATGCATAATAGCACTATATCGAAATGATGCCTTAGAAGCGCCTAAATGTGAGTTGTATGAAACCAAAGTAGATAAATGATTGGTAGCGTACTTACTGTAAGTAAGTACGTGGGAACAGTTTGTGAAAAAGACCCACCTGTCAACTTCGGTACTGCTCGCATGCAGGCAACCAAAGCGTGCACTGCCGATTTAGTAAACCTGAAGCAGATAGAGGAAGCTATTTTCACAAAGGCGCTCGCTGATTTTTGAGGGGAAGAGGTCCCCTCTTGGAGTAAGGGCAAACAAAGCTATAGGTTAAGACTAATGGAAGAGACACACACTGTGCTTGGACTGTGCATCTAAGTGTTGTATGCGTTCCTTCTTTTCGTCTTGACTTTTTGCACAGTTTGGTCTTTTTTCAGTATGATCCAACGAACCAGAGAAATCTTATGCTGAAATGCTGTCCATGTGTCTTCGTCTCCTGATATAGTTAATTATTACGATGACAATCTCTCCACGTGTTCCACAAGAAAGAAATTGACCAGGTGATATTAAACACTCCGGAAAGGCTTAGAACGTTCTAAGTGTGGCTCGTGTTCTTTGCAGCTGAATCTAAAAAACGTCAAGTCTTAAGCATGACCAGATGGCAAAGCGGAAAAGAAAGGGGGAGGGGCAAAGGGCCGCCCCTTATTTTTTTTTTACCGGGCCATCCGTACTGTTAATTCGGCCCTGCTTTGAGGCAATACAAAGTCACTCGGCAAGCTTTCTTGCACCTTCATCTGTTATAAGCCTGCACAAATTTATCTTGCCTTTGTCTTTTTCATAAACCTACTATTACAACTCATTTATGTTCTCTCTTCAACCGCCATCATACATTTCATCTTGCATTAACCATTACCAAAAGGTAAGCATTGAACACTGCAGCACCATAACATTTCATATTAATTTTCCCCCAAACGAGAAGAGGCTTGGATAGTTTACCCACATTAATTATAAGCATAACCAGTGCTGGTAACTTTAAAACACCACTTCGAAGTTTCATTTAATAATTGTTGTAGTGTGCGACTGTCCTGTATAGCGATCGTTCCGATGCCATATGTTTTGGTTGTGCTTGCCTTGTTTTGGATTACACTTGTAAAGCAAGTTTGGGCACGTTCTTTGTGATGTATTGTATACACTACTCATTCAACATCCCAGGAAGAGTTCACTATTTTTCTTTTCAATGCCTATTGTGCTGACGATTTCTCGAAAATTTATTTAAAATGTTTTGCTCATTGGTATTTTGTATCAATAATCAAGTATGCAGTATATATTGCCTCAGTATCTACGTTCACCCCCTCACCTCGGTAATATACAACTGTACCTTATGGGTATAACAAATCAGTAGACAGTTCTGCCTATCCATGTCAACTCCTCTCAGTTAATGGTAGTGAAATTTGGTGTTTTGCTGCTGCTGTTTTTTTTTTTTTTGTTAGTCAAATTTCAATAGTCTTCCAATTGTGCAGGCTCCAGGTGATACAATTTCTAATCAGCTAAATACCCATTTATGACAGCAGCTCTCATCTCATCACTCTCATCTGAGATGCTTAGTTTGAATTAGGAGCTAGTACAGATTGAACATGTGATTTTCGCAGAAACAAGATACTGTTCTTATACAGGTGTTCTTCTGCCATTCCTTTCAATATCTTGCTAATAATGCACAGGACCGTAAATTTTACAGGCCTATACAGCCTTCAATGTTGCTGCTTAAAGGTCTTAATTTTTTAATGTTTTTGATATCTTTGTGACAACTAATTCATTGTTTTGTACCATTAGGAAGAAGTCCATGAACTCCCTTCTGGAGTAAAATTTGTTATAGACCCCACAGGTGATAAAGATGCTTATGAAAGGTTCTTGGCCATGGACTGCACCAGTGATTCAGATGAGTCTTCACCATGGTATCCTTTTTTTGTTACACATCAATGTTCAAGAGGTTTGTCAAGATGTTCGTCATGAAGAAGACGTATTTCCTTAGTAATATTTTCAGTCACAGTTCCGATTTCATCCATCTTGATTCCGAGCCTAAAGAACCAGCCCCTGTTGATTTACAACCCAGGTAAATACAACAGAATATTTCAGTCAGTGTTGCAGCCGGCAAGTGTCTACTAAGCTTTTGGTTCTATTTTGCCATCATGTTTTTTCAACAACATTGCTTTTGTGAAACAGAATAGTAATGGGGTGTTTGCCCAGTGGAACGTTGTGGAGTTCAGTGCTAGTTCTACAGTGTACTTTTTGTTAAAGCACAAAAAAAATAAGGATTTTGAAAACTTGGGAGGATAGTTGCTGCATTAAAGTAGAATGAACAGATTGCCAACAATGACTTGTTTTACACTGTGAATACTAATCACTGCAGGCTGCTTACCATTTGGAGAAAAAGGCCATTTAAAATGCTACAGTTGTCAGTTCCTACCGAGGAATCAACATAACTGAAATCTGAATACGCACAGCATATTTAGTAGGTATGTTATAACTGTGTTAGACTGCATTGCAGGTTATGAGGGATGCATAAGTGAGGGGGCTCTGAATTCATTTTGAACATCTGGTGTATTTTCACGTTCACCTGAGCTACTGCACTAGTGCTTTTTACGTTCCTCCCTAATTGAAATGTGCCAGCAATAAGTGAAAATCGTACCGTGATAGAGGTGATGTGGCAGATCTTAAGGCTACAAATATTTAATTGATTGATATGTGGGGTTTAACGTCCCAAAACCACCATTTGATTATGAGAGACGCCGTAGTGGAGGGCTCCGGAAATTTCGACCACCTGGGGTTCTTTAACGTGCACCCAAATCTGAGCACACGGGCCTACAACATTTCCACCTCCATCGGAAATGCAGCCGCCGCAGCCGGGATTCGAACCCGTGACCTGCGGGTCAGCAGCCGAGTACCTTAGACACTAGACCACCGCGGCGGGGCGCTACAAATATTTAGATGCAGCACAAGGGCCGTCTGTTTTTAGTGAGCAAACTGGCTGGTATACAGGCTACTCATGTCCGCCGCCGTCTTTGTATATCCACTCAATAGAATGTGTTTCTTGGCTAGTTGGTTCATACTTCCAGGTTTGACATATGCACTCTTAACACGGAAAAGTGAAGCATTTGTAAGAAGAGGGCCATCTCACAACTCATTCCCCTCTGCTGCTTCTATGTATCAGAATAAACACCCAAGCCTAATAAAATATCTACATACCTGTCAAGTTTTCCAGATTGTCTGGGAGACTCCTGGATTTCGACCGTTTCTTCTGTTTGTATAATTGTCATGAAAATCTCCCAGAAATCAAAATTTCTATGCCTGATCTGACCGCATTGACAAAAATGCAGGTCAATCTACTCCTGGCTTTTTGCAAACCCACGGCATTTTATTATACACAAAGTTAGAAGGCGTTCATATAAACACACAGTAGAATCTCGGTGATGTGAAACCGCCGGTACGAATTAGCGAGATTCCCCAGCCGAATTGCACTGTATCTATTGAGCCAAAATTCTAATTTTCTGAACACTTTTTTTTAATTGCGGCTGATGCTGAGACCCCCAAACGAAAGCCAACAGCAGTGCGATCGAATTTTCGCAAATACGCATGTGGCCGGCGCACGCACTGTCTTCTACAGTCGACGAAACTGCGGTTGTTGTTGACACGACGATGTATGGCGACGACGTAATTGACAGAACTCCGAAAGGTGTTTGGCGTCCAATGCTCGACCGGTCAAAGCAACGGTGTTCTCCGCAAACTCTCTGGACAAAACCCTTGCAGATGCAATCATGCATGGCATAAAATGACTTAGTTTTGAAGGCACGTGCGCAGGCACGTGGGTTCAAAGCAGAACTGCTGTTTGCCGCAACCGTCGCGCACAAAACCGCGGTCTTGGCGACGCGATAGCGATCTACGACCTGCGAAGGGCCTGCGGCTAACGCAACAGTAGATTGAAGGCAGGAAAGGCATGAAAAAAGGCGCGAAGTGTTTTGGTATTCCTTTCAATTAGAAGAATCTATTAGCGAGCAAAGATTAGACGCACGCTTTCGTGGCACCGAGCTGTGCCGTCCCATTCGTTCGTGTGTGTCCCAGGAAGACACGTGAGTTGTTTTGACGAAAATAGATTTTGCTAGTTCTTTTGATTACGCAAAATTTCGGGAGTATTTGCACTTCCACTTTGAGACTCTCATCTTAGTGGGAAACCCTACCCTTGTTCGGCCACTCCAAGCCATTATGACACCTCAACGTCTTTGTTCGCTTGGTATTGGGACTCTCCCCCCACCCCCTATCATCTTGTTTTTAGTGATGTATGTTTTGTTTTCTTCTTTTTTGCAAAAAATGGCAGAAAATAATTCAGTGCAGCACCCCCCCCCCCCCCCCCTCTTTCACTTGTTGCAGAAATCTCCCAGGATTCAAAATTCTTGAGCTTGGCAGGCATGTACCTAGCACTTGCAGCCAGCAACCTGCCTACTCCACTCTTTACAACATTCTAGTAACCCACCTCACTGTACACCTAACACTACAAATCTCCATACAGTAGATAGCTCGTCATTCAGGCTTCAGAGAAAATGCTTCATGGTTATTTTCTGTGTTAACCCTCTGGACGCTTTTCCAAATTGGCTGAATCTTTTTGGTAATCCAGAACTCCTTACTTCTTCTAGTTTGATCGCAGAGAATGTAGGGTAAACTTTCTGAAAATCACACACTGTACCCAGCAGCACTCAATGTCCCATTGCCAGGTGGTCTTCATTGAGAAGGTACATACTCACTCACTGCCCTCCCCCTTCATCCACCACCAACAAGATTGGCACTCTTATTTGCATATACTGTCATGGCTTGCATACACTGTCATACCCACAACTTGTGGCACTGTCCTCGAAATTCCAGAGCACTGAAGGGTGAGGCTTGCTGCTGAAATACCTATAAACTTCTGTCCTGCTACCTTGGAGAGTGACTGACAGATCCCTCCTTCAGTGCCATTTTATGTGAAATGAATGTCCTCGATATACAAACACTTTTGTAACGCTTGATTCTCTTTAAATAATATACTGTAATATTTATTTGATGTGTATCAGCTTTAATTCACCGAAGGTGTATGTATTGTGACATCACAGCCCAGAAGGTGGTCATATAAACACATATTTTTCTGTTGTAACAATAAAGCTATCACTTTCTTCAACTTATCTCATCATAATTCTTCCGCAGCAGCATGTTAACAGTCATAACTGCTGTTATGCTTGTTCTAAACGGCTTGTACTAAAACATTTTCTGCTTTTTTTTTTTTTTCCCGAGCAGCAAAAGACTGCAATGGCTTTTTCAACGATATCGCCACAATCACATTCCCATCAAGCTTCGTGCATAGTATTTTAAATGTAACTTCAAATTCATCATTGTGACAACACTATCGATTGTACTTCTATGCACCCCTTATTTAATGCCCTGTCAGGGGTCTTTAAGGAAATAAAAATGAAATGAAAGGAAATGACTTCTTTTGAAGGAGACTTTCAGCTATGCTATTGGTAAATGTGGCATGTATTTGTTATTCTGCACTATCGTTCAGATTAAATGGTGTAAATGCATTTTTCAGGGTTGTATGCTTCAACTGCGGTGGCAAACACTTCGTGAATGCTTGTACCGAAAAGATTGACAAGGCACGTATAGCCCAAAGGCGCAAAGAAATGTCCAAAGAGAGGGAGGTGGCACCGAAAATGTTGTAAGTGGCTCCTGCTGTCTTTTTTTTTTTCCAGATGGCGTGGTCTAACCGTTTTTTTGTTTTGTAAGTCTTAAAAAAGTTTTGCGTTGTAGCCTAGTACTGAGCAGTATTTTTAACAGTGGCACCATTAACAGTATCTTCTCACTTCAAAAGTGGCTGTATCCATATTTCCTAAGTAATGAGTATGCTAGCTTGGTTATTTTATTTGACATGTATTGCATTTCTGTAGTACAGGGGAGAAAATTTTGTGAGAAGTTAAAAAGTAATTTTTACCTTTAAAAGCATCCAGCAAATTTGCAAATGAGTGTAAGTGAAATCTACCTCACACACTGGGGAACATGTCCTGCATCAGCAGCATGTGTGCAGTAGAGATGTGCATAGTCTTCAGCTGGTAGGTTAGGCTTGGGCTGCATTGTTTTATGTTGGGCGGGCCATGGAGATCAAGCCCAAAATATAGTTGTGCCGGAACTCTTTTTCATCATGTAGTGCTTTCTCCGCATCCGGCCCCACTCCTTCTCAGTCTTCCTTTCCTTTAGCCGCTTTGAACACATGCGGCGAGGGTGAAGTCACAAAATGAGCTTTATGATTATCTATACCCGGAGTGCCTACCCCCTCCTACATCCGAAGTACTGAACTTCTGGAAGAACAAACAGGCTAAATATACCAAGCCTGCTATGCTTCCGAAAACTTCTGGAAGAACAAACAGGCTAAATATTGTTATGTCTACGAGGGGTTTATTCGAAGCAGACGTAACGGTAGACTCTACTGTATACCGCAGAGAACGTGCAGCAGCGAGCTCTTGCCACGAACCGAATGTCCTCTTCTTCTGCTACCACCATGTTCCCCGCTACACAGGTGCACATACCTAAATTACACATGTGGTAACATTTCCCTCCGCGCAGACGAAGCCCACTGGGCGAGTCAAATAGTCTCTCGAGGAATAAAGCACTTCAAACGTGCAACATGGACAAGTTCAGTTTTTGCAGACTTCGGCCGTTTGAATGGAGACGCGCTATGCGGTAAACTAAATCACTGATACGGTCTACAACAAGATAAGGTCCCGCATAGTGCGCTAGCAGTTTCTCGCTCAAACCGCGTTTTCTAGTTGGTGTCCACAGCAACACTAGGTCGCCGCGATTGTACGTCACGTGTCGGTGTCGGCGGTCAAAGTGTGCCTTCGAGCGGTCTTGTTAAGCAAGAGGGCGCAAATAAGCAAGGCGTCTAGCTTCTTCTGCCCGACAGATGATCTCGGATATGCAGGGATCATGGTGGTCCAAACACAGGAAGATGGTATTCAGGGTATGACGAGGTGGTCGAGCATATAGAAGAAAGAAAGGACTGTAGCCGGTAGTTTCATGCTGAGCGGTGTTGAATGCATATGTGATAAAGGGTAGAATACTGTCCCAGTCCTTGTGATCGGATGCAACATACATAGACAGCATGTTCGAGAGAGTTTTGTTCGTTTGTTCAGTTAGACCGTTCGTTTTGGGTTGGTATGGCGTAGAGTGCCAAAACCTTGAAGCACAGACACGAAGCATCTCTTCCATCACGTCTGCTGTGAATTGTCGGCCACGGTCGCTGATTACGATTTTGGGAGGTCCATGTCGAAGAATTACAAAACGTAGCATGAAGGAAGACACATCGGCTGCAGTTGCCGATGGTATGGCAGCTGTCTTGCAGTACCGTGTTAAATGGTCGGTGCAAACGACTATCCAGCGATTTCCATCAGAAGACCGGGGAAAGGGTCCAAGGCGGTCAATCCCGACTTGCTCGAATGGAGTTCTAGGGGGCGGCACTGGATGTAATCTCCCTAAAGGAGCACTTGTTGGGCGCTTATGACGTTGACACTCGTTACAGCTAGACACGTATTGTTCCGTCGTCTGGCGCATTTTGGGCCAGTAGAATCTTTCTTGAAGACGGCAAAGAGTTTTTGCTGTGCCTAAACGACCGGATGTTGGGTCATCATGCATAGCCTGCAAGACATAAACGCGAAGACTCTTCGGAACCATCAGAAGATATCGTGAGCTGGTGTTGGTGTAGTTCTTTTTGTAAACTAGCCCGTCTCGGATGCAGAAGCGCGTAGGCGATGATTTTGGTTTGGTAGCAAGAAGCTGTTGTATGGTGCTGTCCCTTTGTTGCTCGTCTTTTAAGGTCTTGTTATCGGGAAATGGTTGGTCGAGTGATGCAATGTAGGTATCGAAAGTGTCCGCGTCACATTCCATGGTTGGAAGTGGTAGTCTCGAAAGACAATCTGTGTCAGCGTGACGTTGGCCGCTTTTATAGGAAACCGTGAAGTCATATTCTTGTAGACGAAGTGCCCAGCGCGCCAGCCGACCAGATGGGTCACGCAGATTAACCAACCAGCAGAGAGAATGATGGTCTGTCACGACGGTAAAGGGGCGTCCGTACAAGTAGGACTGGAAGCGCTGCACTGCGAAGACTACTGCAAGGCATTCTTGCTCTGTGACAGTGTAGTTACGCTCGGACTTGCTGAGCGAGCGACTTGCATACGCTACGATGTGTTCTTGATTATCTAAGCATTGAACCAGGACACCACCTACACCAATACCGCTGGCGTCTGTGTGAATCTCAGTGGGAGCGAGAGGATTGAAGTGTCGAAGAATCGGATGGGACGTCAAAAAAAAACTTCAACTCCGAAAAAGCAGACTCGCATTTCGGGGTCCAGTCAAACTGCGCACCTTTCTGAAGCAGACACGTGAGCGGGTATGCGATATTGGCAAAATCAGGAATGAATCCGCGAAAGTATGAACAAAGCCCCAAAAGGCTGCGCAGTTCTTTCACCGAGTTTGGCTCGGCCACTGCGCCATCTTGGCGGGATCCGGTCGTATGCCTTTTTTGTTTACTAAGTGTCCAAGGACGAGTGTTTGGCACTCTCCAAAACGACATTTCTTTGAGTTGAGCATCAAGCGTGCTTTGCTTAGGCAGTCCAGTACGAGGCCAAGGTGTGTGTTGTGCTCACATAAGGTGCGCCCAAAAATTACAACATCGTCCAAGTAACACATACACATTTCCCACTTCAATCCACGCAGAATGTTGTCCATAAATCGCTCAAAGGTTGCGGGCGCGTTGCAGAGTCCGAACGACATCACATTGAATTCAAATAGTCCATCTGTTGTAACAAATGCCGTTTTCTCCTTGTCTTCCTCGTGCATTGGAATCTGCCAGTAGCCTGACCTCAGATCCACAGACGAAAAGTAAGAGGCCGATGATAGACAGTCGATAGCATCATCAATCCGCGGGAGTGGGTATACGTCTTTTTCAGTGATGGCGTTGAGACGGCGGTAGTCAACACAAAATCGCCATGTCCCATCCTTCTTCTTCACTAGAATTACTGGAGCGGCCCACGGACTACACGATTCTTGAATTACATTTTGCTTGAGCATCTCGCAAACCTGTTCATTGATCACTGCGCGTTCCGAAGGCGATACACGATTTGGTTTCTGTCGGAGAGGTCTGTGAGATGTCGTGTCGATTCAGTGCTTTATACGAGAAGCAGGGAATGATGGTGAATCATGCTGAGCGAAATCAAAAATACCGGCATGTTTGGGCAGAATACTCGCCAGTTCATTACGTTCCTTGGTGCTCAGTGACTTATCAATCATAGCCATAATGGTGGTGTCCCTGGCGTGCAGATTATCGCAACGGGTCTTATCCGGGAAATCATTGCTTTCTGCGAGGGTGGCAAGCGAGAATACTTGGTGTTCACGAATCTCTGCAAGTTTCAGACCCTTCGGCAGCACTGTAGGTTCATTAGAGCAGTTAATCACCCATAAACTAGTATGCCCTTGCGCAACCGGTGAACAGTAGGGTATTAAAACTGTCTTCTTTATGCAACTGAGATGCACAGGCTCCACAGTTGCGTCAAATGTTTTCTCGCTTGCAGGTGAACAGACAACAGGGACACATTTTGCAGACAACGGCGGCACAGTTGTGTCCACAGACACGCAAAGAGCACTTTCTTGAGAGGGCGAGTTTTCCATAAACGAAACTGGGATATCATAATCTACTGTAATTTGTCCTGTGCGGCAATCGGCAGTAGCACCACATAGCTTCAAGAAATCGAGTCCCAGAATGACGTCATGCGTAGTATGAGGGAGAACAGCAAACTCTGCGACAGAGTTCTGGCACGCCAAACTAACAGTCACAGTGCAGACACCAACAGGTTGTAACACCTCTCCGCTCACTCCACGAAACGTATCAGGACGGTCCCAACGAAACATAACCTTTCGTCCAAGAAGGCGGGTGAAAACTAAACTCATCACTGACACGGTTGCACCTCTGTCCACCAACGCCATCGTTGGTACACCATCGATAAGCACTCAAACCTTATTTCTAAGCATGGAAGCTAACGGAGGTATATCTGTTGAAATCGAAGACTGTCCGGCGACCTCACCTCCAACGGCTGCGCCGGCTAGTGTTCCGTAGGAGGCGAGGGGCAGGTGGTGGTGTCACACTGCGGTCAGAGGCCGGAGATTGGTTTCGTAGCGGTCCTGGGATCTCGTAAGACGCGCTTCAAGGGAATGTCGGTGCTCGGGTAACGCCAGAACGGTTAAATCTCGGTGATCGGTCGTATCTTGGCGGCTGCCCGTAGTGGCAATACCTGGCAATGTGTCCTTCGAAGTCACAGTTGTAGCAGACTGGTAGAGGATGCTCGCCGAACCAATGCTGAGACCGCTCAGCTGTGAAGGGTCGGTGACGAGCTTGCTGAGCGGGGGCTGCCCACCTCTGTGTGGCGGGGCCGTGCCGAAGGCGTTGGCCATATCGCTGGTCGGCCGCGAATGAGTCACGACGTGGCCGCGGATTTCCAGTTTCGCTGATGTCTGCCACACATACCGATGGTGGCAAAGGAGTTGATGGTGCCGCCGTGTAGTAGGGTGGATTGGTAGGTGGATGAGGAATAGTTTCGTCAACCCTACCACCTTGTCGCTGCAGCTCTTCATGCACAATTGCCCGAATAGTAGCGGCAAGGTCAGTGGGCAGGCTCACGTCGACGCTGGCAACCGTTGTCACATTTGCCAGCCCACCAAATTTCGGGGCGATGCGACGAGTCTTCAATTTTTCAAACGTGCGGCAGTGATGTTGGACGTCGGAGGCAGAAGTGAGGTCATCCCTGCCTATCAGAAAATTGTAAACATCTTCCGCTATGCATTTCAATAAGTGTCCGACCCTGTCTTCTTCAGACATCTGCGGGGTTATAACCTTGCAAAGCTTAAGAACGTTCTCTATATAAGCAGTGCAGGTTTCTCCAGGAGTCTGGGCTCTTCCAGCAAGAGTCCGCACCGCGCTATTCTTTTTTGAGTCGGAGTCACCAAAACACTTCTTGAGTTCTGAGCAAAAAGAGCCCATGTTGTCAAGGACTGTTCGTGGTTTTCATACCACATCAGGGCAGTGTCCGTGAGAAACAGCGCGACGTTTTCCAGCTGATCGATAAAGTTCCAGTGGTTGTACTGGCTCACCCTTTTGTAGTGCGTTAGCCACACGTCCACATCTTCTCCTGCCATTCCCGCGAACAAGCGGGGTTCCATGTAGTGATGCCTAGGTGTAGCCAGTGTAGATTGGCGCGAAGTGGAGGCGGTTGATTCCTGACCTTCGCTCTGGGCCATGATGACTGTTGTCGGCGGCAGACCGGCAGGACGACGGCTCCGGCGAACTCCGAACAGCTGTGGCTCCGTGGTACGTCGACGTGTCGTACCCAGCACCTCCACCACTCTGTTACGTCTACGAGGGGTTTATTCGAAGCAGACATGACGGTCGACTCCACGGTATACCGCATGAATGCGCAGCAGCGAGCTCTTGCCACCAACCGAACGTCCTCTTCTTCTACTACCACCACGTTCCCCGCTACACAGGTGCACATACCTAAATTACACATGTGGTAACAATATTTTAAGCCTGCTTTGCTTCCGAAAATAACAGGCAATTTTGGCTACTAGTGTGAGCAGCCAACGGCTCTTAGTAGCACGGGATACATGACGCAGGAGCGCCTCACTCCACTGAAGCCCGAGTCATTGGACAGCTTTTTAGGCGACAGCTTGTCATCATTGCGTATAGCGACTGTCATGTGTCATTTGCTTGTGTTTTACTTTGATATGTTGAATAATATGCCACATTATCCAGGGGTGTAACAGCTGCGCGATTGTGTGGCAATCTTGCGCACCTGTGCCATCCTGAGCTGAACCACCTCTTTTGCTCCCAACTCGTTTATGAGTATTGTATTGCACCGAAACAACCAAATTCAGCCACAAATTGCAGCAGCCATCAAGACCCGTGCCTGAAAATGTGGCTGAAACATCGTGTTTTCAGTTTCATTGAAACGTTTACAGTTCCGCTTTCATCAAGGCAGTGATCGCTCGAGCAGTAGCTGTGAACTTTGATCATAAGGGTTCGGTCGCGAGCGCTGGCACACATGCTATCTTAGCAGGCATTAGCAGGCTTAGCAGGCATTAAACCCTTCCACATGCTGTGCTCTCCACGCAAAGAACTGCGAAAAGAGCACCTCTTTCTGGCACAGCAGTATTCTCTTACACCAGCGTTCTGTAGTTACGGGATATCAGTTCCAAGAGAGTTAGCTTCTATTATTACTTTGTGTAACATTTTAATTTATTGCTGTCACATTTGTTGCTTCACTATTTTAGTGAAACTGTGATCTTTCTCATATCTTCATGGCAGTGTTCAGAAAAAAATGGTTGATGATGGTAACAGTCAGGGATGTAGTCAAGAGAGAGGTGGGGGCGTTCAAACCTTTCCTTCCTCGGCCCAAAAATTTTCAATTTGGCTTGTGCATGTATACATGCACACATGCAAACACATGCATGAACATACATAAAGTATAGCTGAACCCTCCTCCTGAAAAAAAAAAAACTCTGGCTACTCCTCTGGTAGCAGTGCTCAAAAGAAGTGGGATGGTGTCCGGTCCCAAGAACAGCCTAGCCAAGACAGGTGCACTCGAGGCTCCGAAAACATGTGCATATTCTCTCTCGTTCATTTCGCCGCTGTGCTTCGTTTTACGGCGCTCATTATCAATTCGACGGTTTGTGCTCGCGTGTTCAGGTTAAATAAATGGGCTCCAAAAGGTGCTCCAGAAGTAAAATTAAGCATATGAGCTGTGGCCAAACAGGGCGAAACTGCATGTCAGCACACTGTATCAGAAGACACCTGCAGATAGCGAGAGTGCATCGGCATATCCGGCTGACCCAGCTTGATGTTGTTTTGTTCTCCTTATTGCCAACTTGAGCAAAGCTGCGCTGCTATCATCGTTGCTCGTCAGGGGACAGTTTTTATGTTTATTGAATTAATTTCTTTGCCCAAGTCATGACAAAATCTTCAGAGGCATGTGCTTTCTGTATTGCCACGAGCTCCACCATTTTCACCCCTAATGATCAATGATAGTAGTAGACGACGATAAGGCGAGCAACACAATATCAGGATGGATCAGCCGAATATGTTGACATACTCCATCTTCAGCGCATATGTGCTGGAGTGCACTGGCATGCATATTTGCCTAGCTGCAACCCATTTAGCCACAGCTTGCGTGCTCCGTTTTACTTTTGGAGCACCTGTACATAACTAAAAAAGTCACACTTGCACCGCAAGGGGCAAGAAATAAATGTGATATTAAGAAATCGTAATGTTATATGAAGTGAGCTGGCAGCTGACTCTTTTGGATCCAATATTGTGTGACTTTAAAAAAAAAAAGGCGGTGGTGTAACAGGATACAGCCACAGCAAGAAGAGGAACGCTTTTTGCGCAGTCCTTCAGCAATATGTTCGCAGCACGTCTAAATGAATGTGAGCAGCCTGCTGATGGCTCCTGAATGAGCACACGCACCAGCACCTTTAGAAGCAAAGTTCTCAGTTAGTTCCCTAGGATTACCCCTTCCCCCATCTCCCCTTGCATCTTTTCGTGCTTGTTCAAAACGAGCGGGGTATTTCCTTTTTGCTTCAGGGGCAAGTCTTTCGAGTGGGGCAATGTTATTGCGTGCGCCCTCCGAGCAACTGAGATGGGCCGGCTTGTTATGTCTCTACTTCAGCGGCGTTCATCACTTCCGTTTGTGTGCTTTGACCCGCAGGTAGAGCATACGACGGGCAGGGGCGTGTTATCAATTTGGAGTTTGCACGGGACATTACAATAACGGTTACAGTAAAAACTAATTGAGGTTATCCATATCTTTATTGCAATAATAAGGGCTCACTAGGCTCAATTTAGCCTAGTGTTTGAAAAAATGCAACATTGGACAAATGTTGTCTCACATGTGCTGTCAAACCGGTTACATCAGCTCTGAATGTTCTTTCTGGGTGCTCCAAACTTGCTTGAGAAGGCCTTTCTAGCTGCTCCAGGCCTGCTCATAAATATCTTTCTGGATGCTCCAAGCCTGCTACAAAAGGCACTTTTGCCTGCTCCCAAGACTGCTCCCAAACCCATGTACCTTGTTCCACTATGCATTATTGGAAAACGACATCTGGTCTCTGCAGCAAACCTTCATATTGTCAGGATGGACCAGGCCTGACTCGTCTTTTGTTTTTGTACTTTGGTCCAGGCAAACTCACCGGCTTCTAGCATTGGGCTCAGGCGCGCCTTTGACACTGTCAACAGGCCCTGGCCAGGCTTGGGCTCTTAAATTTGGCCTATGCACAGCTCTAGTGTGCAGTGTATGCTGTCATAATAAAGGGACCATAACGTGGTTTCGGAAGTTTTGATAGCGTTTAGGCTAGAGCATCATCAAACCATTCGCACCACAAATTTAGCGACATGCCGTGTACCAAGGCCGCTACGGACAATTATATCATAGCCTCCTTCTCACCTATGCCTTGCCTCCTCAACTTGTGAGACACGCTGGCATCACTGGCAATCGCAGAGCTCTCATGAGTATACTTGACGATTTGAGCTTCGTCCAGTCTAGTCCTCCGAGATTGCACACCGACAGGTTGCACGCAATCTCAGAGGCCCTCCCACAGTGTGCCCGTCTGGCAACAAAGACAAAGATTGAAGAGTGGTTGATACGGGCTCCAGCAGATGCCACCACTCTACCAGGCCATTTTACTTCCACGCACTCTACAGCCAATCAGACCAGCAGCCAGGGTGATGTCGCTTTACCAGAGCATGTTGTTCTGTGAATGGGCAGTTAAAAATGCGTTTGGCTAAGTCGCAGCTTTAAATCGTAATAATTTACATAGTTTATGCAGAACACTGAAATCAGTCTGTAAATAACCCTTAGGACTTGGTCTACTGGCCTAATGGGTTTGTACAATATTGCCAAAACCATCTCAGGGTCCCTTTAAGGTGGTGGCTAGTGGCCACTCGACAGTGTAATGATTCCCCTAAATTCTGATTCTAGTCATTGAAGATGAGCTATCTTTCTGTTTGAAGTGCTCTCATCTCAGCATCGAGGACAAATTAAAATGCTATTCCTTTAGGAGCACTGACACGAAAACGTTGCACTTCCTTTTTTTTTTCTTTTTTTTTGCAATAGGTAGACCCACTTATCACAGCTGGAAACCTTATTTCCACGAGGGCACAAAGGCTATGTATGTATAGTGTGCGCCTAGTTGCGATTTCGGTTTCAATTAGCTCAGAGTTATGCAGGAGCAGTTCTGGTGGCAAGTTAAGCACAGCTGGACATTGACGTAGGCACTGCACGCATGCGAGCGCCGCACTAATAGCCAACAAAGCCTGCACATGCAAAGCCGCAGGCACGGAGGGAGCAATCACAGTTAGTACAAGTGCAAGCAACCAGTCAACACAAACTTGTGACGTAGGTTTGCTTACATTGCTGCCACAATGATGTAGACTGAGAAGTTATGCATCTTTCTCCGTTGCACAGCATGCATCATAAAATTGATTTTAAATACGTTCTTGGCTATATTTAAATATTTTGTAGATATGTATGTCTCCACATTAATTTATCTCGCTGATTATCCCACATTCAAGACTTTTGAACGATAGAAAGGTAAATACACTTTAGGGAATGCTGTGGGCATAGTTCTAAACATCATTTCTAAAACGTTTCAGAGGAGGAGCACTAAGCTACAGCACAAGAAAAACAACACATGTTCACTGAAATTTCAAACTCTTCTGCAATTAATTCGAGGAATTCAAAGTATTTCTCTGCTTATTCTTTCTTGACTGCTGCACCTAAAGGCGAAAGTCAGGATGTTGCCACTTTCATTATAAGAAGCTATATTTGTGATCTGATCAGACATCTTTTACAAGTCTGTACAATGTAACTTGCATTAAACATGAATATTTTATTGAAATTTTGAATGACTGACTAGTGTCATTGATAGATATACTAATTGTTTTCAACTAGGCATAGTTTTACGCTCTTGTTTTCTTTCCAGGCGCTACTTCGAGTATGGAATGCTGGCACAACGCTTCCAACCTGGCAAATATAGGTGAGCATGAGTAGTCTTTCGACTTCAAAATAATGATACTGCAATTGCAATACTGTTGAACCCCTTTATAAGAGACACATATAGGAGCAGGGGTTGAACGAAAGCAGGGAACTGAAAATGAGAACATGGTATGGGTACTGTGCTTATAAAAGACACCTCATGTAAAAGACAAGAATTGCCTCCCAGTGCATGCCTCTTATAAAGGGGTTGAACACTGAATTATTTCTTTGTTTTGTGTGTTGTCTTCTTGTGTTACTTCACACGTTAAAATCACACATGTTAAAATCAGAAGTCCAGTTTGCTGAGAAATATGTATGGTGCAACACTATATGTCGCACAAGCACAAAATCTTGTTTTCGAAAAAGTTGAGCATCACAGCCTATTTTCATAGTTCAGGACACCTTGAGTTCATAAGCATCTGGCCACCCTGTTTGAGGATGTGTTAGCTGGGAAAAAGTCAGCTAGTCATGTGGCAATGAATCCTTCTGGTGCTAAGCATAGAAATATGTCTTGAAGTAAGATGAGAAATTAGACTTCAAAGCATTAAAATGCAAAGTGGCATTGGGTACTCCCTAGGCCTTTAATCAGTAACCTGTGGAAACTACAACTGATTTTTTAGTGTCTTAATTTTTTTTTTTTAGTTATTGAGTTCTACGTTCCTGTTGAGAACTTTGTTGCGTGTTGGAACATATTACAGTGGTGTATAAAATAGTTAGGTTTCCCCAGCTATGTACCTGAGTATTTAAGCTTCAATTTTGTAATATTTGTTATATTTATCATATTCAGAGATAAAAAAATGTTGCCCAGAGAAACTGTTTTGTCAAGTATTGAGAAATAAGTTATTGTAGTTCATTTCTCCTCGTGCTGTTGGTTTAGGTTGTGTTGAACAAATACAATTTCAACTTTTTGCCTACATGTGAGCTTGCAGCAGTATTTACAATAAGTAAACGCACACACAAAATTTGTAGGTGCTTGCGGCAGTTTCTGGCTGATCAACTGTATGTCCGAAAGCTACTTCAAACAATCTGTTGAGAAAGTTGATTACCTATTTTGACAATGGCCCTTGCCATGTGAATATGAGAGGTGTTCCTCTATGATATGCCACCTTCAGCATCACAACCAAGAAACCAGCACCTTTTAGGTATGGGGGACTGAGCACTCGATGACATCAAGCTGCATGGACCAAAATTTTTACATCACCATTTTCATCGCACAAAGCTTTGCATGGAAATTTTTTTCAGTCCAGATAGCATGGTGGGATAAAGTTGACTGCACAGGCCTGCTATTTAGGTAATATGGCACACGGTTTATATCTCCTACCCACTGGGCTTTAGCTACTCATTGCCCTGCTGCTTCCTCGGTCTCTCACAGCAACAGACGTCAGTGGCTGGAAAGGTTGGCATCACAGGCTACAGTCTCTTGCTGGCTTGAGCTTTCACTTGGGCATTAATGCTTTCCCATAAAAAGTGCTTAGGTACCCTCAGATATATATATATATATATATATATATATATATATATATATATATATATATATATATATATATATATATATATATATATATATATATATATCTTATTGTGACAAAATTAGTGCTTACCTCTACAGTTGGCTTTGTTCACATTTTGTCCACAACTTACTCTTGCTAATTGTATTTACTAGTGGCCAAGAAAGAGTGATTAACATTGTGCTTTATATTAATTGAACTTTTTTCATGATAAATATATATTTATCCAACTTCATTTTACTGTGTATTGCCGCATATGATCACTTTGCTGAAGACACTGCCATGTTCAGCGAGTTGTTCGACATGCTGCTTTCCCTGAGCCATGTTGAAAATATAACTTGTTGGCCCAAAATGAATATAACTGAAAACGAAATTGGACTACATTTATTGCCTGTTATTTGATTATATTTATGCAAAAACAGAATGGGAACAGCTATAGGATAAATCTTGAATTACAATTTAATTAAGGTTAACCAAGTGATACACCTGATGCAGTTGTCACACTTTTAGTGGAGACAAGAATGCTAGCAGCCTGTGCACTTAAATTTATTTGCACGTTAAAGAACACCACTTCAAATTTTTCACAGCCCTCCTCTACGACATCTCATAATCATTTTATGGTTGTGGCACATAAAGCCCCTGCAAATATTATTGCAAATAATATTAATTAGTGAAAAGCACACAAATCAATCAGTGTGAAAACACTTTTGTCACACTAAAATATCAAGTGCTTTGGAAACATTTTGTGTAAATTTGACAAATTTACAGACATTTCTTTATAATTTGAACCTGAAATGGTTAAGTAACTGAGTGTTATAGCAATGTCTTTTTTTTTTAGTGAATGCCGCATAAATTTTTGTTTTACTACATGTTTCCCATTTCAGTCAGGAGTTGAGAGAAGCTTTAAATTTGGGTCCACAAGCTCTTCCTCCATTCATCTATCGAATGCGTGTGCTTGGTTATCCACCAGGCTGGCTTGAATATGCAAAAGTTGAAAAATCTGGGATAAAAATTTATGGCTTGGATGATGACGGTAGGTCTAAAATTAATATTGCCACGTAGAATGCAAACGAAGCTATAAAACACTGACTTTTTTGTGTTGTTTGCACATGACGTTGACTTTTACATATGACAATGTTATGTAATATTTCATCAAGGTAACTGCAGCCATAAGTGCATGTTAAACTGTTAACTGCACCACCATTACATCTGTTCAAGTCAACGTGCGTTTTAATTTCCATAAATTTTTTGGGTGCTCCATTTTTTAACGCAACGAACCGGTCAAAGGTTTGTTGCAGCGCCCCTCCCTATCATGTCAATGTATGGGGCTGGCTCAACCCCTCTCAACCCCCCTCCTCTGCCTCCCGTGCATATGCCTACGTGAGCGAGCGTGCGAGCATGCTGCTGGAACTTCATGCTGCAGCCAGCTAGTTGGTGTAATATCCTGCACTGTTTTATGTCTCCACTTCTGTATAGGATCCTGCTTTTGTTAATTTTTTGTGCTTATTTTATGGGCTTGCTGCTTCTGTATAAATGTGAGAGAATATTAAACTAAATTAAAGCTAAATTTTCCTCCTCTGTCTGTATCATGAAAACGCCCATGTGTGCTCCAAACCATAGGTCGGCGGACTCACTCATCAGTCAACTCACTCGGACTCACTCAAACTGAGGAGTGAATCTGAGTGAGTCGGGGTGGGTAATATTTTCGTGAGTCCGAGTTCGAGGGAATCCGGTAGAAGAAAATTTTCGTGAGTCTGAGTCGGAGTGAGTCCAAAGCGCAAAACATAGTTCTTGAGTGAGTGAGTGAGCTTTTGCCGACGTAATGTCCTGTCTACTCATCCTCAGCCTTACTATCAGCCTTACCTGGATTCACATTTATACTCGCGTCTACTCTCGGGTATTCCAAAGCAGTGTCATTCATACACCGTTTCAATATTTAATAGTTAGAGGCATGAATTACTTAAAGGGGTGCCTTGACCCCACCCCACTAAATTTTCCAGGGAAATTCTTGATCATTATGTCCAATGCTGTTATCTCTTCCATTAAAAATGACTTTACTGATTTGGAAGAACTCTGAACTAGTTTTTGAAGTTACTATGTGAAACGGCACCATGAAGAACACCGATTACGTTGAGTGAGTATGAACTTTATTAGGGTCCTGGGAAAAAAGATAGCGGTGGCAAAAGCCTCGCCAATAAATCCGACAGCTCCAGCCAGGTCAGGACCAATAGACAGAGAAATTGGTGTTAAAGATCATAACACCACAGGCGAAAAAGCTAATTCTAGGCAGACGGACTCTAGGCAGAAGTTGACTCACTCACACTCAGATTGAGCCATCAGTCTCAGTCTGAGCGAGTTCGGGTGAGTGATGTTTTGGCGAGTTTGAGTTCGAGCGAGTCCAGTCGAATAAAAGTTTCGTAGGGAGTCCAAAGCTCAAAATATATTTAATGATTAAGTCTGAGTGAATTCCGCAAGTTTTGCCAACCTATACTCCAAACATAGAAGTAACTGCTCCAAAAGAAGATTTTGCCTGCTGGCAAAATCTGCTTTGCCAGCAAGTTGCTGCTTGCTGCGGTAAAAGCCCGAGCAAGCCTGCTTGCTTGGTATTTTACGGTGGTAAAATGCACATTTTGTTGAGCGTCTAAGGCCACCTACATACGTATAAGACTTCTATGTGTCTGCTTTAGTATGGTTCAGTACCCTTAATTTACTACTTTCTACATCTCTTCCATTTGTTCATGACTTCTGGGGATAAAGCACCTAGGCACGGCACTGTAGTTGACTTGTATTTTGTACCTTCAGTGATAATGAGGAATGTCATTTATATTCATTTATGTGATGTGATTGTTAATGTGTGCACGTTGCACCAAGTTTCATGTGATGCAGCACACTATTAGAGATTACATAGCAATGTACATTATCTAAATTTAATATTTTAAGTACCTGTGTCATATTTCAGGCTTGAGCCGAGGATTATAGGCGTGCAATGCTGCTGGCTGTGTCCACTTGGTTTGTTGTCACACACTGCCCCATGGGTACAAGATCACTGTGTTTACTGTGCCTCTTGATAAACAGAAAATGCATTGATTGAATACCTCACTTGGTTTCCCTCTGATCTTTATATTTAAATACGCATAAAAGGCATCATTGCTGGTCATAAACAATTAGTGAGGATGTAAACTAAGTTTGTTGCATCCAAATCAGGTGGGATATTTGTGACAAATGCACCTGAATTAAAAATGTTACTTTAAAGCTGCAGTGTAACATGTACCCTTTGCAGATACTGTGTTGCGCTTTTCTTGTCTGTGATCTTGTGACCCATTCTCTCTCTCTCTCCTTGAATATTGATTTGTCTATTACCTTTTTGTTACTTTGCCTTCGGTAATGCATAGACATAAGTATCTTCAAAGGGTGTGAAAACTTTATAAGACGTTGGATCATGCAAGATGCAATATTTAAAAAAATGATCAGCAAATCACTGCATACTTGGCAGTAGTAATTCGGTGCATGCATTTCTATCCTCATAACCTTTATTTTATTATTTTTTTCCCAGTCAAACCAAATGAAAAGTTAGGGGCTGAAGAAGAACAAAAAGAAGCTGGAGAAATAGACTCCTGTGATATGGAAGAAGGTGGGTTTTATCATTCTCTTTTTTACATTCTTTAGCGAAGTCTGTCATCAAAAGATCTGAAAGTTATAACCTTTATGAAAAAGTGCATTATGCTGAAATAGCTGAAAGGTAATGTATGCATAATTGCTTCTTCCAAACTTAGTGCAGTATGATCCAACCCGTTTGGTTGACTTTCCCGGCTTTAACGTTCCTGTACCACCTGGTGTTCGTGATGTGAGTATCCAGATATTTGGGAAAAATTAAATCATTATTTGCAATGCTTTAATTAAGAACATTGATGAAACATCTTGTCTGTTAAAGTTAAGTGCCCGACTGTGTATCTATGTGAAATTTTCACATCTAGGGGGGGGGAAGGGCAAAATGTAGCTTCCTAGTGTTCTTGTAGGTGCTGCAAAAGTCTAGAGAGACCCCCAGCTACCGGTGCAGTGTTTTGTATAATTTTAATATTATGTTGTCTTTATTAGTGTCACTTCGAATTTTACCCATAAAAAATGTAAGAAACTAGCACCGGAAATTACGGGACATCTGACCACACATGCACTCAAAATTTGTTAAATTTCAGCACTTCTTCATTGAGAAGGGTTCTCACTGGGAAGAAGGAATGAAAGGATGTGGCTGCTCTGATGTTCTCTCTTTGCATGAATAAGCATGGCTACACCATGTGCTGATGCTCCATCGTAATAGAGCGTTCAGATGTGAGCAATGAGTTACACAGACCTATGCGTAAGCTGCTCAACAAAAGAGCAAGAAAAAAAGGATCAAGCCTCTACACTATGCTGTTGTGCACTATGTAAAGATTTCTATATGTGACACTAACAATGCTATCAGAATTGGCTAAACGTCAGAAAGAGCCTGAGAAGCCACAAACACGGCCGCTGGATGAAACAGCGCACGGTACGGTCTGCCGCATCGAGCGGCTTTCTATGGGAGAGTGCTTGTCAGCCGTAGGGTCAGTTGCGATTGCTGCTGGCTTCCTTGGGGCAGCAGCAGCAGCAAATTAGCTAGTGTTTCAACAGTACTGAAAGTTGGGCGAGTTGGTACTCATTCATGACTTCTTTGCTTTTCACTTTTTGAAAGGCACGTGCTACAATCCGTCTGCAGATGCGTGAACTCTTCAATTTTTTGCCGTTTTTTCGTGGTTGTTATCATGACGTAGCACTGAACAAGCTTGCTTTGGGTTATCTCGTTTGTTCCTGGATCCACCGATGGGGGGGCGTGTGGGCTACGTGAAGATATAAGTACAGTTCGTTGTTCAAAATAAACCAGTTGTGAGTTTGCGCCCGTGTTGTTTGCCTCTTTTCCTTGTGTCCGTGTACGTGTTTGCGCAAAGAAGTCATGAATGTAGCTAGTGTTTGTCACAACAGTGACCCACTCAGTTGTTCTAATCAGTGTTTTTTTAAACACATTTTTCTTTGAAATGACATATCCCATATTTAGTACACGACGAGGCGCTTTGTAGTTAAAAAGCCAATTGATTTTTTCTGTGCGTGCCCAGCATCTGACTTTTTTTTTTCAGGACCAGCTTTTTGCTCTGAGGCTGACAGAAAAATCCACGATGCATGTAGATGACTAATATAGCACTGAATGCTTGACAGAGTCATTGTTCTATTTATCGAGATGTCTTAAACTAACATATTTTGATTATTGTGAAGTTTATTCAGCACTTTTGCGTTTTCTCAGCCGGAATGCTTGACAATTAATTTTTGGACACTTTACAATAGACGTTCATAGTTTTTATATTTCGAAAGCATATTGAAGAAACATAATTCCAATATTTTTCATGTTATCCAGAGCTCGGTAGTGTACCGAACGTAATTAAGCCTCAAACGCTAGATAAAAGTAGTTTCTACAAAAATGGTGACGCGCTCCTCGTAACTTTATTGGAGAGGCTACAAAAGTATACATCATTAGAAGTGCCATTCAAATTTCTTGATAGTTCCTACTAGGCAATAATATATATATATATACTGGCGAGGAGTGGCTTATCTAAAGCAATGACGGCTGACGATAATAGGCCTCAACTCCGGAAACAAAATCATGAGACTGCAGGAATAAACTCAAGCTATATTTATGTATGTGCGACATATATATACATATATGGCCGGGTCTAGTGACAACCACGTTTTTAGTATGTTTACACATCGCAAAACCACGGCTGCTGTAGGGGGGTCGAGTGCACGTGACGTGCCTTTGTTTGAGCGAGCACAGGTGTCTATTTGTCGACGATACATAGTACAACAAATAAACAGTTATGGATGACAGAACCACATGACGGAGACAGCCAGAAGACAAATCGTTGAGTGCTATCGGCATTCGCCAGCGCAGAAACGCAAGCAGTTGTGTTTGCATTTTGTAGCATTTCATCGCCCTTTTCGTGTCACAGTTTTCATATTATTCACTTGAGAACTGCTCGCTCAATTGCCAGCGTTGAAAGTACAGTCACTGAAATTTCAAAGAGGCTCGAGTCCACTGTTATGAGATCGCACACATGTTAAGTATATTTCATGGCTGTTGCATCTGATACTGCATTGTATGAATACTATAGACGTGTTTGGAGGAAGTGAGAAGTCTATCTTGTTTTGTGTTAAAGGAACAGTGGCAACTGCAGTTGCTGAGGTTGCATATTCTACATTAAATTATTAAATCAGAAGCAATGTTTTTTGAAGCGACATACTCGGTTACTATAATTATTTAGATGCATTAGAATGGTGTACCTCTTCCAGATCTGTTAGTTGTGATCTTGTAGGATCTGAGTAAAATGTGCTCACAATTCTTCATTCCGCGAAAACTGATCGGTGTGCAAGGTTCCATCTCGGGTAAGGCAATACCAAAAATTTGCAAGGGCTGCAGGTATCAAAAGCGGAAAAGCGAGGTTGGTAATTACCTGGTGCACACATGCCAGACGGATGTTAAAAGAAGATTTCGCGGGTCACACAAAGATGCGCGCGCTCAATCGTAACTACCGCAAGCGTGCCGCGCATGCGATTCTATGGGCGCTCGCGAAAACTGTCCCCTCCTGGTGGCGCCGCAGCAGGGGTTCTGGAACTAGACCTGTCACGCCAGTTTTGGAGCACGTGGCGGGCCATACCCGTGCGCTCTTTCATCCAGCGGCCGTACCACTAAACACCTCGTATTTGTGATGTCACTGCATAGCACTGCCAACTGAGGGGAGCTTACTTCAAAACAATATTATAATTGCTTAGTACATACAGCGCAACTTTTGCCACTAATGCTTAGCCAATGGCACTTTCAGTGTCAGTGGTCCTTTGAAATTGTATGTTGTACGTTTGCAAATTGCTTTGGCATAGCATGGTTTTACAACTAATCATTTGATTTTCAGTTGTGGCGAGAGTATGGAATGCCACCGATGCTTCAGCACCAGCAAAAGTCTGAAGTTGAAAAACATATGAAAGCGCCTATGGTGAGCATGTAACTTTGCATCATCTAACATAGTGGTTCTCAAATAGGGTCCCATAGAGCCTAGGCTTCGGTGGAGCCATATTAGGTGTTCGGCGACGCCATCACCTGCTAAAAAACAAGTTATTGTAGTTCCAGGTCCTGTTCCAGTGCAGCAATATTCTTAATACATTGCCGCAGCTGCGCTAATGCCTCAACTAAAAGCTAAGCTTGCTTCACCAGCCACTATAGCACTGCATTTCATTTTCTTTCACCTGTTCTGTTTTCCCTTCAATTCAATGGCGAGTGCTCCCCCGCCCTCCTTCTCTTCTCTTTATTTCGGTTCGTCACCCCCAAAGGGTTCGGCATCACTTCAGCCAGTCCACAAGGGGTCCCAACACATTGATGGCTGAGAACCACTGATCTAACATTATTGTGCAACAAGACATGCTAACCTCAGCTAGTTAAGACAATGCGAATTCCTGTGATGTGTAGTATGCACTAACAAGCACTACTTGTAACAGTCTGTTTAGAACCCAACTTCAGCCATATCAGTCAGCTTATCACAAAATCAGCGCAGAAACATAAGTTGCAGCAAGACAAGTTGCATCACATTTCAATCTTTCTTGTTAAGAGCGTGCTTTGTTGCATATTTTTTTACATATTTACAATAGCACATTTTTTCATTCATGTAGGCCCTAAATGTCCTACCGTAGAGCATTTACAGAGCAGTTCAATTCAACTTAGTACAAGACTATTTGATGCAAATGCATAGAAGCAATGCAACAAGCAAGGCAGCGTTTAACTTATGCCTGGGGAAATGACATAGAAGTTACGTACATGTCCCAGTATATTTTAATTAATAGCGAAAAAATAAAAGTAGCTGATTGTAAGTGGTTTTTAACAATGAAAAGCAACTAGACAAGAAATTGCAGCTGAACTAGACCAGTTTCTTGAAGATCAACAGAATGTATGATTTTTGGCCATCATGAGCCAAAAAAAAAGTTATTGGGTCCCTTTGCCTAATGTGAAGGAAGTCGCATATCTATGCTTTGTGAGGCACTTTCAGTTCACTTGATTCACTCTTGATTCACTTCATTGTATATTGATTCACTTTTGATTCATTTTAATTGTGTGGACTAAGAACCGAGCCATGCTCATGGAAAATACGGACACAGCCATGTCATCAGGCAAGCAGCATGAACACGTTGACATTTCTTAAACTGAGGGGTGGAATAGCTGCGCCACTTGCGCGATTGTGCGCCAAACTTGCTTACCTGCGCCATCCTGCGCCCAACCACCCCTGCTGCGGCAAACTTGCCTATCAGCGCCGTACTGCACCACAGCACCAGAATTAAGCTGCAATGTGCAAAAGCCATCAAGTGCCTTGCCCGTAAACGTGGCTGAAACATTTTCCTTTTGGTTTTATCGAAACGGTTATAGTTTTAGTTGCGGTAAAGGCTGTGACCGCTCTAGGAGCAGTCATGAACTTTCATTTTAAGGGTGTGGTCGCGATCGCTATGCGCGCGATCACAGCAGGCACCAGCGTGAGTAGCTCTTGAATCTCTCTACATGCTGCGCTCTCAACGCGAACAGACTGGAAGAAGAGAGTCTCTCCCTGGCCCGGCTATATTCTCTCACACCGGCGTTTGTAGAGCTACGCGATATCGGACCCAAAGGAGTTGGCTGCCAGCCTTACTATTTGCTGCTATAGGAGTCATTGCTTTGCCACTCTGGTGAAACTGGTTTTTTTTATAACATCATGACATCGTTCAGAAATAAAGGATGACAGTAACATTGATGAAAGAAGGGTTGGTGGTGGCCAGTTGCCGCAAGAGCCTAGCGAAGACAGATAGATGCACATAACTGCTCATCGACCGTATGTGCATATTCTCATTCATTTGGCCGCTGTGCTGCATGCTTATCAACTTCGCGGTTGATGCTCGCGCGTTCACATTTAAAAAAAACAGGGCTGGTCCCCTTTTTTAGGAATCAGTACAACGCAAAGGTGAACCGTGTCTTCACAGAGGTAGTTGAGCAATTCATTGTGCATTCTTTCACCACAAGAGCGAAGTAATGATTGCTACAGCAACAAATCGCAATGTCACGCGAAGAAGGGCAGGCAGCTCGAAATTTCTACGGCACAGTTCAAGTAGACAGCATGGGCGAAATAAGCATACACAGGATGAGCGGGGACAAACAACTGTCACAGTTCGACACTTAAAGCATGCTTCTCAAACAGAAAAAAGTATGCACGAAGTGAACGCACAGGTACACAAAGAACGAGCGCGAACGACTGTCACAGTTCTTTGTGTATGAGCAGCACGCTCCTTTCGTAAAAGCAGCCGTGGCAGTGAGTGAATTCACATTCGTGCTCTCTTTAACTACTGTAACTTCAAAGCAAACTTGGCAGGAAGCACAAAGGTATAAAGCGCCTGAATTGCGAGATAAGCATGCGCCAGTGAGCCTCCACGCTAGAGAACATTTATGTGCACTTTGACCACGCTGTGTGAATGTGCGCCCATAGCAATGCGGAGAGTGGCACAGCACAATGACCTTTCGAGCACGCGCCCATCGTTCTATCTCGCTACTCATGACAAAAACGCACTGAAGTTGCTGAGCTCTGAGGACCATCGGCGGTGGACCGGTGGTAGATGGTGTTATATAATGGCTTGCCATAACAAGTAGGCGGAGTTTCGCCTTGTGGCTTACTGGACAGCGTTGAGCGCTGAAGAGCTTAAGGTCACTGATTCGAAGCCCCATTGCGAGTCTTTTTCTCCTATTTTTTTTTTCTTTGCAATATATTGGTATATATTTTACAATGTCATATCCTTGACGGAAATACGTCGCGAAGCCATGGTGAATGCTGGCACTTTCGTGTTAACAGAAAAAGGGGTGGCTATATACATAATATAAAAAGTCGCAGTTGCATCGCAAGGGTGAACCGATGGCTGTGATAGCAGCGTATTGTTATGTTACACGAAACGAGGGTGGCACCGTACTTTTTTGGATCTGATCTCGCGTAACTGTTCAAAACGCTGGTGTACGAGAATATGGCCACTTAAAGGAGAGCAAGGCGTGTCGCACAGTCTCTTCGCGATGAGAGTGCAGCACGTAGAAATGTATGCATGTTGCCCGCTGATAGCTGCCACGCTAGTGTGCACGCCAGCGATCGCAACCACGCCCTTAAAGCAAAGTTCATCACTCGAGCAACACCTGTGGCCCTCTCTCTCCCTCCCCCTCCTCGTCTTTTTTTCTCATGCTTTTCTAAAGCGGGCGCAATGCACGCATGCCCTCCAAGCAGTGGAGATGGGCCGGATCATTCGGTCTCTGCTTCAACTGCATTCGTCGCCCTCGCTATCGCACTTTCTGCTCACTGATAGAACATGCGATGTGAGGGGGTATGTTATTGATTCGGAATTTATATGGGACATGACGGAAATGGCAGAAACCCATTGGGAGTCTCCATATAATTTCTATTGCAATAATGAGACTGTTGTGCAATTTAGCTTTGTTTTGAAAAATGCAGCATTGAACAAATTTCGCTTCACGAGTGCTTTGATTGGGGCTAAATCTGCTCTGAATGTTCTTACTGCTCTAAACTTGCTCAAAAAGGCCCTTCTGGCTGCTCCAAACCTGCTCCCAAACCCATGTACCCTGTTCCACTCTTCTTTGCTGCTTTTATAACACGATGAGCTCACCTTGAAAATCGTAACACCTAGCTAAAAACATGTTTGCATACAGTCAATATACTGTATATACTCAAATCTAGGCCGACCGCCAAAATTGGCAAGGCCAGAAAAAAAAAGCTTTTTTCAAATGTAGGCTGAGCTTTTGACACATAGAGGTCCGTCGTCGCAGGCTGAATCCAAACCCTTTTATGAAGCATGTTGCCCAGCCCCTGCTGGCTTTAAACCAGGCTCGTGAGACACCCTTCGTGATGGTGACTTCTCTGGCCTTCGCCTGAATAATTTCAGTCATCACTGGCATTCCTGCTTCCCTCTGTTCTCGAACAAAATTGGCAACAACTTCTTCCACCGCATGGTGTCCGCCAGTTTTTGGTCCAGTGAACGCCATGCGAGTTGCTGCACAACCAAAGAGTTCCGCATGTTGTTTTCGCCATCGTCGCACATTTTTTTTGTGCACGCCCAACTATTGCTGTGCCGCAGAAGATTCAATGTCTTTTCCGCATGTAACAAGACCTTCCGCTTAAGTGCCGCACTGTAGTGGCACCGCTTGTTTGGTGCCATCGAATCTAAAGCACAATTGACACTGGCGTTTTGGGAGCAAGAGGCACAACTACACTGCACGATCGCTTTCAGAAGAATGACCATTGACCAACTCCGCGCCATCCGCCACGCGATAGCTAATAGGTGGCCAAGGTGACAACAGCCGGGTTGAATATTACTTTTTTTCTTTTTTGGAAACTGGGCTTGGCTGGGAATTCATTTCATTTTAAACTCCAGTAAGTAAATTACGTATTTCTTTTCTACTTTGACAATTTCTATTCTATTTTAACACAGCGGAGGCGTTCTGAGCACCACAGAAAATAAAGTAGTTTAGTTTTTGTTTATAAAGTATAACAGCTAGGTGGCGTTAGCCGCTGCCCGATCTAAAAGATACAGCCATGTCAATCCATCCATCCATCAGAGGTAATCACGTGACACGATCCACGTCTTCGTGTTTTTCCATGGCTTTTCCAGCGTGAAATCTCGCCGGCTCGAGGACCCTCCCTCCCTCACTGCGTGAACGTGGGACTGCGTGATTTCGGGACAATGAGCCAAACGAAAGCGATAGGGATCACTATTCTTCCGCTGAACACGCCTGAGTGGCCTCGTCACCGCGCAGCTACCGTAGAATGTCGTGAAAATGAGCCTTCGGCATGCGAAACCGGTACCTTGAGATTGGCGCATTGAGGGTCGTAATCCGGGCCTTCAGGCAGGTGGCAGCGGCGGCCAAATCGTGGTACTCGAATCTGGGTCGACCGACCCCCCCCCCCCCCCCCCCACTTTCGCACATCATTTTTCCGAAAAAACATCAGCTTACCCCCGAATGCAGAGATGTTACTTGGCCGCGTCTTCGACTTGACTTGAGCAAGTCGGCGCGAAGCAAGCAGCGGACTTGAAAACGCTCAAGTCGGCCTTCGCGTTTCATACCCCCGAATGCAGAAATGTTACTTGACTCGTACTTGACTCGTTCTTGACTCAAGACAGTCTTGCTGGTCACCATAAATCGTTCTCGAACTTGCGGACGACTTGAAGGCGACTTGGCTCGGTTGAAGTCAGGACAAGTTTCAAGTCAGCTGCGGGGCTAGCTTGAAAGCGACTTCATGCGTCATTCCAACATGGCCGCCTCCCGAATGGACGTCGCGCAGAGAGTGGCCGCTTTTGAGTTCGCGTGCCACGCCATGGATGTTGTGTTTTCGAAGACCCATTACCTGCCGAAGATTCCACGACCCGCCCTTCGTGACCGAGGAAATCCTATGGAGCTCTATGACGAGGAACAATTCCACGCTCGCTACCGGTTCACAAAGCACGCCGTGCGGCAGCTGCTGTCTATGCTGCCGCTCCAAGAAAGCGGGGACAATCGAGGTCAGCCTGTGCCACCTATGCTGCAGCTGTTGATGGCGCTCAGATTTTACAGCGCTGGGACGTTTCAAACAGTGACCGGGGACCTCGTCCGCATTCCGCAGTCTACAGTGTGCCGCGCAGTCGGAAAAGTGACCATGCTGATAGCAAAGCACTTGTATTCCATACTGGTGCGCTTTCCTCAGCCGGCGGAATTTCAACAAGTTATGCGGGACTTCTATGAAGTGGCCGAATTCCCTGGAGTGACGGGATGCATAGACTGCACGCACGTGCGGATTAAAAGCCCCGGCGGTGAAAATGACGAAGTGTTTCGCAATCGCAAAGGCTATTTCTCCTTCAATGTGCAGGTAAGCAATAGAATTTCGAAGTCTCTGAACAGTTTAGTTCGTTTGGTTTTTTTTTTTTTTTTTTCAATGACTACTCGGGTCGTAAACTTTTTTTTCCATACAGTAAACAACGTCCTTGTGTTTAGCCAATGTTTCCATGCATTAGCGAAATAAGTAAAGCGAAAAAATAATGCAGCAGTTATTCGAGGGGCCCGGCACTCGCGCCTTCCTGCTGTGTTTTGCTGAACTCGAGTTTTTGCTCTGGAAGGCAGGCTTCGTGAATATTTTCGAAGGAACAGTACTGTTTGTATGTTGTCATCAAAATACACCCTGACCGACCATGACTCTGTGCCACAACATTCATTTCTGCTGTGCATGTACTTTATACCGAACCCACAAAGTGAAAGGCACTGTACAATGTCCTGTTTATGATTATTTGTATGCTGCTGCAGGCTGTGGCTGGACCAGGACTCCAGTTTTTCGACATTGTTGCCGGCTGGCCCGGCTCTGTTCACGACAGCAGAATTTTTGACAACTCCCGCTTGCGGGTGCTGTACGAAGAAAACCGGGTGCCCGGAGTGCTGTTGGGCGACGCTGGATACGCATGCCAGCCATATTTATTTACACCATTTTCAGAACCAGGCCCCACGGACACACCCAAGGGAAGGTTAGTTCACGTGTCAGTGCATGGTGACAAAGAGTCGGAGCACGTTTTTGTGGTGTGACATTGAATCTAGTCGCTTGTGGAGTGATGCCCAATATTCCTTCATTCGCCCAGGTACCAAAAAGCCCAAATAAAGACTCGGAACGTCGTTGAGAGGGCGTTCGGCGTGTGGAAGAGGCGTTTCCCTTGCCTGGACATGGGAATGCAGCACAAGGCCAAAAACATCGTGCACATAATCACAGCTTGTGCTGCACTCCACAACTTGGCCTGCTTATTAAGGGAACTAGAGCCACCCGCTCAAAGGGTTCCGCAGCCTTCCCCTATCAGTACAGTGGCAACCAGAACAGTGCACCTGCCACCTGTTGATCGCCTCACCGACAGCCGTTCAGGAAATCAAGCACGGGACCTGCTCATACGCAAGAGCTTCACATAGTCAAAAACTGCATAAATTTCGACACTCGGCCATACAAACTCTTTTTATGGCTGCTGTGCACGCTAATATGTTTATCAACCATGCATGAAAATAAATATACACTGACATGCTTTCATCATTTTATGAGCTATCCCATCATTTATTCATAAATGAGGCACGTTGCATTGCAGCCTGCGGAGCTGTTCTTTCTTTAATTCTTTTTCTATCTTCAGTATGTCGATTTCAAGTTCTTGCTTTTCAAGGTCATTTTTGAGCTTTGAAAGCTCGAGATCTCGCACTTGATTTTCGAAATTTTTTCTGTCTTCCCGTTCCCGCATCTTGCAATCGTGGTCCTTTTGCATAAGCCGGATACTCATTGCGTGCTCTTCTTTCTGTAGTTCTGCACGAAACACATTTTCTGCGGCCAGTGTTTTTTCCAAAACAGCCATCCGGCCCCTGGGTGTCCTGTATGTTTCAGCAGCAACAGTTGCTGCAGGAGTGCTGCTTTCAGTAGCTGTGGTGGCTTGGTGGCTGTTTGCACAACCTTCCACAGAAATGTTTGCTTCTGCATCAGGCTGTGCTATACAAGTGCACCTGTGACGGCTCTACAGGGTTGGCACCTTGCCACAGATCGTCTGCAATAAAGAAAAGATGGCATAATGGTACTAGTGGAGCATTGTCTATAACGCAAACACCTGTACACCACAACATGTAAAGAAGAGGCATTTCTGGGAAATACAAATCGTTAAATTGTTGAGACCATCATTACGCTTTAAAATGCAACACACCATACCTTGGCAATCAAAGTCCGCTTCATTTCGACTATCAGTCATAGGCTGCAGCAGCCTCACCACAGGCAGACTTGCGACGGGGGGCTGGTACCCTGTGGCATTTGAATTAAAGGCTTTTTGAACCCTTGTCGCCATGTGGGAAGCTATGGATCCAACCAATTCGTAGACAGGAGCCATGGCCGAAGGTGCAGATCCCCCTCCTAATCAGAAATAAAGTTTCATCGCAGAATGAAGCAAGTTTTCATAAACATCTTGTAAAAAAAACAAAAAAAAAAACACCTCTGCAGTTCCAATGTTCCTCTCCCCTGAGTTGAGTGTAATGTAGTTTACCTGGTTCAACTCAAAGAAAAAACAATAGCAAAACATTGCGAAGAAAAAACATGAGCGCGCTATACACATTTTTCCTAAAGAAACGAAATGCGTCAGTTGTCCACAAATTCATCCTAATAAAGTTCTCGAAAAGTGTTTGCACTGAATATGCATGTTATATGCCAACTTCAAGGCAGTTCTTCGAGGAAAATGTGATTTTGAGTATTTCTTTTTTTCGCCATGCACTGCAAAATGTAATGGTCATGACTATTTGCACTCAGTGCTTACATTTCTACCGAATACAAAACATGTTGAAGATCAAAAGTGATCCAGCCATGCATATTATGTTTCGCTTACCAGTTTTGTGGCGCTCTCGCTTCTCTCGTGCAGCTTCCTCTTTCCATTTTTGTTTCAGGTTATTCCAGCATTTCTTGAGCTGCACGTGGTCGCGCCGGGTGATTCCGTGGTTGGAATTGAAGCGCTTGGCAATCTCTTTCCATGTTTCATTTTTTTTCGCTATCGACGCAACATCAGTCTTTTTGCACTCGATGATGTGCTTGAACTCTCCCACGAGAGCTATAAGCACAGTCTTCTCGTCTTCGGTGAAGCGCGGTGCCGCTACACATATATTTATACAAAAAAAGCAACGCAGTGTACAAAAAAACGCAATTACAAAGCCCCTGTGGGTGTGCTGACCCGAAAAAAAAAAGCTAAATCAAATCGGAGATGCTAAAAGTTAAACTACATTTATTAAAAAGATAAAAAGTGCGGATGAGGATCGCGGTTTTCTACGGTCCTTTTTTTTCTAAGAGGAAGGGTCATAATAGTAATATTTAAGTACTTTTCATTTGGTATGTGCATTTTCATTAGAAGGCATTACAGCAGAGATCATATGCATTATGAATCGAGGGTTTTACGTCCCGAAGCCATGATGTTACTATGAGGAACGCCGTATGAGAAAGTCCCAGAAATTTCGACCACCTGGTGTTATTTATCGTGCACAGATATGGGCCAGTATAAGGCCATTATATTTCGCCTCCACCAAAATGAGACCAAATTTGTTTTCTATGTTAGTGAGGTGCAGGGGGGGGGGGGGGGGGGGCACGATCGCGGTCAGCCTCAGGATGCCTGCTGGAAGCTTTGTCAAGAACAATGAAAAAGGCACAGGCCTGCGAGGTGAACGAAGAATTCATTTGCCCTTTCGCAATGCATAGCTACGAGGAAATCGGGAGAAAAGCTTCGTGTTTCTACCCAAAAACTCGTTCTGGTCAGGGGAGAAACCACGAGGAAGAGCAGCTTTTTTTTGTGAAGTTTTTGTAGCTTTGTGCTGCAGATGGATGTCTGGCGTTTTTTGCAACCCCACACGGCTGCACGAAACGAGAAACAAAATTCCTAGAATGCATGCTAGGAAATGACTTTTGGGGAAAGCAAGGCCCACCGCGTCACTTTTCTGAGCGACATCGTCGAGTCAAGGAGGAAAAACTACTCACTCCGAGATGTCGCAGCAAAGTATACTATCGTCCCAAGAGACACCTGCACGCAAAGCGGCACCGCGCTTCACCGAAGACGAGAAGACTGTGCTTATCGCTCTCGTGGGAGAGTTCAAGCACATCATCGAGTGCAAAAAGACTGATGTTGCGTCGATAGCGAAAAAAAATGAAACATGGAAAGAGATTGCCAAGCGCTTCAATTCCAACCACGGAATCACCCGGCGCGACCACGTGCAGCTCAAGAAATGCTGGAATAACCTGAAACAAAAATGGAAAGAGGAAGCTGCAAGAGAGAAGCGAGAGCGCCACAAAACAGGTAAACGAAACATAATATGCATGGCTGGATCACTTTTGATGTTCAACATGTTTTGTATTCGGTAGAAATGTAAGCACTGAGTGCAAATAGTCATGACCATTACATTTTGCAGTGCATGGCGAAAAAAAGAAATACTCAAAATCACATTTTCCTCGAAGAACTGCCTTGAAGTTGGCATATAACATGCATATTCAGTGCAAACACTTTTCGAGAACTTTATCAGGATGAATTTGTGGACAACTGACGCATTTTGTTTCTTTAGGAAAAATGCGTATAGCGCGCTCATGTTTGTTCTTTGCAATGTTTTGCTATTGTTTTTTCTTTGAGTTGAACCAGGTAAACTACATTACACTCAACTCAGGGGAGAGGAACATTGGAACCGCAGTTTTTTTTACAAGATGTTTATGAAAACTTGCTTCATTCTGCCATGAAACTTTATTTCTGATTAGGAGGGGGATCTGCACCTTCGGCCATGGCTCCTGTCTACGAATTGGTTGGATCCATAGCTTCCCACATGGCGACAAGGGTGGAAAACGCCTTTGATTCGGATGCCACAGGGTACCAGCCCCCCGTCGCAAGTCTGCCTGTGGTGAGGCTGCTGCAGCCTATGACTGATAGTCGAAATGAAGCGGACTTTGATTGCCAAGGTATGGTGTGTTGCATTTTAAAGCGTAATGATGGTCTAAAAAATTTAACGATTTGTATTTCCCAGAAATGCCTCTTCTTTACATGTTGTGGTGTACAGGTGTTTGCGTTATAGACAATGCTCCACTAGTACCATTATGCCATCTTTTCTTTATTGCAGACGATCTGTGGCAAGGTGCCAACCCTGTAGAGCCGTCACAGCTGCCAACAGGCACAGATGCCGACGAGGACAGCAGGTGCACTTGTATAGCACAGCCTTATGCAGAAGCAAACATTTCTGTGGAAGGTTGTGCAAACAGCCACCAAGCCACCACAGCTGCTGAAAGCAGCACTCCTGCAGCAACTGTTGCTGCTGAAACATACAGGACACCCAGGGGCCGGATGGCTGTTTTGGAAAAAACACTGGCCGCAGAAAATGCGTTTCGTGCAGAACTACAGAAAGAAGAGCACGCAATGAGTATCCGGCTTATGCAAAAGGACCACGATTGCAAGATGCGGGAACGGGAAGACAGAAAAAATTTCGAAAATCAAGTGCGAGATCTCGAGCTTTCAAAGCTCAAAAATGACCTTGAAAAGCAAGAACTTGAAATCGACATACTGAAGATAGAAAAAGAATTAAAGAAAGAACAGCTCCGCAGGCTGCAATGCAACGTGCCTCATTTATGAATAAATGATGGGATAGCTCATAAAATGATGAAAGCATGTCAGTGTATATTTATTTTCATGCATGGTTGATAAACATATTAGCGTGCACAGCAGCCATAAAAAAAGTTTGTATGGCCGAGTGTCGAAATTTATGCAGTTTTTGACTATGTGAAGCTCTTGCGTATGAGCAGGTCCCGTGCTTGATTTCCTGAACGGCTGTCGGTGAGGCGATCAACAGGTGGCAGGTGCACTGTTCTGGTTGCCACTGTACTGATAGGGGAAGGCTGCGGAACCCTTTGAGCGGGTGGCTCTAGTTCCCTTAATAAGCAGGCCAAGTTGTGGAGTGCAGCACAAGCTGTGATTATGTGCACGATGTTTTTGGCCTTGTGCTGCATTCCCATGTCCAGGCAAGGGAAACGCCTCTTCCACACGCCGAACGCCCTCTCAACGACGTTCCGAGTCTTTATTTGGGCTTTTTGGTACCTGGGCGAATGAAGGAATATTGGGCATCACTCCACAAGCGACTAGATTCAATGTCACACCACAAAAACGTGCTCCGACTCTTTGTCACCATGCACTGACACGTGAACTAACCTTCCCTTGGGTGTGTCCGTGGGGCAGAGCCGGGCCAGCCGGCAACAATGTCGAAAAACTGGAGTCCTGGTCCAGCCACAGCCTGCAGCAGCATACAAATAATCATAAACAGGACATTGTACAGTGCCTTTCACTTTGTGGGTTCGGTATAAAGTACATGCACAGCAGAAATGAATGTTGTGGCACAGAGTCATGGTCGGTCAGGGTGTATTTTGATGACAACATACAAACAGTACTGTTCCTTCGAAAATATTCACGAAGCCTGCCTTCCAGAGCAAAAACTCGAGTTCAGCAAAACACAGCAGGAAGGCGCGAGTGCCGGGCCCCTCGAATAACTGCTGCATTATTTTTTCGCTTTACTTATTTCGCTAATGCATGGAAACATTGGCTAAACACAAGGACGTTGTTTACTGTATGGAAAAAAAAGTTTACGACCCGAGTAGTCATTAAAAAAAAAAAAAACAAACGAACTAAACTGTTCAGAGACTTCGAAATTCTATTGCTTACCTGCACATTGAAGGAGAAATAGCCTTTGCGGTTGCGAAACACTTCGGCATTTTCACCGCCGGGGCTTTTAATCCGCACGTGCGTGCAGTCTATGCATCCCGTCACTCCAGGGAATTCGGCCACTTCATAGAAGTCCCGCATAACTTGTTGAAATTCCGCCGGCTGAGGAAAGCGCGCCAGTATGGAATACAAGTGCTTTGCTATCAGCATGGTCACTTTTCCGACTGTGCGGCACACTGTAGACTGCGGAATGCGGACGAGGTCCCCGGTCACTGTTTGAAACGTCCCAGCGCCGTAAAATCTCAGCGCCATCAACAGCTACAGCATAGGTGGCACAGGCTGACCTCGATTGTCCCCGCTTTCTTGGAGCGGCAGCATAGACAGCAGCTGCCGCACGGCGTGCTTCGTGAACCGGTAGCGAGCGTGGAATTGTTCCTCGTCATAGAGCTCCATAGGATTTCCTCGGTCACAAAGGGCGGGCCGTGGAATCTTCGGCAGGTAATGGGTCTTCGAAAACACAACATCCATGGCGTGGCACGCGAACTCTAAAGTGGCCACTCTCTGCGCGACGTCCATTCGGGAGGCGGCCATGTTGGAATAACGCATGAAGTCGCTTTCAAGCTAGCCCCGCAGCTGACTTGAAACTTGTCCTGACTTCGACCGAGCCAAGTCGCCTTCAAGTCGTCCGCAAGTTCGAGAACGATTTATGGTGACCAGCAAGACTGTCTTGAGTCAAGAACGAGTCAAGTACGAGTCAAGTAACATCTCTGCATTCGGGGGTTAGATTTGAGTATATACAGTACTAAACAGAAAACTTAACACATGCAGTGTATGCATGCGACATTGCTGACGTCCAACTCACTACACGGGCCCATGGGCCAGACCTACGGAGTCATTCCCCAAGACCCTGCTGAGAGCCGTTCATCCACATAGATCATCATCATCATCATCAGCCTGACTACGTCCACTGCAGGACAAAGGCCTCTCCCATGTTCCGCCAGTTAACCCGGTCCTGTGCTTGCTGCTGCCAATTTATACCTGCCGACTTCTTAATCTCATCTGCCCACCTAACCTTCTGTCTCCCCCTAACTCGCTTGCCTTCTCTGGGAATCCAGGCAGTTACCCTTAATGACCAGCGGTTATCCTGTCTACGTGCTACCTACTTGCCCGGCCCATGTCCATTTCCTCTTCTTGATTTCAACTATGATATCATTAACCCCCATTTGTTCCCTGATCCACTCTGCTCTCTTCTTGTCTCTTAAGGTTACACCTACCATTTTTCTTCCCATTGCTTGCTGCGTCGTCCTCATTTTAAGCTGAATCCTCTTTGTAAGTCTCCAGGTTTCTGCTCCGTAGCTAAGTACCGGCAAGATACAGCTGTTATATACCTTCCTTTTGAGGGATAGTGGCAATCTACTTGTCATAATTTGAGAGTGCTTGCCGAATGTGCTCCACCCCATTCTTATTCTTCTAGTTACTTCAATCTCGTGGTTCGGCTCTGCGGTTATTACCTGCACTAAGTAGACATAGTCTTTTACAACTTCAAGAGCACTATTACCTATCTCGAAGCGCTACTCCTTTCCGAGGTTGTTGTACATTACTTTCGTTTTCTGCAGATTAATTTTAAGACCCACCTTTCTGCTCTCCTTGTCTTAACTCCGTAATCATGAGTTGCAATTCGTCCCCTGAGTTACTCAGCAATGCAATGTCATCGGCGTAGCGCAGGTTACTAAGGTATTCTCCATTAACTCTTATCCCTAACTGTTCCCATTCTAGGCTTCTGAAAACTTCCTGTAAGCACGCGGTGAATAGCATTGGAGAGATTGTGTCCCCCTGCCTTACACCCTCCTTGATTGGTATTCTATTGCTTTCTTTATGAAGCACTATGGTAGCAGTTGTGATCCCCTGTAGATTTCTTCCAGGGTGTTTATATATACTTCATTGACGCCCTGATTCCGCAGTGTCTGCATGACGGCTGATATTTCTACTGAATGAAACGCCTTCTCGTAATCTATTAAAGCTATGTATAGTGGTTGGTTATACTCTGAACATTTCTCTATTACCTGATTGATAGTATGAATGTGGTCAATTGTTGAGTAGCCTGTTCGAAATCCTGCTTGTTCCCTTGGTTGATTGAATTCTAATGTTTTCTTTACTCTGTTAGCAATTACCTTTGTAAATAGCTTGTATACTACAGAGAGCAAGTTGATTGGCCTGTAATTCTTTAAGTCTTTGTCATCTCCTTTCTTATGTATTAAGATGATGTTAGCATTCTTCCAAGACTCTGGTTATTCTTCCCGTCAGGAGACACCTCGTAAACAGGGTGGCTAGTTTTTCTAACGCAATCTGTCCTGCATCTTTCAGCATATCTGATGTTACCTGATCCTCACCAGCAGCTTTGCCTCTTTGCATGCTCTCCAAAGCTCTTCTGACTTCTTGTATCATTACTGGTGGGGTGTCATCTGGGTTACTGCTAGTTCTTATGATATTAAGGTCGTGGTTGTCCCGGCTACTGTACAGATCTCTGTAAAACTGTTCTGCTTTTTTAACTATCCTATCCACATTGGTAGTTATTTTGCCTTCTTTGTCCTTTAGTGCATACATCCGATTTTTGCCTATTCCAAGTTTCCTCTTCACTGCTTTGACGCTTCCTCCGTTTTTCAGAGCGTGTTCAATTCTCTCCATGTTATACCTTCTTACATCGCATACCTTCCGCCTATTAATCAACTTCGAAAGCTCTGCCAGTTCTATTTTGTCTGTTGTACTTGAGACTTTCATGATTTGACGCTTCCTAATGAGATTCTTCGTTTCCTGGGAAAGCTTGCCAGTGTCCTAACTACCCTGCCTCCAACTTCCACTGCACACTCCGTAATGATACTCGTCAGATTATCGTTCATTGTATCTACGCTAAGGTTGGTTTCCTCACTAAGAACCGAGTACCTGTTCTGAAGCGAGACTCTGAATTCCTGTACTTTCCTTCTCAGTACTGGCTCATTGATTGGCTTCTTGCGTATCAGTTTCTGTCGTTCCTTCTTCAAGTCTAGGCGAATTCAAGACCGTACTATTCTATGGTCACTGCATCGTACCTTGCCAACCACTTCCACATCCTGCACGATGCCTGGGTGTGCACTCATTATAAAGTCTATTTCGTTCTTATTTTTGCCATTAGGGCTCCTTTATGTCCACTTACGGTTTCCTCGTTTTCAGAAGAAGGTATTCAAAATCCGTAAATTATTGCGTTCTGCGAATTCTACTAGTAGCTCTCCTCTGGGGTTCCTAGTACCGATGCCATATTCTCCTACTGCCTGGTCTCCAGCCTGCTTCTTCCCTACCTTTGCATTAAAGTCTCCCATCAGTGTAATGTACTGCGTTTTTACCTCACTCATTGCCGATTCCACGTCTTCATAGAAGCTTTCAACTGAAGCGTCATCATAGCGGGTTGTAGGCACGTGAGCCTGTACCACCTTCATCTTGTATCTCTTATTCAGTTTAATTATGATACCTGCCACCCTTTCATTATAGCTATAGTATTCCTCTATGTTGCCAGCTATGTTTCTGTGAATTGGGAGCCCCACTCCCAGTTCTCTTCTGTAAGCCAAGCCCCGATAGCATAGGACGTGCCCATTCTGTAGCACCGTATATGCCTCATCTGCCCTCCTGACCTCACTGAGGCCTATTATATCCCATTTAACACCCTCTAGCTCCTCGAATAGTACAGCTAGACTTCCCTCACTAGATAAGGTTCTAGCGTTAAACGTTGCCAGATTCAGGTTCCAATGGTGGCCTGTCCGGATCCAAAGATTCTTAGCACCCTCTGCTGCGTTGCAGATCTGACCGCCGCCGTGGACAGTTGCTTCGCAGGTGCTGGGGACTAAGGGCAGTGAGTTAATTGACGTGTGCATGTGGGAGGTAGTGGCTAGATACTGCACCAGGGTGGCCAATCCTTCTCTGGTGAGGGAGTGTGTTACCGGCGGTGGTTACGGGTGAGGCCGCACCCCAGGCCTCTTAATGCAATTCCATCACAGCGCGGATCTTTTTTTAATTCAGTTGGGAACTGCGCGGCACCGGGATTTGAACCACGGACCTTTTGCATGTGAGGCGGATGTTCTAACCACTACGCCATCGCCGCAGAATGCCAGCCAAACCCCAAAGAGACTCCCCTGCTGCTTCCTGTGCGCTGGCCTAACCTCTCTTTTGCCAAGTGGCGCTCATGTCGCCACCGCTGTAGCATACACCGCTGTAGCGCTGTAGCCATAGCAGCACAAGCTGCCTAACTGAAGTGTGAACTATACCCGTGCTCTGTCTTCCGTGCTAGCTGATTTTCGTTTTTCTCTGAGAATTTTTCGCTGATCGTACATGCTATTGCAGATACGAGCTTCCATGGCCTGAGTGCCACGAGCTGCACTTGATGGCTTTCATCTTTCATTGTGCCAATCATTCGCTTGGGGCAGAACCCATAGCAGACAAAGCTGTGCACTGCACTCGCTGTCTTTTATCCTCCCCTGCAACAATCGTTCACTCGTGGTGGAAGCCACAGCAAACTTGTGCTCCAACACTGTGCTGCGCGAATGGTTGACTATGCTTGCTTGCCTTTATCTTCTATAGTAGTAGTAGTTCATTCATGGGAGGCGCCACAGCTGCACTTGCTATCTTCCTTCCTCCCCTTTTCCAGCCATTCACTCATGGTGGTAGCCACAGCAGGCTCAAGCTCCCTCAAGCTGTGCACTACACCCTCTGTCTTTTATTACCTGTGTCTTTGAGACTGTGAGTTGGAAAGGCACTTTTATTCTTTCTTGTGCCAATCGTTTGCCTTTGGCAGGAGCCATAGTAGACACAAGCTACGCACTTTACTCACTGTCTTTTATCCTCCCCTGCACCAATCGTTCACTCATGCTGCACTGCACTCTTTGTCCTTCATTCTCCCTTGCGCCGATCGTTTGCTTGTGGTGACTGCCATGGTCGGCGCGAGCTCCCACTTTGTTTGGCAGGTGCTCACTATCTTTTGTCCTCTCCTGTGCCAGATGTTCTCTCCCAGCAGAAGCAACAGCAGACATGAACAGGGTCGTGTGCTTGCTGTCTTTCATCATCTCCTGAGTCAATCATTTGCACATGGAGAGAGCCACAGTAAACACGAGTGATTCAGCGCATTTAATGTGTTTAATCTTGCCCAGTGCCAATTGATTCTCACGGCAAAGTCATAGCAGACATATGATCTCACGCTCTGGATTCGACGAGCTGTGCGTTGGGCTTGCTCTTTTCCATCCTCCCCTAAGCTAATTCTTCAGATTGTTACATCATATCACACTAAACCTGCAATCAGTCACATAAAAGCTGCTCTTTGAAATGCAAAAAGGATAAAGGAGGAAAATCCAGAAATTGGGATGAGGGTAGTTCATTGCCAAGTGTTCCTGACATTGCTCTTTACCATCTCTAAATCTATTCCTGTAAATTAGGGACAGTCATTTTAGTGCACTAGGTGCCCTTGCTAAGTATTTTTGAAAGAAAAAAAAAATTTGCGTCTGCTTCAGTCATTTAAATGCTGTAGGAGAGTGGGTGAAGCCTAGGTTATAAAGAAACACTCAAAAATACAATGCACAGAGCGCCTTGAATGTCTGCTGATTGCATAAACCTTCATTAATGGTCACACTACTCCGGTTCACCGTAGGGAAGAAATATGGCAGTTCTGCACCCAGTTCAGGTATTCATTTTAAACACTGCAAAATATATAAGCAGAACTGTAACACATGATCGGATAGTCAGTAAAAGTGTCAAAAAGTTATTGAAGCCTATGGCCAAGCAGTTTCAAACTGGAAAGGGTTAAGACAGTTTACTTACAGGCTGGTGCCTTTGGATGTAGTGAATGCTTAACATAAAAATATTTTTCTTGTTTAAAAAAATTGCTCCATTTAAACATTCACAAATGCATGTGTCTGAACATTAGGCATTTTACTTAAAAAAAGTAAAATGCCTAATGTTCAGACTCATGCAGATTGATACTACGGTCGTCCTTAGGCACCAGTCTGTAAGTCGACTTCGTTATAAAAAGGCATGGCATAAAAAGGCATAATCAGGAGTCTCCCGGATTGTCCGAGAGACTCCCTATTTCGACGGTTTCTTCCGTTTGTACGGTTGTCATGAAAAAAAAAAACCCTGAAAATCGAAATATCTATGTGGTGATCTGGTCACATTGACATAAATGCAGGTCAATTTGCTCTGGGCTTTTTGCAGACCTATCACATTTTATTATAAACGAATTTGAGTTGTTGATCTTAACGTACAGTAGAATCTTAGTGATGCGAAACCGCGGCAGATAGGAATTTGTCAAATTCTCCAGCCACATTCCTCTGTGTCCATTAGGCCAAAGTGTTCGAATGTTCCAAACACTTTTCCTAATTGCAGCTGTTAATATGAACTTTAGTACCGAAACCATCGAACGAAGGCCGAGAACAGCATGCTTGAAGCTTCAGAATTACTTGATTAATTATGCAACGTTGCGCCGAAAGAACAACCACAGACAGAAACAAATATAGACACCACGGGCACTCATTTGCAACTGTTTATTCTTTGAGGAAACAGGCCATTATAAACCCACTCTTCGTCGACACACGTTCAACATGATCAGCCCTCCTCTTTTCTCAGAATTGCGCACACGACAAGCGCACGCACTGCCTTGTGGTTGTCGTTGCCACAACCACTGTGGACAAAACTGCGATCGTTCTTGACACGATCTGGCGACTACGCAACAGATGGGAAACCGCAGAAGATGCGATCATAGATAGCCTAAAATAACTTAGTTTTGAAGGCATGTGCACAGCCGCCGCTCTCAAAACCGTGGTCTCGGCGACGCGATAGCAGTGTACGAGCTCTGAGGGCATGCGGCTAACGCAGCGATAATATTTGTAGTATTAAATTGTAATATTCCTTACGTATGGTTCTGCTTGGCATGTTCCGTAGGCCGAAAGTGATGTAAATGGAAAATCTAAAATGTTTTTCATAAAATTCCACTTTACCTGCAACACGTGCTGGTGATGTGGCATGCAGAAACATTTGAAGTTTTTGGTACTGTATACAGTTTGTTGAACAAAATTTTTATTAACCTTTTCTGTATATTGTATTTCGATACTAAGTATTTTGAAGCATGCAACACTTCTAAACTGCTTTAAATACAGGTTGCAAAAAGCTTTGGCAAAAGGCGGAAGCTCCGGCCTCCTGTTATACAACCAAGCACAGACATTGGTCCAATGGTGGACATGGTCATTGATGATGGGACTGAAAAGAAACCGGTTTGCTTTGCAGGCGGAGACATTGGTGCAGGTGAAGTATGCATGCTTTCATTTGCCGGTGTGAAATTTTCTATATACTCTCATATTTGTTTCTGTATGTGATAATGTAGAGCAAAGATGTACCATAGCAATGGTAGTTTTAGAAAAAAATTTCAGTGTTTTTTTTTATACATTGACATAAAGGGAGTATTGCACATACATAATTTACACACTGTACTGAGTTAGCATTACATAAGTCACTGAACATTCCAGAGAAAATCTGCAGAAAAAATGTACATGTAAGTAAACCAAAGGCTGCTAAGTATAGATAATAATGTTCGGGGTTTTTTATGCCAAAATTACTATACGCTTATGAGGAATGCTGTAGCAGAAGGCAGTAAATTTGTGACTATTCAATTTTGAGGCCTCAATATCTCTGCAGCTAGGGCAGGTACAACAATAATTCCCTTTGCAGTGGAAACCTATATGTGTGTAGAATGCAAGTATGGGAGCAGAATTTAGAGCACATGCCTTTTTAATTAATTACTAATCAAAATTTGTAACACAATTCCAACTGCTTTTGAAAATGTATAGTTCATTTTGCTGCAAAATAACCAATAAAGGCCTAAAAACAAAAACCTCTTCCATACTTTCACTCTATAGTCATTAGTCTATGTCGGCATATCCTAAATATCACTTTTAATTAAGCACTTTTTTTTCTATTGTGGCCTTAAACAATAGGTGCTGAACTTAGGTTATCTCAAGAACAATGTGAGTTATAGGAAAACTAATTAAATATTTGAAATCAGCAGAAAAAACTGCATAACCCTGTGCAGTTTTATCAAGATCACTGAAGAAATAAACAAAAAATGTCTAAGACCAGTCTGCCCCCTTAAGCCTAATACCATTATTAACCTGTGATGTTCCTTTGTGCATGTCATCCGGGATAAAGCAATGGCAGCAGATTCATCAACAGACTCAAAGTGTACCAGCACGGATGCCAGCCAAGAAAGTCTTGTTCCTGAGCAGCCAAGTTTAGCCACTGATTGCAACAACGTGCCTTATTTAATCAACGCGGAAGCTTACAGACAAGAGCAGCCGAGTGACAGTGTGGCTCCTTCAAGCAGCACCGAGGCTGACAGACAAGAGCAGCCAAGCAACAGTGTGGACCCTTCAAGCAGCACTCAGGCTGACCGACAAGAGCAGCCAAGCGACAGTGTGGCTCCTTCAAGCAGCACCGAGGCTGACAGACAAGAGCAGCCCAGCCTACTAGATGTTCAAAATGGAAACACGTCTAGTTCTGACAACTCCACAGTGGACAAAGCAAAAACAAAAACACACAAAGTCACCTTGGGAACCCCTATGATTCTTGGATTCAGCAAGTACAAGTCACTTCCACCACGTGAAAACTTTGCGAAGGGCATGACTGACTACATCCCTTATGAAAACTTGCCTGGGGCTACTGGAAGATACGAAAAGCTGCGCACTATTCTTGAGAAAGTGCGTGCTATGCGGGAAGAAAGTGATGAGGATGAGGAATCGTAAAAGTGACTCAAGCTGGAAGTTCGCAACTTTGAGGGTCCCATTATCTGATCTGATGCAGAAAAAGGCCCCTGTTCTTAAGGCCTGACCGAGACCTCCAGGTAATCCAGCAGACTGAAGCAGCTCCCAGTGCCCAGGGACACTGGGGTAGTCGTGTTGTCTGTATGCTCTGAATTTTTCACTCATCCAATAAAATTTCAAGCAGCATCAATAAAGTCTTCGCTATACCCTTGAACACAAGTCAAATACCATGAGTAGCCTTAGTCAGCCTTATAACCACTTATTTGATATGTGCTTACAGCTATTTCAGGTGTTTTGCCTATTCTGTATTGCACCATGGCCCCTTCTCAAGAGAGTGTATTGCAGCCCTAATGAGGGTGCCTAGCAGTGGTGCAACTACTGTTGCGGCTAAATTTAGTATAGCAGTCATAAGACCATGGGCATTGAGATGAACAGCAGCAGCATCAACAGGTGAAGGTCAGACACATCCTTCATTTTCTTTAATTCCTAGTTCAAACTTCAACTGAAAACCTAGGTTTGTGGCACTACGTGCAATGTGTATGCAGTAAACTGCAAAACTTTATATTCTGTGGAGTGCAGAAGTCTGCTGCTGTGTGTCACGTATGAAGCTCAACAATGGCTGTTTTCCACTGTACTAGTATGTATAAAAACAATATTCAAGCCATTGGTTGGCAATGTACAAGTCACCCCAGCAATGCTAGTCATGAAAGGTGCAAGTTTGCTTCGTTATGTAGCCAACATACAACTTTAGTTGGATATTTTATAAGTTCACATATGTCGGTGCTTTCTCCCTGCCCTCTTTTTTTTTCTCTTTCTCTGTGATCACTAATATGCGTTAAAGGAGTACCAAAACGATCTTGAGGCACTGAAAAGGGGTCATTTTTCGTTTCTTTGTCGTGCACTGTTAACATGCACAACACTCTGGAGCTAGGCAAAAACATTTTACATTTCTGGTTTTCTCCGCCCTCTGCAACGGGCATTACCATGATGAGTCAATACATATCCCTATGTTTGCGAACTTGCATCCTGCATGCAGCCAAAATCACTGTCCGAGTCACTGGACAATAGTTCACTAATGGTTGTTTACCAGCAACACATAGGAATAACATTAGACGACAGAGTTGCTTCTAGTACATCATAGGTTGCTTTCCTTGCATCTGTGAACAGCCCTCGTTAATATTGACAGCTTGCAAAATATAGTTGCTGCGCATATGTGAGCAGGTTTCCACTCTCCGCTATTCCCGATCTTTCCTTCGCTTCTTTCTCGCAGTGCATGGAGTAACGTAATTACCACAAGGCATGATATTCCTGCAATGTATTTTAGAAATTTATGCTGCTCCCACACCTTCGCTGAAATGTGGAGTTGTGAACACGCTTAGTGGGAGAAAAGCAGTCTGGGAACAAGAAATAATTTTGCAGGAAAGTCAACTTGCAGCTCTATGCTAGGGTCTGCTCATGATTTTGCAAAGTGTCAGTTGAAACCATGTGTTTGTATAGTGGCAGTATTAACATATTCAGTTTATAGGCACTGTAATACTCAATTCACGGTTCTCTACATCAGTGCTTTAATTTAGAGTAACAACACCAAAATTTCTGCGATTCGTGTCACTGTTGTGCTCCTTTAACAGCATGTGTTATATGAGAATTTCCTGTAGTTCTAGAAGGTCTGTTCACATAAAAGACTTGAGCTATGAAATAAAAAATAACCACAAGATGTGTGCCTAGTCTCTTGTTGATAACATACTATTCCTCCAAATCAATGTAAGTGGAGTATAGGTTAGTGCGAACCTACCTGGAGAAACCACAAAATGAAGAACAAGTTGCTGCAGAAAGCTTGTGCAATAAAAATGCCATCCCTCTACTATGCAAAAATGCCTTTTTGTGCTTTGTGTTATTGTTGGCTTTTTATGCAGTGCAGAAAAATAGACTATGCACCATAACCAAATAGTATCGTGTCGTTATCAATTTGCTCGGTGCTTTCTGTAGCTGCTCAACAATTCTGCGATCATGCATTGGGTCTTCAGCAAAGTGGGAAGTTTGTACGTGCCACATTTTTTTACGAGTTTCCCAGCAGTTTTGCCACCTAAATCATATTTGTGCATAATGCAAAAAATGCAACACCTTACTGGCCTTGACATTTAGGGGGCGAGGGGGGTCAACCTAAATTTGTGATAGTATGGGGCCATTAAAGCCTGCAGGAGATGCTCAACGATTTGTGCTAGTTGCCACTGCACACGCACCACACCAGGTCATATGCTAATCTCTTTATGTATGCACATGTGAACTTGCTATGATGGAGCCACTGCTTGGTGGTTGCCTGGTGGAGCTCACCGACTCGCCGATATCCACGTGGAGCTCGTTCGCTGTTCTGCATTTCACAAGCTAAGCATTCACTTGCTGGTGTTCATGATACGAGGTACTATGGCAGGGTGATGCCTTTTTCGATGCCAATGTTTTTCATACTTTTCGCGCTTAATTGGCCTGTAGTCAGAGCTACAATCCGTCATAGTTACCGACTGGATCAACCAGCAGCGAGTGGTGGATGATAATACCACCATAGAATAAAGCATAAGGTGTCGGTGAAGTTTCCGACTCCTTACCACATCTAAGGTCACCTGCCTGTGCTACAAGGTTCATTGGGTCGGCACCAATCATTCGCTCAGTTACGAGTTACAAAACTATTCAGATGTTGCACAAATGCAGGCTCAGAGTTCAGTGATGTTAGTGCTTGTGATCTTTGACAACTCATACCAGAGGTTCCACTAGCAAGAAGGAATTTGACTTTAGCACACATACACATGCGCTAAGATACTTCCTTGAGAAGAAACACCTTATTGTGAAGAAGGGCTCACTTTTGTTTAAAATTTAGACTGTTGCTGCTCTATAAGGCCACTCAAACCATTGCAGACACTGTCAAGAGAGCTTGACCCAGGCGCTGCACTTGTTAGTCTACAATGGTGACTGGCCCCTTAATAACTTATGGTCATGTACCGGAAAGGGCATAGCCTTGAAGTGCAGCAAGACATCAGAAGTTGCCTATAATCTAGTCTCTAGTGATGAAGTGAACAGCTCACATAAATCATGACCGAAATTTCGGCCGTAAAAGAGTCTGGCTGCCTGGCGAATGCTGTGTCTTTCATTGTTTGGAGCTCCCTCCCAAAACTTGCTTGTTGGCATGAAGCATATAAAACGGTTTACACATGTTCTCGGGCAATGAGTGCATGTAGAAGTTCATTCCAGTCTCTATACATGTGTGCTCGTATTTTGTAGCAATGCATTGTGCCTTATTTTATGCTAGTCTTACCATCCACTATACTGTACATGGTCAGCTGATCTCATTGATAATGCAGCAGACAGTCACCCTGACTAATGGCCAAGTGCTAAAAGTATGAAGAGGCATTAGCATTGAAAAAGTATCGCTCCAAAGTACAGGCCCTAGATGTAGTACATATGCCAGGGACAGTAGCCTTGCATTTGAATTTCAATACTCCGTTACATTCAAGCGAGGACAAAAACCTGCCATGGAGTGCACTTTGCAGCCAAGCAAATGTAATGTATATATTCTGCTAACTCTATATTTGGCTATTGCGAGGACAAAAAAAAGTATGCTAAATGTGCTGTTATGCAGGATATATATATATATATTTGCCTAGCTTGAGCACCGTGAAGGTAGTGGTGAAGAATTTATTTAGGTCACCAGTATAGATAGGGCAGTATATGTAAAGGGCCATGCTGCCATAATATTACAAGCAATAGCAGCTTGGGAACTTTTGAGCACCCTGTCCATTTGAATAATGTATAACACACTTAGTTGTGACAGCATTTGGAAAGCTTATCATTTTCACCCATCACGCAATCAAGTTAACCTGCTCGACTGCTTGGTATCTCTGCTTGGCAAGTGGCTTTCGACTGGCATAATCATTTAAAACCACCATGGTTGGTTAGGCAGAAATAGCAGTCAATAAAATCACCGTAAAAGATTACATACTTCAACCAATGAATAAACAATAGGCCACTAAATTTCATTCAAAGTTATAACATTTATTCAGCATACTCAGTACAAAGAGGCTTCACCTCACTTGTGACGTGTAAATGTCCAAGGTGCCATAGCCCCTACTTGATGTGACCAATGCCTTGCTGCAGCATTGAAATAACATTTGGCTTGAGGTATACATATTTTATGTACAAAATAACTTACACACAATCCACAGGTTGCAAGGTGGCTGAATAACATAGGTGCATCTAATATCAATTCACTGTCACAGCATAGCATTACAGCATCTCCATATGTATTTATATAATGGCAAGAGTGTCCACACTATATGCATAACAAATGCAAAAAAAAATTGAGAATGTTTGCTCAGTTCTTACTTCTATAATCCCTGAGACTCCTTGAGCATTCTATATACAAACTGTATTAACAGAGTATTCAGGGCAGTAAGAATAAATGTGCAGGTAGGAAGGAGACTGGTATAAAGAAAAAAAGAAAATGTTGATGTTTTATTGCCAAGAATTTACAGAAGCAGGCAGGCATTCGGAAGGGTGCATTTAGCAGTGCATGATAAAGGCGTGTAAGGAAATATTCAATTTTGTGTAAGGAAATATTCAATAATCCAAACACAGTCACTCGGCTACAATAAAAAGGTAGGCAGTATCCCTGCCTTAAATAATCTGCACTCAGACAATAGTGTGATGATTCAACCAATAAAACTAACCATCAAACTATCAAGTGCTCAAGTGTGGAAGCCGGGAGCAGTACATTTTCCTTTCTGGCTTCATGGCAAATGTTCAGGCAGATGATAACCATTCCTCTGAAGAACCCTTTTTCAAGTTGTTTTCTTCCACGCTCAAAAAAATTACCCTAATTTACAAATACATGCCTACCTAAGCCTTCAGCAACAAACTAGAAGATAGCTGACTGGTTGTTCCTATGCTGTGAAAAAAAAAAAATCGTAACACTTTCATTCCAATTATGAGCCACTTTTAAGACTTTTCACAACTGGGTGTCACAATACACCACTTGTTTTAAATGCTAAGACACAACTATTCCTATTTTAAAATAAAAGTTCGTCAGTGCCTTGACAAGAGCAGAATGCCGCACTTCTCGGGATATAATTTCACCCATGAAGTATTCATGTAAACTATTAATAACTTCAAATTCCTATTTCTGAGCATGATGCTCATTTCAGTCCATTTTCATTCAAAACATAAACAAATAAATGTTTTTTTTTTCTAATCTTTCCTCAATTACAAGCATAAAAGCATTTAGGAATGTGCAACTGGTAAACAGCTGTAAATGCATTAATTAGGCCACTCGTTAGAAAATGATGGCCACAGTTTGCTGTATGCAAGGATGCATCCTATCTACATATGATTATAGAAACAAAAGTGAAAGAGCAGATTTTCAGTAAGGCTTCATTTTCTTTTCCTGGCATAAATGTGGGTAATTATGTCAAAGCACATTTGATGCAGTATCACTAAATTCTGCACAAGGTAGAAATACAGTCCCTGATGCAGAGTGAAAATGTGCAGCATACCTAGCCATTTTTAGAGTGTCGCATGAAATATTCAGTTTTTTAGAATGTATAGGTCAAACTGGCTTGTAGTAGAGTGTTAATTCTACAACAGAGCATGTTCATTGTGCCTTCACGAGCTTCTTCACCTACCAAATAGTATAAAAAATATGGTCCCTTGAAACATGCTACCTATACATAGGAATGCTTGTAAAATTCTGTACTAAATGTGGCCACATAAATACAGCTTTTTGTTCAATCTCCACGAAAGCAAACAGAAGGTATAAAATTATTTGGGTCACTGTAATGAGCCACATGCACACAATTTGCCAAAATCACTCGTAAAATCACACTGCTTTGTAATTAAAATTTTTAAGAAAGTCCAGTAAGATTACCAGCATCAAAAAGTCCCAAAGCTTGGTTTTTCTAACATTTCATCACATGGTCAAAACAAGCTGTACTTTGCTTGTAAAATGATAGTACAATTCATGAATAATTCTGTTAAGTTTACTTGTATAATTGTACTTTGCTTGTAGAATGATAGCACAATTAATGAATAATTGTGCTAACATGTTTAAAAAAGTGTTATCGAAGCTACATGACATCTCAAGTGAGTATATTAGCATTAAAAAAATTCATATTCTGTTATCTCTCCTTGAAGGGACACTAAAGAGCAACAATGACTTGCTTTGGATTGATAAACGGGACTTTGAGAACTCTAATACCATAAGTTTCACCATCATAAGTTCATTACTAGTGGAGAAATCGAAGGTTGAAGTTTCATTTTAAAACTTCACGCTGAAATTTCCACACGTAATGTCACTAATTTGAAAATGTATTTTTTCATGTTTTCACAATAATAGCTAGATGAAATTTTCTGAAACTTTGTATGCTTAATCTATGGCACCCACAGATGGCAATGTACTTCATTTTTATCGATTATAAGCTACATGGACCTAGTAGAGTCCTTCAAGATCTATAACCTTACGGTCTTTGGTGCGGGAAGGTGGCATCTCCGCTTGCTTTTTTCTGTTCCCGCATTTTCTCGCTTACCAAGCGTCATCTCTAGGTAAGAGTGGCATTTTCAATTATTGTCAAATTATATTTTCCTAATACATTGAAAACCGTTTCGCTCTTTAGTGTCCCTTTAAGCTTAGTCGATAAAGAAAGAAAGAAAACTTTTTACTCAGTGGATAAACACAAGGAAAACCGTTTCGCTATTTAGTGTCCCTTTAAGCTTAATGGATAAAGAAAGAAAGAAAACTTTTTACTCAGTGGATCAACATAAGTTTTGGGGCCTTTGGTTTCCTGTAGATGAAGCTAACTTGCGTCAAGCCAGCCTTAAAATGAACACAGTCCATTCATGTTGATTTTTTCAGGAAGCATTTTGGTACTAGCACTAAATCATGCTACAATTCAGGTTAGCAAATGAAAAAAAAAAAGAAAGAAAGAAACTGGTAGAACTGGCATACTCACAGAGAAGCCTATTGGCATTCTATCACATACACTTAATAGTTACCATTATTCTCATCATCTGATTTATGGCACACCGTTTCATGTCAGAATTTTTGAATATGCTTGCATTTCAAGTAGCATGCTATCCTATAATGTAACTTGTCACCAATTTGCAAACTGAATCCTTCTGATAAAGAGCTTGAACTTAGTGGAAAAGTGTTTTCCTGCAAACAGCTTGAGCAGCTTCCAGGGTTGCTGTAACCGTGATCATGGTTCTTATTCTATTCATAAAGCATGAAATGACTCATTGAACATATTTAGCAGGAGTGAAGAGTGTCGATTTACACACACATGAGGTCTAAAATACTGAATGAAGAAGTTTTATCAGACACAGCATAAAATGAGCAATAATAATTCATTATAATTACTTGCTTATCAAATTGTATTAGTATTTTCAGTGCTTCATTTTATATTGAATGATAAAACAGTCAAGAACACAATCTCAAAACAAAAGCATTAAAGCCATCATCCCAAATACCAAACAGGACTAGCATTTTAAACAAAGAACAGTGTCATAATGCCCAAGAGTGACAAATATTCCAAAACAGAGCATTCCTAAGCAAATTATATTTATCATCCAGGCTTAGACTAATATCAGTTCTCTTCCCTATATGTGCACTATATCCAAGAAAGAACTATTCAAAACTAAAAAATGAAAACTTTGTCAGAAAGCATACTTCAGTTTCTTTTTCTTTGGCTGGGAGGCACAAAAAGTTTTTTGGAGGTGGTGTGTGGATGTACGTATACCCAGTACGAGACCCTGCGATCAGGGCAGTCAGTAACAACAGTTTGGGCACCAAGTGTTTTAAGTCTGCAATAGCACCTTCATTTTTTACAAGGCACATATTTACAGGCCTCGGCCCTAACAGTGGAGTGCACTTACAGCAAACTGCTTGAGAGAGAAACCTTTAAAATGATCTTTTATGAAGTTAAGAGCTCACAAGTTGATAGATTTCATGGGCTAAAATGACATGCATGGCAATTTTTTAGATAATAAACTTATGGTTGTATTCTTTTAAATGACAGCATGGTAACTAAATCATTGTGGTGATGTGCTCAGTGCTTTTTTCAATCCTTTACAAATTGTTTTAAAAAATGAAAGCCTCTTAGTACTAGTTTCCTTTAAGCAGGGCCGCTGTAAGAGCATTCAACATTACCACACTTTCTAACCAATGTTTAACATGCCGCAAAGCTGCTCTAAACAGTTCCACAGTGAAAATAAAAGTTGTCAGCAATTTTAAATCTTTACTTTGAGTGAGTGAGCACAAGCATAAATGTGTTTCATTGTTAATGTATCGAAATGGCATGAATGTTTAGTTAATTCATTAACCTGCACTGTTCTATAAAATTTTAAAGTGTTTTCTAGTATTATGCAAAGGTATACATTTCTCACCGTCAGCTCAATTATGAATCTCACGTAAATGATAAAATCACAAGCTTTTTCCATTATTAACTCTTAACTTATTGAAATCCACAAATGTATGAAAATGTTAAATAACCTTTCTAAACCAAATTAACTCAATACACTTGCATGCATGCAGTCAGTTTTTACTCTCAATAAAACTGTTTGTTCAAAATCGACAAGGGGAAAATGGACATCATACATGTGTTTGAAAACCATGCTCAGATTTTCAATTTTGATTACACTCGGCAATCAAGAAATTTGTATTAGGTCAAATAGACTAGCAGCTAATACATTTATGTAGTGTTTCTATAAATTTTAGTAATTTAATGCTGTAACCATGCAAGCCAAGAGTGAAAAAAAGCACACACATAAATACATTCGATCATATTAGTGCCACATGCATATGTGAAGAAAACACGTGTGACCTGCCACGCATATTGTTGAGCAAGAATGTAAAAAATATTTATATATGCATGCATTGACAGCTGCACCAAATTACATTCAAATACATTATTGTATTTCATCATATGTACCTATTAGCAACCATAATGGAAAGGAAATGACATTTGAGTCATATATTTCATATGCCTGCGAAGTTGTCAAAACATTGGGCTGTATACAGTGGCACTGCTAATTACAATTAATACCATCACCGGCATCCAACTACTGGCATGTGATAAAACTTTTTGAACACATTCATACCCCAACTAAATATTTTCCACAGAACACTTACATGCAAATTACAATTGGAACAGCCTGTTCTGAGTGTCTACATGCGAGTGTAAATAAAATTTCAGGCAGCATATATTCTTTACAACCTGTTACTTTTTGTTTAAATATTTTACACCTCAATCTTTCTCACCAGAGGAACAAATTTTCACTCTTTTAAAGCCTAGGAAATGGGGTAGAAGAACAAAGCTTCACTCTCTTAAAGCCTAGGAAATGGGGTGAACAAGTGATCTCCCCAGCCTCATTTCATGGTACACCCAATTAGTCTCAACAGAGTAGAAAATGTACAGATATGGTGGCACTTTGCCCTGGGCAATGAAGTTTTTATGGACAAGTTTGTGATGGAGGCCTGATGTGGGGAACAAACAGGCAAACCTTTCAGCGGAGTGGTCCAGTTAGTGACAAACACTATGCCAGTATGGGTTGTTTAGGCCCATGGTGGTTGAACTCTCACTGTGCTTGTCCCCACATTGGCAGAACTGTTTTTCTCACTGTCGTTGTGGTCAACAAGGTCAGGATGTGTACACCTGCACAGTGGATGCCTAGCGTCAGCCTCTGCCTTGTGCTCATCCAAGTGAGTGCACTACATCACGCTCACACCCTGTGTACATACAGGGAAGAGCCAAAACATGGGCACACTGTCAGTCGACGTAGTGATGGTAGTGATGGTGCACGTGCTCATGCAAATGGTGGTGCTCGTGACGCTGAGCAGAAGGAGGTGGTGGACCGGTCAGCTGCTCGCGTTCTATCCAGCTGGCTACCTGGCGCATGGCACGCTGGCGCTCCAAGTCCCGCTCTCGGTGTCGGTAGTGGTGATGCCAGCCACGACAGGGTGGCTCCTCTTCATGCGACTTTGAGCGCCTATGTTGACGCCGCTCACACTGAGGGCTTGATGAAGCACCTCCACATTCATGGCCTCGGTCGAGCAATTGGTAGGGACATGGTGTGGGCTCTGGCCGTGAGGTGGCCTCAGCTCTGCGGGCTGCTGCCGCCTGCTGCGGTCGTCTGCGCATTACAAGGGTTCTAAGAGTTCGTATTGACATTCAGAGCCAATGAACAGAGTTAGTGGCCTACATTAAACATGAAACTACAGATTTGGCAAATACTTGCTGCATAAAAAGATTTCCAGAAAAAATTTTATTTTGTAGCTGAAAATAAATTCATTCTGAAATCAGTCAAGAAGCCTGTGATTAAAACCATTCAGCCCCTATAATAATCGAGAACTTCCTATGGCAATGGAAGCAGAAGAAACAGTCGGTAGCAAACAGTTTTGTTGAATTACTATTTTGGTGCTATCATTAACAGGTTTTAGGAACAGCTGTACGATTTCCTGCAGGGTGTATGCACTGATGCTTATTGGCAAGGAAGTACTGAAATTCACACCTGTAATAAATATGGTTGCTTCAGAGTAGATAAAGGACATACCCCACATGGCAATATTTTGCAAAGATCTCCTGTTTTATAGTGGGTGTTGTGGCTGCTATCAGAATATAATTTAATATACTTCTTCCTGCTGAGTTATGAACCCTTGTACCTATCTTGAATTGGGAGAAGCCCTTCGTACATCATTTCATTCCAATAAAGGCAGAGCTGTACACAGCTCTTCACTCTCAACATACTGTGTGCAAGCTATCACATTGCCAGAAGCAGCATAACTCTCTCTTAGCTTTGCTCTTGGAAGCTTGGTATGAGCACTCCACAGTTCTGGTGAATGTACAGTAGACTCTCAGTCAACAGAAACCTGTTCAACAGAACTGCTGCTTAAATGGAACAACTGCACCTGGCACGATTGGTTTCATACTTCAGATTCTCCACCTTTTTTTCATTTCTCAGTAAACGAAACTCCTGTTAAATGAAACACATTTTTCTGGTCCATTCTGGTTCAGTTTTTAATAAAAGTCTACTGTACTACGAGTATTTGTCTGCATGTAAGGACAGATCTGCATATTTAAGTTCAGTGTTGCTGTAATAACTCCATAAAAAAGCACAATAGAGTCAGTAAATTCAAGCATATACATACTATATGCATACGTGATGACGAGCATGTGTAGCCATGTGTGCGTGTGTGAGAGTACGTACATATATATGCGGTTATCGCTGTAAAGGTGCAAGGTAGAGCATGCTTACACTGAACTTCATTGAGTTAGCAACAGCTTGTAAATGCAAGCAACTTCTAAATGCAATATGCCAGGTAGTTTTAACAGCAGGAGGTGAACAGCCCATTGTGTATAACATTCCACACACTGGTGTAAAAACTAGCACATACTATGGGGAAATGAGAAAATATCCAAGCCTGAAAATCCCGTAGGACCCTTGCTGATTGCTATCCTCTCCTATGCTCCCCCTCTCTCGTCTCGCAACACTGAGGAAAGAGCATCTGCTAACCTACGCTCGCTCCCCCTCTCCTCTAGGCATTCCTCCCCACGACGTTTACACAGCCATGCGCGTGTGGGTCTCCTTCCCCTCTCTCTTTGCAACACCACGCAGGCAGCATCTGCTAGCAAGTTTTGTAATTGAAAAAAAAAAAACGACTGCTCGCACTGCATAACGGTTCAGTAGCCACCCTGTATATATAGGCACTGGATCTTGACCTCCAAGGTAGTGTCAGTGGGAGATTTCTCCTGTGTGCTGTTGAACAATGAAAATTTGCAGTGTGCCCATTAACTAAAAGCAGACTGCGTGCCTCTGTGTCCAACCGGAGTGTTCTCTCTCTCACTGCCCATTAGCAGCGATTGGCATGTTCCAGTAGGAAACAACGGCGCATCAATGCGTGCTTTGCGCCTCCCCAGGTTTCTCTCCTGTGCAACGCCGCGATGAACGCCAGTGTCAACGTTGCCGCCAATTTAAGCATGGATCAAAAAGCCATGAGATGAATAATGAGTGTGGCATAAAATCAAGTTGAAAGAACTACTGAAAAATCATGGCATGTGTTGTTCGCGACTGTTCCGTAGCATAATGAACATACAGAACACATTTGTGGTGGCGTGCAATAAGCAGGAAGGCTGTACGGTTGCTCCGTTTTTCACCTAGACTATGCACCCATGCAACATTTCTCGGACAACAGCATTCAGTAAAGCAACAGAAATTGTTTTCCAGGTTCTTATTTGGCAGGCAGTAAAACTTGACTCCTCCACCACTCTAACTGTGCAAAAATGCATGACACCAAGTTACTGGTGTTGAAAAGTTGCAACCACTTTAATATCAATGCTCAGTTATATATTGTTACCACATAGGAGCATTTCACTTTACTTGCATATTTTCAGCAGGATCAATATATTTTTGCCATGATGCATTTTAATCACCATTATAACAATGCACCCTACCTGTTATCTTCTGCAGCAGCTGATTGGTAGCAAGCCTTCTCTGTGCTCTCTTTCAGCCATTGCAGGAGCTCATGTCGCTGATGAACACGTGGCTTGACCCTCCGTGAGTGATTTCCCTGTGGTGACGCTGGCATTCCACCAGATGAGTGTTTGCATCTGTTTCCTGTTGCTGCAACATTTTCTGTCTGCAAAAACCCAATGAGACTTATGTTAAGGCCTCCACTTTTTTTTATCATAATGCCAATGCTAGTCAAAGTATGCAAATTTTTTTCACACAAAATGTATGCAGCCACAACATCTGCACTGACTATAAATGGCTTTGTTAATATGCAAAATAGTAGTAGAGACAGTTTATAAGATAGAACTTTCCCAATTTTTAACACCAAAGCTTGCTGTGAAAGAACAGCGCATTCTCCTTTTTATTTTTCCAGCAAGGTGAATCGGGCAGCAACACAGGCACATATGTATGCACATGAAACAAAAACTGGTATCATAGCCTTCATTGTGTTCTCTTAAGAACAGCACTCAATACAGTTCACAAGGCGCAGAGAAGTAGCCAGTTGGCTACTCGTGAACCACAAAGCTCCGGCATGCATCGTGCATCGTAAATGGCATTCAACTTGACATACCAGTTATGAAAGTAATGTTCTCTGTGTACACAGCAAATATAAACTTAATAAATGTTGCTGATGACTATGGTGATAGCCACCAATATTTGGCCAGTCAGTGAGTGCCAAAGAAATCACCAACCTGTGGAGGAAACTTTCGGTGCACAGGAACCGAGAGGCTCTCCGGTGCTCTGCGACTAGGAGGTGGTTCATCTGTTAGCAATGTGCAAGCTGTTGGGGCACTACTGCGTGCTGAGGACTCTGAAAGTGGTCGAGTCTGTGCTGCGCAGCTGTCCTCATCTGGTCCAATGGCAAGTCTCACTTTGATAGTTCGACTACCCGACTTTGGCAAGCTTTTCTTTCCAAGTGCATCATAAATTGAACGAACGAGGCTTGCAATGTCCTAAATAGAAGAGCAAAATCATTTTCATTCCTGCCGCATACAAAAACTAGTGCAAGCATTAGTAAACACATCATGAATGTGCACACATGCGAACAAGCATCACTTGTGCACGCTATTTATGACTGTGTGCAACTAGTAATTCACTCGGTAGAGGCACAAGGTACACATTGTGAAGTATAACACACTAAACTTAAATTCTAAAGTATCACTTGGACTTTTCCAAGTAACAAACAGCAAGGCACTGAGATTGCAGAGCTGTGCTGAGTATAAAGGCATAACCTAAGACATGATATAAAGGCATAACCTAAGTATAAAGGCATAACCTAAGACATGATATCCGACTGGTAAGAAAAGTTAGCTAGTGAACAGAGATGGCTGGAGTCGGAAAGAGCACCAGCATTTAGAAGACATACAAAGGAAAACATTAGGTTGACCTGTATTAGTGAATTAACGCTTCTAAAACACCAAAAAATGGCACAGAAATGAGACGTGTCATGATAGGACCTTAAAATAACCTTCTACCTCCTCTGTAAAACAGTCTATTCCTCTAGCTGCTTTTACTGCCACAGGTTCACTGTATTGACTTTGTTTTCTACATATGCACTCTCCACATAAGTGATTTTCTATAACTTGTCTCCATGACAGGTTTTTTTTTTTTGTAATTTGCAATGCTGAAACAGCAAACTGTTCCAAGAAAAATGCACCACACTGTATTTTAAAGGGGCTTTTAGAGCACGAAATAAACCTCAGTAGTGCAAGAAAGTACTTCAAATTTAAGATGCCACAGTGATGAACCAGCAAGGAGGCTTGAACACCAATTTCAAGAAATGGGACTTTGACCTCACCTTCTATTCCCAATAATGACAACCCTGATCATAAAGTCAACAAAAAAGAATTTTGAATGAGTACCTAATGAATGTAATCTGGTTTTCCATTTGTTCATAATAGTTGCTCTAGGTCATAGCACAGCTGGAAACAAGAGCTGCCTGCTAAAACAGAATAATAATGGTTTATTTTTGAGGTTCAGTAACATGAAACAACATAATGGGTTATGATGATCATTATAGTGAATGGCTGATTACACGGAAAGCTCCTGCAGTTTGCAGTTATCTCCTATCAAAATTCAGCCATCGAAGCTAAGAATCACATCATCAACGTCGTGCTCAGCAGCTAAATTCTATAATACTGAACCACCGTACCACGCATAAAAGCCTACTCACATCTTTTGTTACCTTGCCATGACCATTGAAGTCGTAAAGAGTGAAGGAGAACTCCTGCCTCTCTTCACCATGGTGGGAGTTATTGCAAGACACATCCTGCATAGAGAAAAAAGAAACATCACATCTATTTATTCTCCAAGTCCTTATTGCACAGAACTCATTATATTCTTTTTATTATTAGCAGTCTATTGGAGATTCAACTGTGTCCGCATTTGTTATACGATAATATTTGTTATTTTTTACTCTACTCATTTGTTACTCTACGTACATATACACACAAGTGTTAAGGAGAAAATGCTATGAAAAGCACAAAAAGTGGAATGATCCATAGCAGCAAGTCTGGTGAGATATACGTGCCCGAGTGTCAGTCTCCACCCAGAGCATTCCAGCATCAGCTAATGTTTGGCAAATTCAACTCAAAACCTGCCATATAGCCGATGTGTCTCATTTTTCTTATCGTGGTTCTTCCGGGAGCTACAGTTCGATTTGGTTGCTGGTCACTACAGATTTAGTTGTAAATGCTTAGCATGGAAACACAGAGCTAGTTCTGGTCGCATAGGCTCACATTCATATGTAATATATCTCGTATCAAAGTGTTAAAAGGTCCCTGAACTTTTTGAGCCCTTTTATTTCCCAGTAGAATTATGCAATACTTGGAGGAAAAAGTAATTTCTTATTTATAAAGTATCAGTTAAAAATTGCAGGGTTAAGGGTAATTTTTTTCTGAAGCTCTGTAAAAACAATACCTTCCAACAATCTAAACTAGTATGTAGATACACTCATATCTCACTATAACAAAGATACATCTTGCAAGAGAATAAGTTCATTATGTCAAATTTATTATAAAGGTTACTCCTAACACTGTATCTATTGAAAGACAATTTCTCATTTACTTCTTTATAACCGATATTTCAGTATATCCATGTTCGTTATAATGAGATTTGAGTGTACATTACTATTTGGTCAAACTCAATGTATTTTCACAATGCTGTATTATTTGCATGCCTAATATGTGTCATTTATTTATGTGTATCTTCTATCACCTGTAAATAAACTCTGACTATACGATGCTTTTCTGGTCACGAAACTCCTCTGTAACATTATGGGAAGAGCCTTTTATGTCAGCGCAGTGGCGGTGCTAAGACCACAAAGGGTGCATTGAAGAGAGTTTCATTGCGTATGGAGAGCTGGTCGACCTGAAAAATCCAGCAGAATCAGCACTAATATTTCCTTGTTTTTCAGCATTTGTGTGACTGACGGCTGTGATAATTGCATCCAAGGTCATGGATGATATATGTGAATTATGATGCCGAAGATATGCTGTTGTCGCTCAGATTACAGATGTACGAGTGAAAAAATGTCATTTAGTTCGCCTAGGAACAGTGATGAGACTGATGAATGAGAATGTGCAATACCACGAAAGGAAGCTGCTGAATTCATTTTAGATTCTAAACATGTTAGAGTGCGAGAAAGCTTTTGATGCCAGTTATTTTTTTTATGTTCTTGCCAGTCTATTAGGTGCTTCGCATTTTTTTCTTGTTTGCACATGTTAAAAAAAGTGTTTTTTTTTTCTATTTCCATCGACTTAATGTCAACTAAGCTAATGTGTTTCTTTTTTTTTTAATTTGCATCACTTTGCTGGTTTTTTTTTTTTTTTGTTCCTTCAATACCTTTCTTTCTTCATTTACTAACCTTGCACAGCGTTCTACGCTAAAAAAGTGTCGTTCATACCTTTCTGTTTGCTTAGGTAATTTATCAGTATTTTTTCTCTCTCTTTCAATAGTAACATTCTCTGTTTACTGTAAATTAGTGGATTGACAGTGTGATGTTTTTAAACATATGCATTGAAATAAGCAATTATAAAAAGTATAAGCTCGATGGGCATTAGTGCTTCCTCTGCTTGACACGTTTCTCAGTATTTGCCCATGTTGACTTCAAGTAGTTGCACAAGAAGTCAAATACAACAAGTACACTGCACAATCAACACCACCACCACCCGAACACGTTAAGACTATGCCAAAATGATGCCACTCTGCTTTGCCATTTATAGTTGAGAGTGGCTTATACAAAGCCATTCTTCTTTCGAATTGAAATGACTGAGAACCCTTTTTGCAATAAATGTGAACCTTTTTTGCAATAAATGTGAAAGTGAGGAAACATTAGAGTGCATCTTCCTGCTACTGCCCTCGCAACAATGTGCAGAGAACACCTCCAGCAGCTGCTATAGCTTGCATAGATGACGCAGAAACCATTCTGAAATGTCGACCTGAAAGGTCATCGCGGATGACCTCTCAGGTCGCTGCTTAACTTCTTGAAGGCAGCAGACTCACACTGGTGATTATAAAATGAATGTGTTATGATCACTGTGAAGTGTGAGTTTGTGTGCATGCTCCCTGCCCTCCCTCTCTTTCTACATCTCTAAAACTCTCAGCCCTTTCCCTTTTGTAGGGTAGCATATCAGTCCTAGAATAGTTAACATCCCTGCCTTTCCTTCCCTTCCTTTTCCTTTCCTCCCTTTCTTGCCAATGTTACATTTTTCACATTGTGAATAAATTGAAAGTGCTACATAGCTCTGCTTGTGAACACATGCGCTTATTTTTTCTAGATTAAAGAAACACGACTTCATTTCATTTATTAAGTCTACCCTGTGAGCAGTTTTCATCAAGAAATTCCTTGCATTGCGTGGTGCAAACGTAGTCGATCTAAGCAGTCAAAGATTTGTGAAAGTGCCACCATATCCGACTGCCCTTGAACACTAGACAATGTAAAGTGCAACATACTTTCGTTCTTGGAATTTTGTCTATTTAACATGTAGCTTTCAAAACTACATGTCATAAATGAACAGAACTGGGTTGCAAGCTCAGAGTTAAGGCTACGCCATAGATCCTAGAGATCAGTGTGTATTGACATTGCACACGGATGTTAACCTTGCGAAAGATTCATTCCCATTTCAAGGGTTGCAAAATATGTGTGTTCGGTGGCAGCGAAGTGAAGTTAGCTATTATAAATTGTAAACACAGAAATGCAGAGCTTTTCTTTTTTGTAATGCGGCCATGTACCCTGACATTGATAGTCTGGTTGTAAATAGCAATCAGCACTGGCTCGATTCTCGCTGCGAGATTTCATTTTGCAAGTTGGTGAATTTATAGAACTTGTGCAGCGCTAAAGTCCAAGTAAATATTGTATGCCTGAGTAAATACTTTTGTGCTCCACTGCCTTAAGTAAGGAACCGTGCTGGAACAACATATGCAGTGAATATTGCTGCGTACAATACAATTAGATCCATCGCAGCCTCAATATCTAAAAAAATATACGTGAAAGCCAGTTCTTCAGATGCATATGCAACAGCCACATTGTATGTCAGTTGCTAGTTGAATTTTTGCGGTTTGGTGCAAGGTAAATCATTGCCTTGAACCGGCACAGCATTCAGCTTAGAGCAGCATGTGTGCACAGATGCCCCCACGTTCACAGCGGTGACCCAAGCGGTTGTCAACCCTAGCAGCGGTGTATGAAACTACAGGAGGAGTTGCACGACCAGAAAAACATTGAAAGACTCTAATACGATTATTTGAAACAATAAATTTCTTGTGACCTTTGCATGATGCTGCATGTATAAATTATTTGATTGCAATGGTATGGCATTAATTCTGACATCACAATGAAATAGTCCATGCATTGTGGCATGACATGTATATGAATTAAGCACAGTCTGTCCATTCTATGTAAGACAGCAGCATGATGAGGTCCAGTTGGTTCATAATTAGAGCAGAGGATGAAACTGTGCGATAATAACAAAGATGCCAAAGGAGTGTATTCCATAGTGCAAGTGCTGACTGCCAATTGAAAGTTTATTATAAGAAAACTGGCCTTTTATATATTCTCAGAGTAAACATGATTACATCACTCATAATCACTAAGTACAGTCACAATCTTTCTTTCAAAAAGGTTATCAGGTTGAAAAAATAATATGAAAAAATTCTTTTTTTTCCTCGGAATTAATTAAACTTACTATTGTTTTACGTGATACATTTACACAAATACGAAAAGTCACATTAAGTACACAATTTTTAATATTAGATTTAAAAACTGGTCTTATGTCTCTGGACTTGTGATCTTGTCATATATATGTTTGCCTTCAAATTTATACAAAAGATTAAGTGAACTCATTGGGCAGTTGGTTCAGATCTTTGTAGCACAGTGCTGCACATTGTTTTTGAAATGAACTTAAGGTCACTGGTGTGCACTTAGCCCAACAGGATCTAGTTTCTTTGTCCCAAAATAGGGTGGCTAGCGTGTGTACACTGTAAATGCCATACAAATTAAGAAAGGTTGGTAGGTAGTTTTGGAGTGCGTAGAGAAATCGGGTTTAACTCGATTCTTCTGAAAAACGTTTATAGTGTAATAATTAGATAAAACCTGATTTCACTCAAAAGCAAACAGCCCTAAATATGATCGATATAACACATGTTTGCTTTGAAAATATGTGAAAGGCAGTTTTTCGGTAAAAACTTGCAGTTGGCAGTCAGCGCTGATCCTGTGGCATTCGTTTCTTTTGCGTCCTTCGTTTCTTTTGCGTCCTTGTTCTCATCACACTGTCACATCCTCTACTCCTACTGCACCATAAACTAAGTAAAGTGCCTTGCACTGCCCTGCTATACAAAAGACACTAAACTTTTCATCCTCACATTGTTCACTTGAAAAATGCATACACATCTCCTTCCGCAGTAGTGGCTACTTTTGTGTACGCAAGTTGTTTAATGCCAGTCATGTCAGCTTGTGGCAAAAAGAGACCAAGATTACTGATTGGTTGAACTGAACTTTCTCTATAGTCAGTTTGTCTTGACTTTGACGCCAGTGTGCTGTGTATGATAGCAGTCGATCTTTTTAGTGAAGGCAATATGATGTTCGGCAGGTTGTTCGATGTGCCGCGTATCAGAACCAATGTCAAGAGGACTACTTTTCTTTTCTTGAATTGAATACGACCAGTGCACACATATGGAGCATTTGATATCAATTCTTTTTATGTCTAAATGGAATATGACTAAAAGGAGAATAATTATTTATTTAATTATAAGTAAATTACAATTAATGACTGAAACACACATAACAATACATTCCTTTATTTTCTTTTTTTATGTAAAGTGCCTTTAACAATACACTCCTTTATTTTCTTTTTTTTTTCATGTAATAATAAGTGCCTTGGAATTAAGCTATGTGAATTTGGCCCATTCGTAGACAATGCATCATAGTTCATGCATGAAGGGGATATATACTGCTGTAATTATATGGAAGCTCAGCCTCAATATCAGCAGGGATCATTTAAAAGATGAATAGTCTCTTATATATTTTGGCTCTGATACAATAGCAAAGATTGGTCAGATTATTTGAAGGAACAGTGAAATAAAGTAAAAAAAGATGTTGCAGCACTTACAGATAATTGAAATGAGACAACTCTAAGTTAACAGCACATGAATGCTATATAAGAATATACTGTAGTCATTAAATTTATTCATCTGAGAGTTACTGCATATATTAAAGTACACATTAAGTGCAATACATATGTAGTGGACTTTCCTAAGTTTTAGGCAAAAGTGGCTAATGTACCTAACTCTTTATATTCCGCCAGGCAGCTAGGTGACAATATCAAAAGTACTTCGCCCAATATAGGTTTAGTAACGCTATACTTTTAGTAATCTGTGAGCAGTAATATATATACTATATCGCCAGGCCTATGCGAAACGTGCAGCACAGTCACAGCAAAAGCGTGAAGCGCAACCTTTCAGAGCTCTTTATAACCATTCTTTGGGTAAATGCTAGAAGCACAGTTTCTGGGTACCCACTATGCCATAAATAATCATAATTTTTGTATAGTAGGCCGGCATGCACTATGCGGTCCTTCGTCATTCTTTGGAGGAGCGTGGTATGCACTGAACACTTGCAACAAATTTTTTACGAATTTTGTGTTGCATTCAGCGGCTGACGACAGTAAGAGAATTATGCCTGAAGTGGGTATGTGCCACAGTTAATAGGTGATGAAGAACAAGCTTTTGTAATGTGTTTGAGGATTGGAAGACCCACTCGTTACACGATTCGCATTGTGTGATGCGCCTGGTTGTTCCTTTGCTGTTATAAAATGTTTTACTACTCATATTAACGAGATTCCTTTCCCAACAAAAAGCCTGCCTAAAGCAAGTTTGCGAAGGATACCCACACACCGGTGTGGCTCAGCGGTAGGATATGGGGCTAGCATGCAGTGGACCCAGGTTTGAATCTCACATGGCACTACATGTCTTTGGTGTTTTTTTATTTGATTTTTCTTATTTCGTACGATATTGGTTACAAACACCAGCGGCGGCGGACAACTACGGCGCTGCACGTGATCTGGGTTCTGATCTCATAACAGCTTTCGTTGTAATTCAAGTCCTGCATATAGGATGCTACATTCATAATAAATACAGAACCACACAGTGTGTAACAGAAATCCAAAACTTAATATACATGAAACCTCAAGCAACAAATCTGGGGTACCAGCAAAACTTGACACTTTACAGATAGCTTTGAGCTCCATAATTAGTGCAATGCAGCTAAAACTCGAACTTTCACTCCACCCATTAACACTACGTCGTGCCATGGCCGTTTTGTCTCTCATAAATATACCAAAGCCGATCACCCCTACCACATTTACAACGTTACTCTCACTTATCGCACAGACTACACAATGACTTCAGCTACTCCCGCGTTTATGGCAACACTAATGCTTTTAACTACTCATCCCTCCTGCGTGCCATACGATTGTGGAACAATCTTCCCAATAGCATCGTCCTTCAGCATAATCCCAACATATTTCGTGAACATATCATCCATTTCTCTGATCAATCTTAGCTGGTCCATTTTGTTTCATGTTTTTTGCAACCCCTTTTTATTTATTTTTTACCAATTTTTATTTCATCAGAAAAGTGATACTCTTGTTTTTAAGCTTTGTTGTACTAGATATTATTTGACTATATGAACTAAATTATTTGACTAGAAATTTATAGACTAGAAAATAGATTAGCTTTGTACTAGAAATTATTTTGCTATGCTAGTAATTGTTTGTTTTTTATTATTCTCCATTGTTCCTACTTCTGTGTACTAACCGTTTTTGATGTCTTCTAAATTGTTCTTACTTTGTATTGGCCCCCTTTACACAATGTCTCGGTGAGGCCTGTAAAGGGGCTCTGCAACACTTTTTAAGCATGGTCAGATTTCTTACACTCAGCAGCATGTATTCAGGCATGAAGCAGCCCACAGGTACAACGTCCCATATAGCCACAGGATCCAATGATGCCACCATGCCAGACACACATCCACATTGTTGACAGATTGCTACCACACCACCGGCAAGTAAACAGATTGAACGGAGGTTGCGACCACACCACCGATAAGTAAACAGATTGAACAGTTGACTGAATAACACTCTCGCTTTCAACAGAAGCGAAAGCGGAGCGCCAAGCATTAGCCCCCCTCCCCATTTTTTTGCTCTAAGTGCATTGTGAAGGAATGAAAGGCTTTTCGCTACATGGTTTGGGTGACACCGACTGCCTCTGACTGCTGAAACATCCTAACTGGTGCATGTAACAGCATCTTTCATGTCCATGGTGTAATCTGCGGCCATTTTCCTGCTAAAGGCACCTGGCGTGCATTTTGCAGAGGCTGCATTACTAGATTTTTTTAATATTTTTTCACGCACATACCAAGTTTAGCTTAGCATGGTAATCATGAAGCTGATCATTGTTAGAAAAAAAAAAAGAAGGTAAGTGGGGCCATGCAAAAAAACGACAAAGAAAAAAACCTTATGCAGGAATGCCCTTATGTCACAGACTAAGATAATACCCAAGTGGCCAGAACTAACCGTTGCACTTAGACTTTCTCCTCTTTCCTCCTTCTCACTTCTCTCTTCCTCAGCTTTTTCTGGTCGCTCGTCATCCTCAGTCAATGATGGTGTAGTCACCTTGTCTGTGCTGCCTGTACTGCCTTCTGGAAAACCACAGAGAAAGAAGAATGGGTACCTAGTATAGAAGTGCCATCAGGAAATGTGATAAAAAAGTAGAATAATGATTCCACCAACTTATTTACTACCCTAAGCCAATTCTAGCCAAGCATTCAAGCTTTCTTACAAGCAGTCATGTGTTAGCAGATTTAACAAAAATAAGACTTTGGTCTTACATCTGCCTACCATATCTATCGCGTTTTATAATACCATTGTGACATATGTTGCACGTGCTATCGAAGAGTACTACTTTCCAAGGAACTCACCATGGTGCAAGCATTTCTCTTCCTCGAATCTGTCATTTGGTTTGCAGCTCTCATCATCACAAAGTGACAGAGACAGCTCCTAGAAGAAAAGTGAGCATAAAAGAAAATGTAATGTCTACTGTCAGTTAAGACAAATGCAAGACAATTTCAATCTCTGGAAAGTGCCAACATACAATTATTTAGTATGTCGGGGGGGGGGGGGGGGGGGGGCTTGAAACAAAATTTCAGCTAACAGTGCCATTCAAAAAGAAAGGACTTTGCAATATCTCATATATGGGTCATTTCTCACGGCAATTTGGTTACCGGATTCGATTCGAGAGACACATTCATAGCAATCGCCAGAATGGCCAGAACCTCAGCGCCAATTTCAAATATAGGTTTTGTTCCACGGTTCTGTTTCAACAGATATGGTGAGCACACGAGGTGCCCCGAGAAAAAAAAAAAAATGCTTGAGACCAGTCACGTCTGTATGTGTAGCTCATGAACATACTTATTAAAGGGGAACTCCGGCGTTTTTTCGATATTAGCCGATTTCAATAAAACATGTGTTTTTGTCAGTGCCGCGGTGATATGTGCCAAATTATACAACATTAAGTCACTTGGTTTTTTGAAAACGAGTTTTAAAATTTGTAGCCGATCTTTGAATCAAACTTGTAAACGCAGGCCACAACGTCAGGGCCTACTCTTCTTCGAAAACCCTGCCTTTCCAAGCAGACGGATGCAGCGCGGGCTTTCTTGTACGAGGCAATGACAACGCAAGCACAATTCAGTTTTGTCAGCTGTATACTGCGTGTTAGTCGTCGTTGACGTCGGGTCAAACAATATCGAGCAACGAGGAAATCGATTCGAGGCATGTCAGATGCTTCAAGCGCCAATGGGTCTCAAGCAAAAAGCCATGCTTCCGTACTCAGATAGCAGCTGCAATCATCGTTAAACTTGTCACTAATAAGTTCAGATGAGCTATCACAGCTCGATTCCGGGTCGGATGACATCGCCAACTTGCTTTTCGCGCTCTGTTTACACTCTGGCCAGCCTTGGCGGGGTGCAGCGAATCTGGTGACGTCATCCGATAGCCACCATGCACAATGGAGCAGCTCTGTTTCGGTTTCTGTTTTGACTCACTGTTTGTTGCCTAATTAAACTTTTTGACGAGTGCCTAGGCAAAATGAACCACTTTAGCTTTTACAGGACTGTCAATACTACTTGAAAGCAGCATTATCTCACTATGGTCAAAAATGCACCAGAGTTCCCCTTTAAGAAAAAAAAAATGGAATGAAGACAGTCATGTGCAGGCCAGGAAGTGTGAATCCTGGCCTATACAGTACTGTAGTTAAATGTCACAAGTATTACACCTTTTCTTTATTAAGGCAAGAGACTTATATGTCTCATCAAACACGAAAATCGACTGGCGGCGGCAGCCCGTGTCGGTGGCGTCGACCTAGTGACACAAAACATCACCATCACCTGAAGACATCACCGTATGATGTCATCAAAACATTAAAGATCACCAAAATCTGAGACGTGATCATGACGCAGCATTATGACGTTATCACATGGTGTGATGGTTTCGCACTGCCTTCTTGACCGATCTGCCGATCACGGAGGCCCTTCAACACCACGTCAAGTATGCCTCTGATTCCAGCGGCAGGTCAAAGCCATGTTAGGTGCATAAAGCATTCCGAGTGGGTGGGGAAGAATAAATACATCAACTGAAAAAAAAAAATGAAGATTGGTTTCGCCTCCAAGTCGTCTAGAAGCAAACGCATGAAGAGTGCAACAGCTGAAATAGAATTGGAAGCAATTTCTGGAGCAGGAAAATGTTACATTTGAGCACGAAAATCTAAATGTGGAGCAGGTTACAAAGAAAAATAAAACATACATTTCTCATCACGAAAGTGCAAATTAGGTGCAGCATAAAAAACAAGGGTTACATTCAGAAAAGATACAAAATATTTTCAAGAGTATAATAGCTTCATGATGAAACAAGCGCAAAAATACACACACTCAGAGAGGACACAGACAAGCGCTTACTAGCGAACCTTTACCAACATGCCCAACTTGTAGTCATCCTAAGTATAATAGCTTGTATTACATGGGGGTTGCGGCGATGGCGTAGTGGTTAGAGCATCCGCCTCGCATGCAAGAGGTCCGTGGTTCAAATCCCGGTACCGCGCAGTTCCCAACCGGATTTAAAAAAAAAAAAAAAAAAAATCCGCGTGTTGATGGAACTGCATTAAGAGGCCTGGGGTGCGGCCTCACCGGCAAACACCGCCGAGAATGCACTCCCTCACCAGAGAAGGATTGGCCACCCTGGTGCAGTATCTGGCCACTACCTCCCACATGCTTACGTCAAATAACTCACGGCCCTCAGTCCCCAGCAGCTGCGAAGCAACTGACCATGGCGGCGGTCAGATCTGCAACGCAGCAGAGGGTGCTAAGAATCTCTGGATCCGGACAGGCCGCCATTGGAACCTGAACTTGGCAACGTTTAATGCTAGAACCTTATCTAGTGAGGGAAGTCTAGCTGTACTATTCGAGGAGCTAGAGGGTGTTAAATGGGATATAATAGGGCTCAGTGAGGTTAGGAGGACAGATGAGGCCTATACGGTGCTACAGAATGGGCACGTCCTTTGCTACAGGGGCTTGGCAGACAGAAGAGAACTGGGAGTGGGGTTCCTAATTCACAGAAACATAGCTGGCAACATAGAGGAATACTATAGCAATAATGAAAGGGTGGTAGGTATCGTAATTAAACTGAATAAAAGATACAAGATGAAGGTAGTACAGGCTTACGCGCCTACATCCAGCCATGATGACGCTTCAGTTGAAAGCTTCTATGAAGACGTGGAATCGGCAATGAGTAAGGTAAAAACACAGTATACTATAGTGATGGGCGACTTTAATGCAAAGGTAGGGAAGAAGCAGGCTGGAGACCAGGCAGTAGGAGATTATGGCATCGGTACTAGAAACGCCAGAGGAGAGCTACTAGTAGAATTCGCAGAACGCAATAATTTACGGATTTTGAATACCTTCTACCGAAAACGAGAAAACCGCAAGTGGACATGGAGGAGCCCTAATGGCGAAAATAAGAACGAAATAGACTTTATAATGAGTGCACAACCTGGAATCGTGCAGGATGTGGAAGTGATTGGCAAGGTACGATGCAGTGACCATAGAATAGTACGGTCTCGAATTCGCCTAGACTTGAAGAAGGAACGACAGAAACTGATACGCAAGAAGCCAATCAATCAGCTAGCACTGAGAGGGAAAGTACAGGAATTCAGAGTGTCGCTGCAGAACAGGTACTCGGCTCTTAGTGAGGAAGCGAACCTTAGCGTAGATACAATGAATGATAATCTAACGAGTATCATTACGGAGTGTGCAGTGGAAGTTGGAGGCAGGGTAGTTAGACAGGACACTGGCAAGCTTTCCCAGGAAACGAAGAACCTAATTAAGAAGCGTCAAATCATGAAAGTGTCAAGTACAACAGACAAAATAGAACTGGCAGAGCTTTCGAAGTTGATTAATAGACGTAAGGTATGCGATGTAAGAAGGTATAACATGGAGAGAATTGAACACGCTCTGAAAAACGGAGGAAGTGTCAAAGCATTGAAGAGGAAACTTGGGATAGGCAAAAGTCGGATGTATGCACTAAGGGACAAAGAAGGCAAAATAACTACCAATATGGATAGGATAGTTAAAATAGCAGAGGAGTTTTACAGAGATCTGTACAGTAGCCGTGACAACCACGGCCTTAATACTATAAGAACTAGCAGTAACCCAGATTACACCCCACCAGTAATGATAGAAGAAGTCAGGAAAGCTTTGGAGAGCATGCAAAGGGGCAAAGCTGCTGGTGAGGATCAGGTAACATCAGATCTGCTGAAAGATGGAGGACAGATTGTGTTAGAAAAACTAGCCACCCTGTTTACGAGGTGTCTCCTGACGGGAAGAGTACCAGAGTCTTGGAAGAACGCTAACATCATCTTAATACATAAGAAAGGAGATGACAAGGACTTGAAGAATTACAGGCCGATCAGCTTGCTCTCTGTAGTATACAAGCTATTTACAAAGGTAATTGCTAACAGAGTAAAGAAAACATTAGAATTCAATCAACCAAAGGAACAAGCAGGATTTCGAACAGGCTACTCAACAATTGACCACATTCATACTATCAATCAGGTAATAGAGAAATGCTCAGAGTATAACCAACCCCTATACATAGCCTTCATAGATTACGAGAAAGCGTTTGATTCAGTAGAAATATCAGCCGTCATGCAAACACTGCGGAATCAGGGCGTAGATGAAGTATATATAAACATTCTGGAAGAAATCTACAGGGGATCAACTGCTACCATAGTGCTTCATAAAGAAAGCAACAGAATACCAATCAAGAAGGGTGTAAGGCAGGGGGACACAATTTCCCCAATGCTATTTACCGCGTGCTTACAGGAGGTTTTCAGAAGCCTAGAATGGGAACAGTTAGGGATAAGAGTCAATGGAGAATACCTTAGTAACCTGCGCTTTGCCGATGACATTGCATTGCTGAGTAACTCGGGGGACGAATTGCAACTCATGATTACGGAGCTAGACAAGGAGAGCAGAAAGGTGGGTCTTAAAATTAATCTGCAGAAAACGAAAGTAATGTACAACAACCTCGGCAAGGAGCAGCGCTTCGAGATAGGTAATAGTGCACTTGAAGTTGTAAAAGACTATGTCTACTTAGGGCAGGTAATAACCGCAGAGCCGAACCACGAGACTGAAGTAACTAGAAGAATAAGAATGGGGTGGAGCACATTTGGCAAGCACTCTCAAATTATGACAGGTAGTTTGCCACTATCCCTCAAGAGGAAGGTATATAACAGCTGTATCTTGCCGGTACTTGGCTACGGAGCAGAAACCTGGAGACTTACAAAGAGGGTTCAGCTTAAATTGAGGACGACGCAGCGAGCAATGGAAAGAAAAATGGTAGGTGTAACCTTAAGAGACAAGAAGAGAGCAGAGTGGATTAGGGAACGAACGGGGGTTAAGGATATCATAGCTGAAATCAAGAAGAAGAAATGGACATGGGCAGGGCATGTAGCGCGTAGACAGGATAACCGCTGGTCATTAAGGGTAACTGACTGGATTCCCAGAGAAGGGAAGCGGGTTAGGGGGAGACAGAAGGTTAGGTGGGCAGATGAGATTAAGAAGTTTGCGGGTATAAATTGGCAGCAGCAAGCACAGGACCGGGTTAACTGGCGGAACATGGGAGAGGCCTTTGTCCTGCAGTGGACGTAGTCAGGCTGATGATGATGATGATGATGATGATGATTACATGGTATCATTGACGTCAGGATTGTATATGCTGCTACGAGAAAGCATGTGAAAGTGTGACGATTTCATTTTGGCAGTGATCGGACCAGCCTGACACTCTGCTGACCTCCAAGTACAGGTCGCAGTCACATTATAACACGACATTTACTGGTGTGGTGGTGCGCCCATAGAGAATCAGTAAATTTACTCTGTTTCTCTATGGTGCGCCTGTCAAACCCTATGACAGACTCTGTGAATTCAAATGTGACTTTGCCGAGGTGGTAACCTTGAAATTTGGGAAATTCCTGAAACTAGCAAGTGGTGGTCGTGGGAAAAAAAAAAAAAAACTCATGCAGAGCTTTGTTTATTTGTTTAGGGTTGCAGAAATGTCATACACTGCTCCAAAAGATTGGACAGTAAGGTTTTTAGATATCAGGGGCCACACTAGTACTCATAATTATGTGGCGTATACACGCATGAGTAATTGAGGAACAAAATGAACAGTGTCTTGTGAAAATGCCAAAAACATCTAAATATTATGACGCTTTTCCACAGGGCACTAGAGTAGTGCTGTGAAGGTGGCTTAAGGATCGTTTTGCATGGGACAGAGGTCAAGAAATTTTCAAAGCGATACACCCCCCTTCTTTTTTTCTTTGATGTGGAGCATTTTATAGTCTCACCTACTCGCAAATCCAGCGTCGGTGGTGTCACCGACGTCCCGACTGCGCAAGCTCGCGTCTCCTCTCATGCCAACAGTTTTGCCTTTTTCTGTTCCTTCAAACCACCTCCACACTTGCAAAATACCCCTCCCTCCCAAGTATCCACAGCGGTCAACAAGTGCGTGGCATTGTATTTTATTATTTTTTTTATCTGGCCGATCACGTCTCGCGAGTGTACTCACCTGTAAATTACCCCAGCCGTGGTTGTGGTATGATCGCTATTTATGACTATTTAGGTATAGTTTAGGATTGGGGTCTGCACATATGCATTGGATTGATTGATTACGCAAACCCTTGATGGCCAAAGTGGCCTCAATTTCTCGCGGAAACTAGCGCAACAGAGAAAATTTTGCGGCTGGTCAGGCATTATGGCACGGCGTGGCGCAATTTCAGCGAATTTCATGGTTTTGTCTCAGCTCGGCGAGAAAATTGAAAATCGTATCAAATTGGTGCAATTGGAGCAGCTGTTGCACTCTTGCACCCCCCCCCCCCCCTAAAAAAAGCTAAAACAACAAAATAATTCTGTCACTGAAGTAGCGTAGAGTACTAGGCGAGTTGGTATAGATTCATATCGAAGAGTAGCGCGACGAAAACGAGACTGTAAAAAATACACAGGATAGGCGCTGTCATTAGCGTCGCCAGCTGGGTGCAATCCCTATAAATTACACTTGGCCTCCTCAAGCCAAACTTGCACTTGTCCTACCCAAGCTACAACGGCGTTCCACTCCCCCCGTCCAGGGCTGGGCAGAGGTACTTGGAAAAGTATTCCGGAATACAGATATCGAAATGCATCAGTTGGAAGCCTGCATTACAGATAGTGAAATACATTTCCTGTTGACGGAACGGGATATTTCGGGGATACTTTTGCAAAGGGTGACCAAAAGTGTTCCGGAATACAGTAATACAGATACAGGAATACTTTTTTTTGGGGGGGGGTGGTATTCCCCTGACTAATTAGTGAAACGTAATGTTATAAACAGAGTTGCACAGCATTGAACTTCACAGTTTATTTTTGTTCGTTGCAGTATGCTCAGCGCCATTAAAGCATACCGTGTGTGTAAGGGGGGGTGGGGGGACTTACAAAGCACATTAAGGGTAATAATTACATAATTTCCGGTATCAGTTGCAATTGAGAAATGGATTGCCGCTCAATCTAATGAATTTACACTCAAGGAAATGGCTGCGGCCACGAACCATTTCTGAGGCAATTTTGGGGCTTGCCACCCCAATAAACTAGGCGTTCTCCACTGGCCTTGAACGCCAACGACTCTCAGACGCCGACAAAACTTGCTTCTGTGATTCTGCCATCAGCAGCATCAGCGCTTTACCACATGTGGACTATTCTGTGCCTACAAGGCGGCAAGGTATAGAGGCTATACCCATTTCAAGGTCTGATGATGCTGTGATTCTTCGAAGTATCACAAGGGATATTTCACACTCAACACTGACTACATTAAGAAGCCAAAACTATCGGCAACACCACCTAAATGCGTTGCGGCGATTTCAAATACCAACAGGACCTCAACCGAAGAGAGGCCACTCTGCTATGGCGCTTATGGCTAAGAGTGGCTTTCACGAAGTCATATTCGTTTCTAATAGGAATGGCCGACAACGCTCTTTGCAATGCCTGCGGCACAAAGGAGACATTGTAGCCAACCGAGCCAAGCTTGGTTAACTTCCCTGCCCTTCCTCTCCATTTCTCTCTCTTTCTCTATTGCAGCATATCATCTTCGACTGCCCTCGCTACGCTGTGCAGGGACGATCCCTCTCATGCGCTCTCGCTTGTCTTGACAACTGAACAATGACACTAGGGACTATATTCTCTAATAGTATTCTGCAAAGTCATCGAGAATTCAAGCGACAAAGGCATTGCTAAGAATCATAAGGACGACAGACTTACACGAGCGACTGTATACTATTAACGATACCATACACTGCACAACACTGCTGTTCAGCGTGGTGACGTTATGTGTGTGTATGTGTGCTTCCCACCCTTTCTCCCTTTATTCACTCTTCTTTTAATTTCCCCATACCTTCCCCCAGTCAACACCTCCTTTATTTCAATGCCAGTGCAAATGCACGCGGGGTCGCGCGTCTCGCGTCAGACTGCGTCTGAGCTCTTTTCCCCTGAAGATGCGATATATGCGTTCCCCACACCAATATCATGCGTCTGTCATATTCGCCCCTTCATGCTGCTTCTTTCTGGCTCAAGACAACGCCGCCGCGTCACAGAGCAGCGCATGCAGAAACATTGCAGTGACGCTTGCCCATCCATTGCCCGTATAGCGCCACGAATAGCGACACGCTATCTCAAAACACCGTATATTTCACAGAGCCAGCGTGACTGCCAATTTTGTGAATACGAGGAATGCAAGACGCCGCCCCACGGATCTGTACACAACTGAACAAAAATTACTTATGATTTATGTCATGAGGCAGTGCATGAGAGGCCACTTTCCCCCATGACTGCAAAGCACAGCCGAAGGCTAGGCGATGGGAGAGAGTGGGAAAGGGCTAGATTAAGGGTGGTGAACAGCTGGACCGGGCGCATCTGGCTGGCACGGATAAAATACAGAAGGCTTTGCCGCAGTACAGGATTGCATACCTGTTATGCTAAACTGGTTAACATCCCTGTCTTTCCTCTCTTTCGTTTTCCATCCTTCCTGTGCTTGAGGAAAGAGCATCGCGGCCCCATGTCACCGAGCAGCGGCGCGCGCTTTCGGTTGTCTTGGCACAAAAACAGGAAAAAAAAAAAAAAAAGATTTCATTCGCCCCTCGGAAGCACTCGAAACGCGCCTTGATTCATTTCTCACGAAAAATGGAACGAGATACGCGTGTCCTCTGGCCGCCACGGTGTATCAGTTGTTAACGCGCCTGGTTGCTGACCCGAAGGTTGCGGGTTCGATCCCGGCGGTCGCATTTAGATGGAGGCGATATGGTAGAGGCCCGTGTACAGTGCAATGTCAGCGAACATTCCGGAGCCCTTCACTTCCTCATAATATCGTGGTTGTAAAACCCCAGATATCATCAGCCGTGTCCTTAGTCCTCTATGGGCCCCGCCGCGGTGGTCTAGTCGCTAAGGTACTCATTTCCGATGGAGGCGGAAATGTAGGCCCGTGCGCTCAGATTTGGGTGCACGTTAAAGAACCCCAGGTGGTGGAAATTTCCGGAGCCCTCCACTAAGGCGTCTCTCATAATCATATGGTGGTTTTGGGACGTTAAACGCCACATATCAATCAATTAATCAATCACTACTGAATTACAATTACATTTTTCATATGTACCTCGGTACAGAAATGCACATGCTAAAACTATATCTGAAATACTATCCCAATACTGCCCAGCCCTGCCCCCGGGCACGATTTAACACGGCTTTGCACGGGCCTCCACGAGAAAATCTTGCCGACGCCCACGGGCGCTGCCCTTCGTGTTCTACTGTGTCTCGTATTCTTCGCGCTACGCTCCGACATGAATCGTTTTACACCAGTAAGTGAAACGCACCGATCGATCAGGCATCCAGTTTCATTTTCGGTTTGTGCGTGCGCATGTTCACGCCTGAAATGGTCCTCAAGCCGCGCTGCAATCTTCACGAAGGCATGTTGCATTGTAATACGGGTTGCAGCGCAAGCACAAAAGTGCTGGAAGCGAACGGAGGGCGAGGAACGGAAGTCAAGCGCTCGTGCTGTCCCTCTTTGCCTTCCGTTCTTCGCCTCCCGTTCACTTCCAGCACTTTTGTGCTTGCACTGCAACCCTTTTATAATGAAATTTAACCGACTAGTCCAAATAGCCGTTCTTCAAGTCAGGTTGCGCAGGGCGAGCTCGGGTGCCCCAAGGGCCACACCCGAAGTTCCTGACCTTTTGACATGACCGTCGCCCACTCCCCGGTGGGACAAAAGCAGAAACACGGGATATCCAGCTTCTGTCGGCGCTGTTTACGACCACGGACCTCACACGACGCGACTGCCAGTGCGTCCATATCTACTTTGCATCGAGACTGCGGTTTCGAAAAGAAAGCTGTCTGCTGGAAACGCCTCCAACTGTTTCACAGCGTACGGCGCTACCGACAGCTAGGAATGCGCCCCGGGACTGCGGACACGCATAGACTGACTTATCGGGGTATCAGCAGTGCCGCAGTGTTCACTTAAAAGAGTTTGCGCTAAAGCATGCGCGGTTCAAGGGAGTGAAACGGGTGCTTTCAGAAACGACTGTGAAGCTGCACAGTGCACTTCTAAACGGCTCCCACGCAGAGGTGACCGCGTGCACCGAGTCACGGAACACTGCTCGGCAAACGCCGGAACTCTGGACGCGCGTATATAGGAAATCAGCCGATGGCCCCAGGGCGGTCCTTTTGAGGCTTGGCCACCTGCAGGCTGCTGCCAGCGAAAGCAGCGGCGCCCGCGTGTGTGTCGCCCGCCGCTTGTCGCAGCTCGAGAGAAGTAACGAAAGCTGGTATAGCGGCAGCGCTGGAAATAGGGGTGGAAGCCGCGCGAGCGGCACAAAGGGCCGTCCAAAATCCGGCGGTCGTGAGCAGCGACCTCATCAGCTCGTCATGCAGGGCCCGTTCGAAATTACAGGGCACGGGCGAAATTAAGGCCTTCCCTGTGTATTACAGCAGGAAAATGCACAATGCGAGGAGGGGGGGGGGGGTGCCCGGCCAGAAGGAGCCCCTCCCTTTTCACACACGCACAGAATAGAGAAGGGGGCGCACACAAGGACGAGTCGAAGCCCCAGGCGGCGGCACAGCGCAACCAGAGGGGCCCTTTCATCCTGGCCGCCCGCCGCGCATCGGCGGCGCCCCTCAAGGCGGCCGCCTCGACACGCGCGCCGCCTTCCGGGCGCTACACAGAATAAAAAAGGAGTGAAGTACAAAAATCTCCCCTGCTGCTACCAGCAGTGGCCCGAGCAATGCGCCAGTGCGAGCAGAAACAGTCCTCTTCGGAACCCGTCGAGCTGGGCGACGGAGTTTTTTGCTCACCACTTCTATTTGGTCGACGAGCGGAGGAGAACTAAGGAGATGGCAACGGCGAAGCACGATACTGCAAAACACGGGACGCCCCTACGGTACCCCAATGACGACGCGTAATTCGACTCATCCACATATTTAGGACCAGTCGAACATTATTGTGGTGGGGTTCGTCGACAAAAGCAAAGCTGCAAGCATGAGAAGAACGCCGTCCTCCCTCGAACATAAAACTGATGCATGTATCTTGCAAGGGACGAGGAGAAAACACACTGGACCCTTTTCGTAATTCGCAAGTGCGCTTCTCTGCACTGCATACTTAAACAAGTAATGGTGGCACCTGCCGCGCTTCAAGCGGAGACGCGGTCCCAATTGAACGTGCTGGGGCTTCTCTATCATGAGTGTTTATATCAAAAGAGGCAACTCTACACTTTCCACGTAATTGCGCAAGCAAACCACGCTTGAACAGACCATTTGCACTATATGACAATCGGCAATTAGTTGTTCAACCTGCATTGCAGAAAAGCTAACTTTATATCCGTAACACACTCTCTCACCCAACTGAATTCACTCGCGAATTAATAAAAAAAGACGAAAAAAACATGCGCAAGTACATCTGCATGGCACCTAAACTCTGCAACCGCTTTTTTATTAACCATAACTTCTCTGATATATATCAATTGTGGACACGTTGAAAATTTTAATGATATCGGTACATAAAAATCGTTCTATTTTTTTTTCTTTTGCGTAAACAGCTGCCCGAAAAGTGCCATTATATTTCGCTAGAATTAAAAAGCCCACGAGTTGTAGTGCTAGAATCGAGCGCACTGTTACTGACAAAACAGTCACAGAAGTGAAATAATAGAGAGTTTAGGCGAGTTACAAAATACGGTACGCAAATACGGTACCGTATGACAGTGTCACGCTTCCAGCCGCTTTCGCCTCATTGCATTACGGCGCCCTTGGGTACTTTTCTGTTTGTACGGACGCGTTGAATTTTTCGGTCTCCCTGTGGCATACAAAAGGTCACCGACTAAGCATGACGTAAATGAGTGCCATCAGTGTAGCGAAATAGCTTGTTTTTTCTTCTTCTTTCCCTCAAATGGTAGAAAGATGGCAACGAAACATCAATTCACAAGACGCGACTGTTGAGACGGAAATACCGTGCAGAAAGAAATATGTGCTTGCAGGGGCAGCGAAACACAAATGACCTCAGTCTTGTTTCGGCTGATGATACAATTTTTCTTGCGTCGTTTTAATATTTGCATGGAACCAGCTAGTGTATTGGCAACCTCCCAGCCACAAGAAATGAGAACTGCATCATTATCTTGCCAGCACAGTGCCCCATGCTCCGCGCGGACGCAAGTTTAAAATACGTAGACGCTGAGCAACAACATAGAATATAGAAACCACCACACCGATTGTGAGCTGTCGCTGTGCGTCTTACGTGGGCTGACAGGGACACACCGGCTGCCGTGGTGATCCCTCAGTAAGAGTGCATAAGAACGCGGAGGGCAAAAAGAAGAGAGAGGGAGAGGGGCAGGAATTATCTTACGTAGGTCGCTGTAGCGATTGTCGAACGCTTCCAAATAACTCTATATGCGGCACTTTCGCAGTTCTCTGCTTGAGCATAGGAAGGGAAGGTGCACAAAAAAAAAAATCACTGCATTTCAAGCTGCTTGAAGATAATTATGGGGCGAAGCTTTCGGATGTGATTATTGTGATTAAAGTTGAGATAGTACTGAGACTGATCGTGGTTGTGATACTTATATATTTTTTTATTCAAAGAGATAGTGCTGAGACCGAGTGGGATCTAGCGCTGATTCTTCTTTATAGCTGATATGAGGTTCCGAGTTCCGGGTTACGTTTTGACTTCATAATCACAGCTTCATTAGATATCGTCTCTGGTGTAGAATTTTCTTGTCGGTATTGTCGCCTTGCATCCGCTTCAAGTTGTCTCAACTGCGCGTCAGCTTGGCGTTTTTCCCGCTTAGCCTTTGCTGCCTTAGCCCTAGTCTGTGGTGCAGAACTTTGTTGTCGCCGTCGCCGCTTTGCATCCGCTTCCTTCTCTTTTGTCTCCGCGGTAACTTCCCGTCGATGGCGACGCTGATACTCAGCACGTCGCGCTTTCCTGCTTACGTCTTCGTCCATATGAGAGAAGAGAATGTGTGGTATGGAACGTGGTTTATATGTTGAAGGTCACATGGTGTTACGGACAGACGGGAGACGGCGGACATCGTAAGGTCTTAAGGAGCTTCGCCCCTAAAAATATGGAACATCAGGAAAACTATTTTATTGACGTTTCAGACATGTCCTGGTTGTGATTACTAGAAAAATAATTACGAAGGTCTATGAAGCTATGTATTCCTCACCGCGCAAGATATTTTTTCCTAAAATCAAGGTAACGCAAGGACGCGTGTTTTCTCGGCATCAACACGGAAATGAGGACATCGGGGAGCGGTCGGGCAGGCACGCATCGGGGCCTGCGCCGTAGGTGCGATATTAATGGCTCACGGCAGATATCGGTCGAAAGGCTAATCATGAAATACATGTACATTAAGGTATTTAGCTTTTCTAAACTTCGGCGAGGAACTCTGTAAAAAGTAACGTTTACGCAAGTTTACACTGGAACTGGGTCCATGAAGCTCCTACACGTGAATTATATAAGGCGCGAACATCAGCTAGGGCATTTCGGCAGTACCGGGTAGAACAGTTACAGGAATCGCTTATCGAATCAGACGCGTTCGCCGCGGTGGATGAGCGGTCGGCTACTCACCCGAGGGGCGCAAGTTCGATACCGCGGCCGTTTCCGTCGAGGTCAGTGTACTTGCGCGATATCCGTACACCATATCACGGCATCTCTCAATCACAGCGTGGTTTTGCGACGTAAAACCCCACATATATACTTCGATTTTCTAACATACTCAGTCGGCCCTTGCAAGAGTGGTTACAAAGGGAAAAAAAGCATTAAAAAAGACTATCGTCTTTAAAAAAAGAAAGTCACAATCGTGAACAGAAATTAATGGCCCGCACTTCCGCAACAAATGATTCCACAACGCCATCCGGTAACCGTGTTCCGAGGAGAAGAGTAAATATTTGTGAGTGTTAATGCGGCTTGAAGGTTGTTTGATTGTTTTACTGTGGTCAGTTTTCGATGAGTGCAGAAAGGGATGACGTAAATAACGTGATTTCGAAATTTTCAAATGATCGCAGGTCAAAAGGGTAATGAATTTAAGTTTGGAAACTACTGTTCGTTGAGAAAGTTGTTCAAGGTTTGCTTTCGCAAACAGCTCAGAGACTCTGTATTGTCTACAATACTCAGAGTATACGAATCTGGCGGCCAGTTTTTGTATGCGTTCAATTTTACCAATTAGGTGTTTTTGGTAAGGGCTCCAGATCAAATCAGCATACTCTAATGATGATCTAACAAGTGTTTTGTAGGCATTTATTTTGACATACGGTAGGATGTTACGTAGCTTCCTTCGTAAAAAAAAAGATATTGCGTTCGGCGGTCGGACATATGGAGGATATGAGAGGTTCCCAATTGGGATTAGATGTGAGGATAAGGTCAAATTATTCTACCTGAGAGCATTTTTCGAGTGCGATGCTACGCGTTACAACAGAAATTTATGTGATTTTTCTTGTTCATGAATGTAGTACACGCGGTTTTTGTTTTTACGCCTTAAGTATCATACCCCAATGATTGATATGTGGGTTTTAACGTCCCAAAACCACCACATGATTATGCGATTATGCGAGACGCCGTAGTGGAGGGCTCCGGAAATTTAGACCACCTGGGGTTCTTTTAACGTGCACCCAAATCGGAGCACATGGGCCAACAACGTTTCCGCCTCCATCGGAAATGCAGCCGCCGCAGCCGGAATTTGATCCCGCGACTTGCGGGTCATCAGCTGAGTATCTTAGACTATAGACCTCTGCGACGGGGCCAGTCTCATGCCCCATGTATTGCACCAGGAACAGATAGATTGCAGTGAATTATTCAGTTGTATTTGATCCCTTGGATGACGTGATATTGAGTACACTGCACAGTTGTCTGCAAAAAGCCGCATTTGAACAATTCCTTGAATACTGAACTGAATACCATTAATATACATAAATAGAATGGGAGCAAGAACAGACCCCTGAGTAGACCTGAAGTAGCCGAGAAGCTTGTTTTCCAATGGACACGCTTTGTGTTGAATTTGTCAAAAGACTGGATATCCAATAAATTTGTTTACGGTCTATATCAAATGATAATAGTTTTGCAACTAGATCTTGATGCAGAACAACGTCGAAAGATTTAGAGAAAACCTAAAAAAATAGCTTCGCTTTCATATTAATTGCATTAGTAATATTTTCTGTTAATTCAGCGAGTTGAGTAGTTCGTTGTTATCTAAGCGGAGTATTACATGGCTTCAAAGATTATATGTTCCATTAATTTGCAACTAGTGATTGTTAGTGATACTGGACGATAGTTATTTCGTTCAAATTTCGAACCAGATTCATGGATTGAAACTATGTGAGCGCTGCGCCAGTCGTTTGGTAACATATCGCCGTTTCAAGAAAGGTGTTAAAATATTTTATGCAAGTATTTAGCTATCCATACGGCATATCGGTTTAGAAACGAGTTTGTAATATTGCCGAGACCAGGCGATTTCTTCAGATCCAGTTTTTATAGAAGAGAAAATACACCTTCTTCGCTTATGGTCGATTGCGGCACTCCCAACACATATCGTTCTCTTTGAAGGGGGATTTCGTGAAAACAGATTTAAAAAAAAAAACTTGTTTATAGTTCATTTGCAATACTTTCCGGTTCAGAAATAATACGATCACGGACTTGTGAAATAGCTTCGCGTAGATCAGCCAAGTGGCGCCAGAATTTCTGAGGGAACACAGCCGCACAGTGAACTTAAAATTGCACAACACGCTCCCTGCGTATGCTTTGTGACACCAAACATTGCCCAACGAATACTCCCATGCACGGATGCGCGTCTGTCCCGAATGCTTGGAACATCGTTAATTCCAGGCGCGTATAACTATTTGCGCTTTTTTATTTATTTAATTTTCCGATCCGGCAAGCCCATTGGTCTCGCGGGGGCCTTCAAAGCGATGCGACTGCAGGCATACCTAATCATCGTCTCGTGAGGCAATGGAGTGAGATGCAATTAGCAGAAAATCTGGTGCGGTGTAAAAACAAGGATTATTTTAGAGCGCGACTGTGATTAGTCTGCAGTCGAGCTAGACTGCGGACGCAAATAATGTATGCGTCCCGTACAATAAAGTAAAAGGATAGATTCCTCACGGTCACTTCTTATGAATTCTCAAAGTACTAAAAATACATCACACTATGTAGCCGGCGGCTTTCACACGCCCACTATCACAGACGACCAAAGAAAAATGTCACAAATATTCATATACTTTGATTTCACATTATCAAAGCAGCGAGACTGTGGTGCGTGAAAACGTTTCTGGGAAACGTCCTCATCAATACTGCCTCATGATCTGCTTTGAAAAGTGTATGCAGTAGGACTTTAGTAATGTTGAACATGTCACTAGTCGGTTATGCAAGATTCATGGCAAAACAGTGCGACTCGGAAGAAACAGAGAAACGGTACTTGCTTCTGTATTCGGTTTGGCATAAACGTCGCATTCTCGGCATCGTACAAATAAACGAGTCGAACATCGTGTATACCGTCAGGCACATGCGAAGCACAGTGTACAGGAAATAACAATAATAATATGTAGTGGGCTCACCAGCGGACACTCGGATAGCGACCTTTCTGCTTTGCTGAAGGCCGAGCAAAACTTAACGGTGAAGCGAGGCATTTTCCTGAGTATGGTCGCCATGTCAACAACAAACTGTCATGTGCGGCAGGGCAGCGAACCAACGAGTCATCACCGGCCGCAACACTCGCGCACCGTCGGAGCCGCACAGAGCGAACGACGCGGTGGCGGGGCTCCGAGCGCAGCGGTCTGGTGCGCATGCGCGGCCCGCGCAGGAGCGGTTCACTCGCCTCCGAGGGTAGGCCGGCCAAGATTGCCTTGGTGCCCTCTCCGTGCTGGACAGCGTGAGGGGGCCAGCACCAAGGGGCTTCCCCGAGACCGGCACATAAACGACCGTGAATGTTTGCTGCTGGCGCCACCGACCGAACACATGCGTCCACTTACATAGTACAATTCCCCAACCACGCACGAAGTAATCCCTTCAACACTGGAAGCACTGCGCTCACGAAAGACCTTGGATGACCGACACAGCTAATAAAAGTGAGCTGTGCGCTTGAATGCGTTCAACACTCTGGCGCCTTTAAAGAATTACGAATTGTCCACAAGTTACAACCTAGACTGCACACGAGGGTGCCGCAGAGACGAACTGTTTTTGATGCGTTTAATAAAGGACCTCGAATAAAGAAGAATAAGCGTCAGAAATGGCTGATTAAGCCGACAGTAGGACCCACAATATTTAATGGCGAGCTTGAAGACCTCAGTTCCAACTCCGAGCTATCTCAGGATGTGATGATGTTCATATCTTTGTGATGGCGCTCATTCACAAGGGGGATCGGCCAAGAACCGTGAGACAGAATTTTCAAGGTAGACGGCTATGAATCTAAAAATAGAATGGAAATTTAGACTAAAAACTAAAATCATAGCAAACGGATGAAAACGCTGCACGAGCAAACGGCCTTCGGATAGGCCAACCTGTCATAAAGTTTTATACAACACTACCTAGAGAGGAATCTGGCTGCGATCATGTACCTCCATTTGGAATTATGAGACGTACAGGCTTCTGATTGGATAGGGTTAGATAGCGGACTGTCTACAGACTTCTTCCTACAGTTTCAGTTTCGTTCATTGCGCAACGCGGGGAGGGGGAGGGGGGTAGTGAACAGCGCTGGAGCAGTGCCTTTGTTCGAAGAGGCTGAAGATCTCTTGATTTTCTACAACGTTGGAGCTTTGCGAGTCGTATTTGACAGTTTAAACGAAGCGTCCACTCACTGCTGCGCATGGATGAGCTCAATGATTGAGCTCAATGACAACATTGAGCTCAATGACAGTATTCCATAACCATCCTTTGAATGTGGGAATTATGAAAAATTAAACTACAGTTTTATTCCTAGTGAAAGAGCATGTTTTGATTATGAGCCCCCCCCCCCCCCCCCACCCTTTGCTTTTTTTTTCAAACTCCACCATAAGCCAATGTGTCCGATAATCGAACCAGCCGGAGAGCCCATTCTTAACAGCGCGAAAACCACGACCGTTAATCTACCACGGCTGGTCCTCAGCATTACCACAAGTTTACCGACCGGCTTTTGGTTAAGACTGAAATAGGACAGGAATAATGTTCCACGTTCCCAGGCTTCATATGCGCGTTTAGCGACGCCTCAAGACAGATTGGTCGCCATATGCAAAGAGTTTTGTAACCTATAGTCGCCACAGATGGGCACCAAGTGAGCTTTAACAGACGGTCCAGGAAACGCGCCCGGTAGGAAGCTTTACGAACCTGGACTGCATAAACCGATGCAACCAGAAGGCTCAGATAAGGATCTCGGCCACCGATCTTTTTTGTTGACTTTTTTTCCTCTTTTCGGCAGAGTGCACCCGAATGAAACTAACCGCAGGAAATGAGTGAAGAAGCAAATAAATAAACGAAGTCGGCTGGGAACGGGGTTTTGCGCGAGGAGACAGCGCGGATCTAATCGACCGCAGCAGCCACTGTGGGCCTGAAGGAAGGAGCAGCCGGCGGCTTTTAATGGGTGTCCGAGGGTCGCCGGCCATCGCAGGGAGCGCCGCTCGAGAGGAGCGCTCCTTTGGTCGAGGCCGCCGAGAGGGCCGATCTTGGCGGGCACATGTCGGCGGCGCCTTTGATCTCGAGGCCGCCAGCGGGGGCCGTCCAACAACGCCGGCTCGCCGCCCGAGCATTGTTGTCGACCACTGCCTGTCAGCCTGCCGCGACGCTAATCGCTCGCATGCAGCCTTTGCGGGAGGCGCAAATGAGCACGCCAAGGTCTCGCCCTTCACTGATGGCCGCCGCCCCCTGTCGCGATTGTGCTCTCCATTAAACTCCCACCGCCAGATGCATCCTTTGAAGCTCCCCCCCGATTCGTGGCAAAATGCCACCCTGGCGACTTCGCGAAACTTACAAAGGGTGCCGCGAAAAAGGGGACTCGTGTGACTTGACTGGTGCGCCCGTCACACGCGCCAGACTCTCGAGCCAGCGCAGCTACAATTCGTTTCCGCGGCCAATGCAACAGAGCACGCAGTAAATGAGTCGCAGAGGTTTGACACGTGCACGAGTCCAGATGCGCAGGCCACTGAACATAACCAAATGCAAGTGGGCATTGAACGAGACTATTGTTCTTGGCGCTGTCCGATCGTCAAATTCCAGACGCCGTAATATTCAAGTCCACCAAGTTCTGTGCCATACTTGCCATAGTGTCACAGCCAACCATCTTTTCACAGATGGTGCCGAGCTGTGGTAAAATGAACACACTAGGATACAGTAACTGCCGCGTGAAGAAACCAGCACTTTTCGGTCCACAACACGAGAATTACTTGACACAGAAATACTTGCAGCAGAACTTAACACCTTCTCCTATAGACTCCAATATGCCTGACCAATACAAGCGACAAACTAGGAAACCTATATTGGAATTCCACAAATTCTATTATTGTCGGTGGCGCATAGAGCATTTACACAGGCGGAAGCTTCCTCCACACTTATTTTGTCTACACCACTTCATGTAATGTTCTAAAAATAGATGAAAAGAAAATAAACGCGCTTGTTCTCCGTATTTAACATTATTAGGTGATGAAGTCAAAGGAAATGGGAAAATGGGGATGTATGCCGAGAGCCAACACCGTACACACGGTGGTTTTCTGCGTCCGGCGGTTTCTACACTATCCTACTCAACGACCAGACCCGCCGCTTCTAAACAGGCGTTCCATGAAGATGCTTCTGGGGATGGAGTTCAAAGAGCAAGGAGGGGCACACAAAACGCATAAGGAAACGAGTTACCGTTATTAAATGCAAAGCATTTTTAAGCGAACTTCGGCGACTTTGGCCGTATCTATCTATCTATCTATCTATCTATCTATCTATCTATCTATCTATCTATCTATCTATCTATCTATCTATCTTCTTACGGCTTTTAGCTTTCCTGATCGTTTCGATAATGGGATCTATACCAAAATTGGTATGGCATAACACGACTGTATCGTGAGCATAAATGACCAGTCAGAACATGAAAATCATGACATGCATGCCATTCATGTGATGATTTACATGTCATGGTCTTGCAGCTCTTGCGGTGGTTTCAACGACGAAGTTAAATGACACGTCCAAACATGATAATCATGACATGCGTGCCATGTAAGAGCGAGGAATTGACTATATACCACGCTGACTACATGACGACATGACTGCATACCACGCTCATGATACGCTCGCGGCCACTTCGCTATCTTCACATATACCAAATTTGGTATTATGCGACGTGAATGGATGAAGGTAAATGACACATCCGAACATGATAATGATGATATGCCTGTCATGTAAAATATGACTACATGCTACGCTCATAGCGCGCTCGTGTCCGTTTCGCTAGCTTCACACCAAATTTTATATCACGTGACGTGAATGAACGACGAACACAAATGCAAGCGCAAACATGATAATCACGACATGGAACGGTCACGTACGGCAAAATTTACATGCATACCACTGCTGGTGCTGGTATTGCAAACGTTAGTGGTGCCGTCGTCACGCGACTATAAACAACATATTTGCATCTTATCTAGATACGTCAGTGCGCACAACATTTCCAATTGTGTTTACTGTACTACGTCCGTCCGCCTCGTAACGTTGTGCTGAGCTGCGCATATTATTAAACATTGGGAGGCAAGTCTGAGCACGCGGCTACGCCAGCAATTAAAGAGCGTTAGATGCACATCGTAGCTGTCCTGCTGCATTCCGCGGGGCTGACTCAGGTAAAACAACGGACACAGGCAGAATGAAGATTTCATATAATCTATCATATCACCCTTCAATTATAGTGACATTTGTGTGAAACGTGTGGCAGTGTGTAACCTCATCGACTGTAAAGTTCGCCAGCACCGGAAATCATTGAACGTGCCGCTTGCAAGCCAACCTAAGGTATGTGGCATAAAAGACTGTCAGGTTCGTCATGTTTAGAGGGAGTATCGGGAGGCTATCGGCGAGGTGCGACCGCTCTCCCGTCTGGCCGAGTAGTTAGCGCGAAGATTAAGCGAAGCCAAAACCGAAGCCCTTGCGCAATGAGTGCGCACTAGATTTCTCCCCTGTTGAGCAGGAAGATAGGAGCGTTATAAAGCGCTCCAAAGGAGATCCTCCGAGATAAGGGATCAGCGGTTTGTTTACTCAGCGGGCTCCCGTGAGGCGTGGGCGGAGAGGAGGCAAGGGGTATCGCGCGGGCACAAGTGGCGCGAGGAGGGAATCTTCCTGGCGGCTCCCTTTGAGCGTTTGTCACACTCGGCGCGGCGAATTATCGGCGCTGCACGGCGCTTTTGAAGCTCGCCGGCCGCCAGGCGGCGCTCGCCCGGCGGGGTCAACGCACACGTGCGTCCGCCGCCGCGGGAGCGCGCGTGACTGCGCCGCGGCGCCCGACAACCACTTTGGGGGGAGCCCGCCGAAGTCCTTGCGCGCTGGTACTCACTCCCTCAGGAATGCACGTTGCGCAGAACTTCTGGCGGGAAAGCAGCATCCGCAATGCGTCGTCGAAGCGTATCTACCGCGGTTCTCAGAAGAAAAAGCGTCTCACTTCAGGTCACCGAAAAGCTTCGCGTAGGCAGCCCGACGGTCACTCGTCGGGCCCCCTTTCAGTCGAGCCGCCACCCCCACTCGCGACCCTTCCGAGTGGGTAGGTGATGGACGGTACTTGGGGAAAAACGCTTTCCTGTTGCCACTTTACCTACGCCTGCGTAGCAAGGTCATTCGCGGCACCAAACGGCTTCTACCACTTGGCGCCGCATAAAAATGAGAAACCTGAGCCTCGGCTGGAGCCCTCAGCTGCCCAGATGGGCGCAAAGGAACACGCCACCTGTACCGCGCGTGCAGGCGTGAAGGGGGACACGCAGAAATGGCCGCACTGTCCAACGGCCAATTAATTAGCGGCCCCGAGCGGCCGCCCCAGCAGGGAAGCCGCCGGAACCGCTCGAGTGGCCGCCGCCTTTGATGTTCGCCGCCGCCGCGCACGATACGACGGCGCCGCCATCTTGGAAATTAAGATAAGGCCCCGACGGAGACCTTTGCGCGCCGCAGCAAGCGTGCCGTATGCGGCGGCACACAACCCACCCATGTGCTCGGCAAACCTCATCGAGCACAGATTCATGAGGCTTATACTGCAGCAATGTCTTTCATATATGGACATATCGAACGAAAATTCGCTCGGACAATTAGCATGGCAGGGAAGGAAGGTCAGACGCACCATGCTATCTGCCGAACAAGCATTGCATTTGTTTCAATGCTAAATGCAACATTTTCTAGAAACCACACTATATACGCGGAAAGAGCTGCGCAATGTGCGCTAACCTGCTTAGCGTGTCCACATCGCTGTAATCGATGCTTTTTCTAGCGATTGCTAGAAATGTCTGATGATTGCTAGAGCTGTCTCTCCGACAGCCTTACAGATGGCGTCCACAGATATCTAGAACTCTAGCTGCGCTGCAACGAGCTTCAGTGGCGTTTATTTTTTCGGTGCAGACGGCCCAATTTAAGAGGACCGGAATGCAAAACGGATACTAAGTTCGTGTTAGACACTCTTAGTGATCTACTACGAAGCAATGCGGATGACCAAACCGCTCGCATAAACACACCACACATTATTATTATTATTATTATTATTATTATTATTATTATTATTATTATTATTATTATTATTATTATTATTGCAATATAAGCTATTGCTGCGTGGCTGACCTTTTAGCGTATATATTAAACTTTTCACTAAAATTCAATGTGCCAGATGCATGTCCGAGTGCGTTTGGTTGTGCTTTAGACTGCAATAAATGTTTTTGCGAGAGTTCGAAGAAACACTTACCAAGGTTGCGGTTAACCATGTGTGTGTGCATAATGCAGACGCATGCGCGACTCAGTTTCAGCAAGGGTTCGTGTATACGATCGCGTGCGAGTGGATGGAGGAGGAGGGTCAACCAGACGAGAGCCCGGTTCGCTACCCTGCTCAGGGGGGGGGGGGGGGGGGGCGGCTACTAGGGGATCAAAGGAAGAAAACGGGCATCGGTGTGGAGCACGTGTGCATTGTTCCTATTTTGTTCGTAAACCTCATGGTGTAGGCACATAGCGCAAAAGGACCATACATAATTTACGAAACAGGTTTGCTTTGCTTTCGTTGATGCTTCTAAATGTACCGCAACCGTTACGCAGTGCTGTACATTTCGAAATCGAGACAATGCTCGAGTTGCAGCGCATATTGCCGTGTAGGAAGTGCTGCACGGGGGTAGTAGCCCTTTAGCCTTCAAATGACCGCGGAGAATTCATGGGACAAGACGATAGTTATAGCGCGAGAACAGAACGACGGCAAAGAGACAAGAAGGCGCTTCTTGTCTTCGTGTCCTTCTTGTCTGTTTGTCGTCGTTCTGTTCTCGCGCCTATCGTCATGTCGTACCAACTAGCCCGAACTGCCACACTTCATGGGACAAGCCCGCGCCAACAAAGACAAGCTGCGTCCGTTCGGCGGCTTTGTGCACCACAACGACCAGGCGATTCCGACGGAGCGGCGGGGAAGCATGTGTACTCGCCGCTTCCAGGGAGACAAGTATTCCCATGCGGCACTTTTACCCTCGAGGCCGTTGGTTCACGTCAGCGTGCCTGATTGGCCAAATGAGCCAGGGACAAGCTGTTCCTTCTCCCGACGCTTCGCGCGTCCCTCTTGGAAAATGGATTCAAGAAACGGCCCACGCATCTTTTCCGCAAACGTAGTCGGAATCAGCGGCGTCACCTCCCGCCATTTGCTGTGTGTACAGTCGCATAAATCTAAGTTGAGTGCCCTCCGGAATCATCGTGTCAGCTGACCATCATTCGCGTATACAAAGCACCGCGGCGCACGTCCTCGTCTCCTTGGTGTGTGTCACAAACGACTCCAATTTTCGGAGCATCCGCGGGCCCCATCTTCCAAGGAAGGGCGTTTTTGTGTTGGGAGACGACATCCGGCGACTATAACGAACCAGCGTGGCGCCGGCTCGTCTTCCCTGCCCCTGACCGGAAGGGGAACCGGCGGTCTCCACAAAGAAAATTACTCCCAGATGAGATGGGAGCACGTGGACGCACCCGAGGAGGTTTGAACTGCATCAGAAGAGCAGTTGACGTACAGACAGCAACAAGTGCGGTCGTCGGTGTCGCGAGTCTCGCGTAGGCGGCGAGCACGGAGTGACCCGCGCAACGTATTGAGACGGCTGCAATTCCGGGCACCCTCGTCGTCTACCAAGCCGGCGAGACCTTCAGCGGCACCCGTCAACTCCCCTACGTGCACCAAGGGCTGGTTTGGTCCGTATGGAACTTTTTATTGTGACTTTTTTGTTAAACCGTAAACTTGTTTTAACCAGCCTTTTTTTTAAATATTTGTAGTGTGCGCTGCGTCGCACGTTTAAATTTTAAAGCGCCACCATGATCATTCTGTAATTAATTTCTAGTGTCTCTCTCCTTTGATTTCCATCTTGTGGTTATTTTGTTAATGTTCCGCATATTTGTCTTTAGCCTGTATCTTTTGTAGTGTTTTTAGCCCATTTTGTTGCATAGCTGTTCTTTCTTCCTTTGCGTATCAGTGTTACTCCTCTCTGTTATTTTTCTTAACTCCTGCCTTTGCCAGTGTTCCAATTAAATGCTTGTTTATGTGTAATCGAACTCCGTGTCTGCTCTATGAGTGCGTCGGTCAGGCCCACACATCACCACACGTGCAACCCCGCACGGGTCGACCAACCCGCAAATAAATTCGAAATGTGCCACTTCGAGGCCTTTCAGGCGTCGCAGGCCGAAGCGTAAAGTGGAAGCCTGCGAGTCTGCCGCACGTCGATGTTGGATCGGCGGGGCCTCACCCGAAGTGTGTGACAGTGTGCCTAGACCAACTACCACTGGCGTTTCGCTAAAAGTAAGTAAATAGCCCCCACAAGATAATTCATCGACGCTGAAGTGTGTGCTTAAGCTTGCAGTTCTCACATTTTAAATAACCCATTGAATAAGCGTCTAGATTTGCGGTTTCATGCACATGGCCTTGCACTCCCGCAGACATCTGCGAGCGAGCGTTCACCAGACGCTTGATTCCTTGTATAATGTGAGCGATCCAACGTTCCCTTTACACACTCGGAAAGTAAAAAAAAAGTATTCTGTGCGGGGGAAGGGGGGGAGGGCACTGCTGACACGGGCCATGACAGGTGGAGCAATTTCGGTTCATGGCAGACCGCGCGGGAGGTGCGACCTTTCACGAAGAAGCAAACAGGCAGACAAACAAGCAAACCAACCACGGAGTGCTATAGTTTAAAACTCGCTTTCTGTGATCGGGTTCCCATCACCGTCTCTACCGCGTCAAGTGCGTCTGAATGACGTTTACCCGCTTCATGTGCATACACAACAGGACGAGAGCGACATGAACTGAACGGACGCATGAGGACAGCTGTTCGGCAAGTGCTTGCACTTAAAACATGAGCGCATTTCGGTGAGACGATGAATACATACGCCTTGGATCGCGGCTGATGCAGAGGATGTTTACGCACTCCATATACAGTACACACACGGACAGGACGAGAGCGACTGTGCATGAATGGGCGTACAGTTGTTCAGAAAGTGCTGCCATTTAAAGCAGGCGAACGTTTCGCTTTCGGTCAGACGATGAATACGCATGCATTTGATAGTGGCTTATGCCGAGAACGTTTACCCGCTCCACATAGTATATCATACACACGACGAGGACGCGAGCGATATGAACTATACACGAATGGCCGCATGAGGATCGCAGCAAGTGCTGCCATTGAAAGCCTGCGAACGTTTCGCTTTCGGCCAGACGATGAATACGCCTCTTATTGTGGTTGACGCACTGAGTGTGACATTCGAAAGAGGAAACAGAAAGGTGCACCACCTGTCCCACTCATAGGGGACGCCTCGACAGCAGCGCACAAGCAGTGACGGGGAAGAGCATGCAGGCGAATACCGACAAGCATATATACGGCACACACTCGGTGCTTCTTGGGAACGTTGATGAAGGAAATTGCACTTTTTCTGGAACCTTTTTAGGAGCACAGCTCAACGCCATCGGTAAAGGGAAACTAGTGAAAACAGTTTTTAAAGACGATAGTCTTTCTTGGGGTACTTCGAAGCAAAAAGTTTGGTCTGTCTGTCTGCTCATTTGTCTGTTTGTACGTCGAAACGATACCCCAAACGGCCAAAATCCAGCCCCCTCCGCAGCGCCCATCAATATTGCCCAATCTTCAGCATTCATACTTGTACGATTGTCAATTAAAGAACAATTATTGAGCATACCTGAGGCACAATAACAACACTTCAATATTCTTTAGGTGTGTCTCTATACTAGAGAAAGCATACATAAGTAATTCTAAGGACCCTACCGTTCATCACGCTGCGCTTACAATGCAACATTATGCACAAAAAGGCAAGTGTTTTCAACGCTCTGCTAAGACGACAAGGTAGTGGCACCTGCCCGTCGCTCTGCGTTCTACACCTTATCGCCTCTGAGACAAACGCGTACGCCTTCCTTCGCTTTCGAAGATAACTGCCAGGTAGCGCTCGTGTCTCACGTGCCTCGATGCGCTCGTCGCCTTCGCTGCACGGATCGAGGCACACAGCGCCTCCAGAATACAATTCACCGATTTTCTCGTGCAGAACATGAAATAAACGTTTTGTTCAGTGTCTCCATGCAGACGCAAGAATATCGTCTTTTGACGACATTTGCGGTGAAACATGCAGATACGGGGTCGATTTTTTTATTTTGTTTACATAGCATTCCTTCAAGTTATTGATGATATGCTATTGTATTGCATTTCTTTTTTACAGTGCAGTTGCGTTGGGTGATGAATAGACGCCTAGTCAGGTGACTTGCAACGTCGTTTTTGGTCTCTTGCACCACGACAATCACATATATTGCCAAACAAAAAAAGCGTACCTTGCACTGGAGCCACATATATTGCCAAACAAAAAAGCGTACCTTGCACTAGAGCCGCAGACAAACAGCGGGGCCTATAGATGTTACTGTTTTTTTATGTTTTGCCAACTTTCTCTTTCTTTTATATCCTCTTTGTTCCTTGTGCATAACTTTTTGTCTTTGATTATTTCTGTTCATTTCTCTCTGTCAATTTATTTCTCTTTCTCTGTATTTTTATATCTTTCTCCCTTTCTATCTCTAGGCTCTGCATTTTTATAGCTTCCTGTTTCAATCTCTACTTCACTCTTTTTTCCCTTTCTGCATTTAGTTATCTCTCTTTCTCTCTTTAAATTGATACTTCATTCTCTCCCTTGACTCATCCTCACCCTCACTTCCATTTCCTACCCTCTCGCCATATTACACCATACAAGGCGCTGCACTCTGCTAGCGTGCCTGGCTATCAGAGTGGTTAGGACGCTTGCCTTAAGTGGGTACGCGGACTCGCATCTCCCGAATAAATTTTGTCCCCCTAGAATTTACCTCTTTCTTTCTTTCTTTACTTGCTGTCTCGCCCATCATAGTTATTGTACATACCAAGTTACTGTATATACTTATCATGTATTCTCTCCTTTGTTTGACGTGAAAAATAAAATGAATCTGATTCTGCATCTCGCACCAGAAAATCGACGCACGTGCGGTCAAAGCAGTATACATGTATATAAAAAAACAAAAGGCGAAGAGAGCGCGTGCCTGGGCTGTTTTATGTCGAAGACGGCCAAATTACGGCGAGCTTAGACAGCTTAGCTGTTAATAGATGGAACAGAGACTCATTGCCCCACAGAAAAAAAAAAACTAATTGCGTAGCGACTGGTGTAGTTCGAAATTTTGCGCTAAACGCGGCAACTATATACTTCGAAACCTGAGAAAGTGCGTAGCACGGGCACCCAGCGATTCCCGTTCGTATACAGTTCCCACAGCTCCGTTTACCAAACCGCCGATGACGTCAATTCACTGGCACAGCTGCGCCAATTGCCGCGGAAAACACCACAGGAATTGAACTAAACTAGAGCACTATACAGTAGAAACTCCGACGGCCAGAGAATACCGGCACCACCGTGAAGGCAACCTGGCGCAAGCGTCACTGTGGGGGCTTACCGAACAGGCGAATTTCTGGCTCTGCGGTTTTTGTCGCGGCAGGTCGTCGTCCAACTGGCAGACGGGGTTGAAATGCGCATTCACAACGATGCAGTCACCTGTCAATAAGACAAGACATGTCCAGTGTCAGAACCACTTGGACGTTCACCCACAAAAAAAATAAAATCGTACAGAGAAGCATATATGTATACCACAGGCGAAGAGTGTACGCTTAGCCATGGCTTTCACAGCCTAGCACATTTGGCTCGTGAAATAAACGGTCTCAAAAACGTCAGGAATTTAAACGAGTGGAATATTCTGAAGAGCCACGCACGCCTACAGAGTGGCACTAATTTTACTGAACATGCAGAGTGATTACGAAACAAAGAATGCAGATACCATGTGACAGAAGGTTGGCTGTTAACCATGGAGCAAGGAACGAAGACAGGCGAGAGGGTTCCGTCACGTGGCTAGCCTTGGCAAGTGAACGCTCCGTCATTCTAGCAGTCAGGGCCGCCACTGGCTTTCGATTGAAATTTGCCAAACAACAAATGAGACACGCCAAAAGCCGCCATTTTCTTCAAATTTCGCCAAAAATGTCATTGCTGTACATGTGTGACGCGTCGGGTAATAATTGATTGATTGATATGTGGGGTTTAACGTCCCAAAACCACTATATGATTATGAGAGACGCCGTAGTGGAGGGCTCCGGAAATTTAGACCACCTGGGGTTCTTTAACGTGCACCCAAATCTGAGCACACGGGCCTACAACATTTCCGCCTCCATCGGAAATGCAGCCGCCGCAGCCGGGATTCGAACCCGCGCCCTGCGGGTCAGCAGCCGAGTACCTTAGCCACTAGACCACCGCGGCGGGGCTGCGTCGGGTAATAAAAATTGCTAGTTATGTATTGCCAAATAAATGGTACAGTACCATCCCTAACCCCTAAATTATACTGGTGTTTTTCAATGCCAGTCGCATCACCCGCGTAACTATGGGAGGGCTTAGTGGGCTTGGAGTCGAATCAGTCACTTCACCAGCAGCGTTCCTGAATGCTAGCGCCTCATAACAAAAGTTTGCGACTGTTTCAGTTGCACGAACACAGGACGAACCAGTCGCTACAACAAGAGAGGCTGCGTGCGTGGCTTTCCTGCAAAATTAGAGTATTTCATTGCAGTGCAATCATGCGCCCAATACTTAGACAATTTAAAGGGGCACTAAAGGCAACTATCAAGTCGACGTTGATTGTTGAAATAGCTGTCCAGAAACCTCGCAGTGTTACTTTTGTGCCAAGGAAGGGCTTATTTTTGAAATAAAATCACGTTTCAGTGGTCCGCTTCGAGTTAACGGACTTCAAATTACCCGCCTCAAGAAGCGGACCGTCTAACGTCACCATCACCGTGCACAACGTTGCCCAGCTTTCTCTGAGGCCGCCAACACTAACAGCAAAACAAAAGCAGCGGAGCCTCAGCAGGAACAACGGACGTTGATCGATTTTCCGCCATTGGCTACAAAATAGCAGACGTGTCTTGGTTCAAATGGGCCCCGCTAGATAGCACAACCTGTCGAGGTTAATGTTCGGGCTGGTCGGTGTCCCCGCCGGCCGCGTACGTCTCTGTCGGCCGTACAAAGAGCGTCTAGGGTTAGCAAGGTAGGTCCATTAGAAGCACGAAAAAGACGAACACGGAAAACGAAATGGGTTCTTACACGTCCTCGTCGCCATTGCTGTGTTGTGGGCTGGCTGGTCCCGACAAAGCAGAAGAAGAACACGGCCGACGGAGACGTACGCGGCCGGCGGGGACACCGACCAGCCCGAACACGCGGGTTGGCGCGCAGCACCGAAAAGAAGAACAACCGCGCTCCACGGTTACCCAACACACACTGATTTTATTTACAGTCGCCTTGAAATCCTGGATGCCAGAGCGGTGCCCCCTGGCATCCTCACATGTCATTCCGAAACCGAAACCTAGAACACAACAGTTAACTACGCGAAAATTGAATTTTTGAACCACTAGCGCCATTCCCCATAGTAACGTCCGGCGGTTCTTTTTTCCGTGAATCAAACACAAACGAACAATCAGCATTTTATTGCGTCTCTTGATGCAAAGAAGGTTCTTTATTAAGTGCAGCTAGATTGATTACTCGTGATTATTTGTGGGCAGTTCGTATGACGTCGTCGGGATAATTTTGAGAATGTCCTACTGCGGCGCATGTATTCTCGTGCATTTACCTTATTTCTCGTTAAGTAAGGCACTGCTGTTGATAATATTGTCACGATAATATTGGACGAGAGCGCTGAACGAGACGAGGACTAAAGATTCCACCGCTTGCCTCAGTTTGGCTCGGATCGACGGTATCCGCTGGTAGGTAGACTGTCCAGAAAATAAAGAAGCACGGGCCTCATCGGAACTTCTGCGCGGTCATCCCGACTTTGCGGAATTTGAGACACTTCGAATGCGACAGCGACGCGGAGTGCCGACCACTGTTTATGGAAACACTGACGTCGCTTCTGAAGACCAGGTCTCTCGAGTCGATCCGTGTTCTCGACTTGCCTATGACGCACTAACAGCCGAGGCTTTCTTGACAGCGCTCGCGACGTGTCCGTCCGTAAGCGAATCGTTCCCTGTCTGGGACACGACTCGAAAAAACTTCGGTGTGGTGGCCAGCGCTTCGCAGTTTCTCGCTGGAGCCGAGTGTGTCAGGGTCATCGCGTCGTCTCTGGAGCGGGTGTACCGACACGGTGTCCTGCTGGAGGAACTCGCCGAAGCCGAGGGTGTCAGCGTGGACGAACTCGTGGCTAAACTCCGACCGCGAGTCAAGGCGTTCGAGAGCATGTAGGACTTCATGCGCATTGCAGGAGTCGTCAACGACCGGGTGAAGTGCCACGCCAGGGACGACGGACGCAGGCGGAAGACAGGGAATTTGCTTCCGTAACCAAAAGCCATAAGCGCGGACACAAGAGCACGCGCCCACAGAACTACTTCGTTATCCTCCTCAGAGGTTGGCCACAATAGTGGCCAGCCTACCTTGCGTCAATTCCCCCCTTTCAAGAGAGACCGTCCCGGTCGATTGAGATGCTACAGATGGCCATGGAAATAGATGGTCACGTTAACGGAAAAAAATAAGCCTGCGCTGTTGTGGATAATAAGCAAATGATTCGAAGTGTTCATAACTCGCGGGCGTGGTACGGTTTCATCCGTACTACATGAACAACTTGGTTATCCTCCTCAGAGGCTGGCCACTATAGTTGCCAGCCTACCTTGCATCCATATTGTCGTTTTAGATGTTGTCATACATTGATATTTCACACTGAGGTAAATTGTTATTTGACTTTACTCTCCATTTATTTATGAAACGACGAATACAAATTCGAAAGTGCTGCGAAACCATCGCAATGCCCCACACTTTCAGGGCTGGCATGCTTACTCTACAATCACCTCAGCGCACTTTCTGAAGGCTGCCCAAAAAGTATGTAAACACAAATTTAAAATCTACATACTGAATGGGGGGGGGGGGGGGGTGGCAAACAGCAGCGATGAAGTAAACAAGCTATTCAGGACAAGTGAGGCTGGTTAGAACACGCGGCCTAATTGTCACCTAAGGCCACTTCGGCAGCGAAACTTTTATGAAGCTTAATATGTTTAAAGCACTTAAAAACTTAGTATGTAGTAACACCACCACCTCGCGGCATGCCACGCGAAGCAGTCCGGTTACCTAAGTTTTGCTGGGAAGTTGCTGGCAAACGCACCAGCGCACCAGTACTTACAAGATTTAGGTGAATTGAGGAATACCAAACTAAAAACAGGGCCGACATACAGAATTGCGCGTAAAGTGTGCCTTCTACTGGTGGGTCAAAAACTAAGAAAAACAGAAAAAAAATTGTCGCCCATTCGTTTTGAAGACACTCAGTATAGAATGCGACCTAAACCGAAAATCACTGAAAATTCACCATGTCGCCATTGATAATTTTCGGTCGCCACGGGCTTCTCAAATTCACTAATTAAGCGAAAAGTAGCCACCAGTGGCAACCCTGCAAGCAGTTTTGGCCCAACACAAAACATGACCTCCGAGATGCAACAACGTATTGGCCAATAGGCTTGCGCGTCTGTGCAGTCTCACACTATTAATATTATCCGGGGCTTAACGTCTCAAAGCATTTATTGGACGAGAGCGCTGAACAAGACGAGGACTGAAGATTCCGCCGCTTGCCTCAGTTTGGCTCGGATCGACGGTATCCGCTGGTGGGTAGACTTTCCAGAAAATAAAGAAGCACGGTCCTCATCGGAACTTCTGCGCGGTCATCCCGACTTTGCAGAACTTGAGACACTTCGAATGCGACAGCGACGCGGAGTGCCCACCAATGTTTATGGAAACACTGACGTCGCTTCTGAAGACCAGTGTTGTATTCTGGGTTTTCAGTTTCGGTTTAGAAATGACATGTGAGGATGCCAGGGGGCGCCGCTGCGGCATCTAGGATTTCAAGGCTTCTGTAAAATAAAACCAGGTGTGTTGGGTAACCGTGGAGCGCGATTGTTGTTCTTTCCTTCGGCGTTTCGCGCCAACCCGCGTGTTTGGGCTGGTCGGCGTCCCCGCCGGCTGCGTACGTCTCCGTCGGCCGTGTTCTTCTTCTGCTTCGTCGGGACCAGCCAGCCCCCAACACAGCAACCTGGTCTCTCGAGTCGATCCGCGTTCCCGACTTGCGTATGACGCACGAGCAGCCGAGGCTTTCTTGACGGCGCTCGCGCCGTGTCCGTTCCTAATCGAATCGTTCGCTGTCTGGGACACGACTCGAAGGAACTTCGGTGTGGTGGCCAGCGATTCGCAATTTCTTACTGGAGCCGAGTGTGTCAAAGTCACCACGTCGTCTCTGGAGCGGGTGTACCGACACGGTGTCCTGCTGGAGGAACTCGCCGAAGCCGAGGACGTCAGCGTGGACGAACTCGCGGCTGAACTCCGACCGCGAGTCAAGGCGTTCGAGGGCATGTACGACTTCATGCGCATCGCAGGAGTCGTCAACGACCGGGTGAAGTGCCACACCAGGGACGACGGACGCAGGCGGAAGACAGGGGATTTGCTTCCGTAACCAAAAGCCATAAGCGCGGACACCAGAGCACGCGCCCACAGAACTACTTCGTTATCCTCCTCAGAGGTTGGCCACAATAGTTGCCAGCCTACCTTGCGTCAATTCCCCCCTTTCAAGAGGGACCGTCCCGGTCGATTAAGATGCTACAGGTGGCCATGGAAATAGATGGTCACGTTAACGGAAAAAAAATAAGCCTGCGCTGTTGTGGATAATAAGCAAATAATTCTAAGTGTTCATAACTCGCGGGCGTGGTACGGTTTCATCCGTACTATATGAACTACTTGGTTATCCTCCTCAAAGGCTGGCCACTATAGTTGCCAGCCTACCTTGCGTCAATATTGTCGCTTTAGATGTTGTCATACATTGATATTTCATTCTGAGGTAAATTGTTATTTGACTTTATTCTCCCTTTATTTATGAAACGACGAGTACAAATTCGAAAGTGCTGCGAAACCATCGCAATGCCCCACACTTTCAGGGCTGGCATGCTTACTCTACAATCACCTCAGCGCACTTTCTGAAGGCTGCCCAAAAAGTATGTAAACACAAATTTAAAATCTACATACTGAATAGGGGGGGGGGTGGCAAACAGCAGCGATGAAGTAAACAAGCTATTCAGGACAAGTGAGGCTGGTTAGAACACGCGGCCTAATTGTCACCTAAGGCCACTTCGGCAGCGAAACTTTTATGAAGCTCAATATGTTTAAAGCCCTTAAAAACTTAGTATGTAGTAACACCACCACCTCGCGGCATGCCACGCGAAGCAGTCCGGTAACTTAAGTTTTACTGGGAAGTGGCTGGCAAACGCACCAGTGCCTACAAGATTTAGGTGAATTGAGGAGACACAAACTAAAAACAGGGCCGACATACAGAACCATAACTCAGTCGAGACCTAAACCGAGAATTACTAAAAATTCGACATGTCGCCATTGATAATTTTCGGTCGCCACGGGCCTCTCAAATTCACCAATTTGGCGAAAAGTAGCCACCAGTGGCAACCCTGCAAGCAGTTTTGGCCCAACACAAAACATGTACGACCTCTGAGATGCAACAACGTATTGGCCAAGTATGCTAGCGCGTCTGTGCAGTCACACACTATTAATATTATCCGGAGCTTAACGTTTCAAAGCCTCTATATGATTATGAGAGATGTCGTAGCGGAGGGCGCCGAAAATTTTGATTATCTGGTCTCTTTAACGTGCACTGGCACCGCACAGTACAAGGACCTATACTGTTTCGCCTTCCACCGACATGCGGCTGGAATAGAACCCGCGACCGTGTGGTCAGCAGCCACCGAAGCAGCCCCACACACCGTGGCCCGTGATCAGGATCAACACTCATTTTCTGGCTTCAGTTTCGCTGCGCGACGCTCTTAACCGATTTTCCATTCCTCCGTGAGTTTCACACGGCGAGCATTCTAGCACATTTTGTGCCTCGTGTACAGCTGGGCAGAAAATGTGCTAGACGTCATGGCAGACGCCACGTCTCGACGTCCAGACACAGTTGAAACGCCGGAGGGCCGACAAACTTGAAGCAGGCCAACGTATGCGGGTCTTCTAAAGGCCGCGTTGTAAATCCAGAATTTTCTTTTGATATTCGCACCTGGTCGACACATGTCCGGCAAAGTTGACTTCGTGAGCGTATAATAAAGGCTGTGCACAACGACCATAGCACGTTCGTCGTGTGCAGACGTGACACGCAACGGGGGGGATGCCGCGAAAGCTCGCCATTTAACATAGTCGGCGCACTTTCAGCACGCTGGGAAAAACAAAGGCGCGGGTGCCGACGTTCCGAAACCGGCTCGCACTCATGTTGCCGCGGGATTAGCAAAGAAGCGGGGTAAAAACGCGGGGTCGCCCGGCGGCATGCCCGTGTCGCCGCGAAACGGGAGCCGGCGAGCGCTGCTTCGGGCCGCTAACGCGCCGATGTTGCACAATGCGGTCACCCGAGCTGTGCGCGGCGGATCACACGCTCGAGAATCGGCGCTCGCCAAAACACGGGGTGCTACAAACGCGTGCCGGTGAGCCGACACCTGCTGCTGCTGCCGCAATCACGAGGCGAAGTAGAGGATACACGCGGTATCACACGCCACCGCGAAGGCGTGCATAATCGTAGGTGGGTGCCGGAGCTCCCATTCAAACACTGCGCATGTAGCGACGAGAGGAGGTCGGCCGTCTGTAGAGCCAGCGTCTGCCTCATTAAAGACTGATTTAAACGATAACAGCCGGACAAAATTTAATAAGCGCGCAGATATATGTGTAAAAAACGCCAAATATGTAGTTGCAGAGCGGAAACGCGCGACTTCCTTTATCTCGTTTCGTTCTTTCGCTCTTCTCTCTTTTTCTTACAGGACTAGCTACGTGATCTGTAGCCAAGTTTTGTGTTCACCTTCCCCAATATACATGGTGTTTCAAGATATGTGCCCAATATAATTACAGAAAGGAAGTGTCTGTGTCATATATCTGCGGCGCTACCTTTAGAGGGCATCTTGAGATGCGTACAAACAATATTGGCAGTAATTATAGAAATTAACGCAATCGACATTTAACCAGAGGAAATAAGCGGTCGAATCAAATGGGCGAATGCAAATCCTCCCTGTGAACAGTCCATAGCCACCTTGAAATTTCTGTAAGGTGGCCGCTGGTAATCGCTGCGGAACGATGAAATTTCGCAAAATTAGCAGGCAAAACCGAAACTGACGCACGAAACAGCGCATGTAGCATTCACTGCGAAAACGGCCTTAATCACGACACTGCTTCCCTCGCCGTTATCGAACAGAAATATATATGCTTCGTTTCGAGTCACCCTTTGTTGCAGCATGGTCGCTTACCGACGCTCGCTTATCCTATTCCCCCAATGCGAGAAAAACGGTGCCGTCATCGAAGAGGGCGTTTTGATTGATTGATTGATATGTGGGGTTTAACGTCCCAAAACCACTATATGATTATGAGAGACGCCGTAGTGGAGGGCTCCGGAAATTTAGACCACCTGGGGTTCTTTAACGTGCACCCAAATCTGAGCACACGGGCCTACAACATTTCCGCCTCCATCGGAAATGCAGCCGCCGCAGCCGGGATTCGAACCCGCGCCCTGCGGGTCAGCAGCCGAGTACCTTAGCCACTAGACCACCGCGGCGGGGCGAAGAGGGCGTTTTCGAAGTGAATGTCACATGCGCTTTTTGGTGGGTCAGTCTCAATTTCGACACCTAAATTAGCATGATTTATTGTGAACTGGAATGTTCTAGTTCACTATAACACGATTTCATTGCTCCGCGGCGATTACCGTTGGTCACCTTTTAAAAAAAATTATGTGGCTACGACTATTCGCAGGATGGACATGAATTTTCGTCCATTTGACATCAATCGCGTATTTCCACTGATGGTTGAAAAAGTTGCCCCGCCATGGTGGTCTAGTGGCTAAGGTATACTAGGCTGCTGACCGGCAGGTTGCGGGATCGGATCCCGGCTGCGGAGGCTGCATTTCCGATGGAGGCGGAAATACTGTAGGCCCGTGTGCTCAGATTTGGGTGCACGTTAATAGAACCCCAGTTGGTCGAAATTTCCGGAGCCCTCCACTACGGCGTCTCTCATATGGTGGTTTTGGGACGTTAAACCCCACATATCAATGGATGGTTGAAAAATGTATTTATTTTAATTTCTGTAATTACTGCCATAATTAATATGTATACGCATCTGAAGATGCTTCCTGCCATAGTGAAGGGAACGCGGCAGGTATTACGCAGATGCCACATTTCTGTAATTTTTCAATAATACCTGTGTCACAGGCACGGGCGCGCAAAAAGTCTTTTACGTAAGCGGTCTTTTTACGCAGTTGAAAAACTTTTAACAAAGAGGCGTTGCGGAGCAGACAGGCGTCACCAACGATTTCCTTTTAGTATTGTCTTTCGAAGACGCCACCGACACTGTGGCGCAAGCAGTTAAAAGAAGCGATGAAAATATAACTATGTATATGGATATACTAATTAAAATTTGTTGCGTGGCTCGATTCTTCAAATAAATTCAAGAATAACAGACGAAGAAACCCCATTATGAAGGTTTGTTGCTCTAGTTAAGGAAGCGTTTATCTTCCCACAGTCTAATTAAATCAAACTCCAGGTAAATTCGCCCACTGCAGACGCTGCTTTTTTTCGTGCACGCGCCACCACCTGTTTTGTGCCCGGGGATGGCCATAGACGCCCAGAGTACTGGAATGCCGAGTACACACACATACACACACGACTGCAGAGCACGCTTTTACCGCTGGTGCCAAATGACACAGTGCGAGTCCGAGCGCCATGAAGTGATATTCTCGATGCGGTATTCTCTATAACTCCCTCTAGGAAGTTCTCTTCAGCACTGTGGAGGCTACAGGGCCTTTTAGCCAATATTACGGGTGATTAGCCCTGATTAGCCTCCAAAAGTATTCAAGCGCGTCGTCTGCTAGGCGTCCCCCTGGCGTCTGCGCGCACACATTCAGCGAGCATGCGGCACCATCGGAAAAAGAAAATAAAACATGGCTGCAGCTAGGCTACAGCCATCGAACCTGGTGGCTTCGAGTTAATCACGTCGTGGTCGTGCGGTCTATAGCCCGCAAGTTCCAGACTGACGCTTGTATTTGCTTTAGATCTTTATGTCTTCGAGATTCGGCAGCAATGTATTCGTGATTACAGACTGCGCTATTTCCATGAACCGCTATCGAATTCTTGGTGCTTTAGGCTTAGCAGACGTGGTTAGGAAACAAAAGAGCCTGATACTTTGTCCTGATCGTGAGATGGCGCAAAGCGATAGCTAGTTAGACCATTTATTTGCTGGCTCTTGACGCTCACCCGCAACACAAACAAACACAAATACGCGGTCGGGTCTGCATGGGCACTGCCCTATTGGAAATCGCTGGCACCCACTGGTTTCGAGGCTATACTCTTTCACCGCCCTGAAAGAGTTCGTCAAACGCTGTTTCCAGAAAATACCGCTTCTGCAAAAATAGGTCGCTCTCTGTCGTGCGTCTGCGGGTGGAACTCCTTTTCGGATAAATTCTTTTTGCTTAAACGGACCCTGAAACGCTCTCGACGATTTTTCACAAATACATTGGGTCGGTAGACCAAGTCCCAAGGGTAATTTAGAGACCGATTTGAGCTCCCTGCGTAAACTGTGTAATTTGTCACAACGCTTGAAAGCTGCGAATCGCTCCAGATCGCTGCGACTCGGCCAAACGCATTTTCAACCGCCCATACACCAAGTGACGCGCTCTGCCCCACTGACGTCATCGTTTCCAGCTGATCTGAGTGGCTGTGGAACGCGCAGCACATGCTGCCGGTATCGGATAGGCGGCAGGATTTACGCGTATGCACTCTCACGCCACATCGTGAAGGCGGAACTTGGCCCCGAGCACTCGAATGAAGAGTTGAGGGAGAAAGGTGTAGCGGAGGAGGAGGGCACTTTTTTAGTACTCTTAGCTCCGTTAATAATGGGTGTTTCGATTGCACTCTGCGGCCAATGATTCGCTCACGCGTAGTGGTCTAATCAAAAACGGAATGTGAAAAAACCGCTTCAGGGACCCTTTAAAAGACGTTTTAGTCTTTATCCGTATACCCGTCTATACGTATTACACTCGTGTGACACGGGTATGTAATACTAAACACATTGCTTGAAACACCACGCGCGCGCGCGCGTGTTTGTGTGTGTGTGTGTGTGTGTGTGTGTGTGTGTGTGTGTGTGTGTGTGTGTGTGTGTGTGTGTGTGTGTGTGTGACAGTGCACGTTGAAGTTATATAATTATATAACCTAACAGACAAACAAGCAAAAAAAACATTTGCTGTTTTGCTGAGGCCCTTCGTTACTCCTTCCTCAAGGTGATCGAACTATGTGACAGGACATGTCAAATTAAACTAAAGAGAAGCGTGCAACACGACCATATATAACTTCGGTGTAGATAGGTATAATACTCATGCCCAGGAAATCAAATCACCATCTACACCGTGTTATTGCTCGTTGTACGAAGCTATTGCACAGCGCAGACAATTAATCATGGCCATTAAGCATGCAAAGCAGCTTGTAGAAGACATCAGACACTTCAGTGGTCCCAGAGCAAAAGTATTTAACTGCGCCCTAGGTTTCTATCTGCGCGTATACAGTCTTGACAATAAGGAGATAACGCTGGGGGCAAAGATACCGCGGTACAATACGAAGCGATACACGTCTGCGCGTTGCTTCAAGAGCCCAATAAACTCTGCTTTTTGGCAATAAATTAGGAATATCGCAAACAGCTGCTCCATAAAAAGCTGGCGATTATCTGTCAACGCATATTGATCGCATAGTGATCGATTTCAAGCCCCAGAAAGTTTTTAACTGAGAAGTTATCGGAGTTCTTGACAGTTTTCCAATTAAAGCACATCGCAGACCTCGTATACACTTTCCAAACAACTATAGCATGTCCCGGAAGGTAGAGGGAGAAGTGGTGCATAAATCCCCAAGTGAAAAACTGTTGTCGGTTTGACCAGGAGGCTTGAAATAGGTCCTGATTTCCTGTGGAACCAATAAATGCTTCCCCTTCTCTCTCTTTCTAGGTACTCCAGTGAACACACTGCCACCGTCTCTTGAAGGTGATCTCGGCTAATGCCACGATCGACCGTAATCTATTTGTACACGTGATTATGGATAGCCGGAAACACTGCTCCCAATTCCACGTATCAGACGCCTCACGCATACATGTGCACTAAAGTTGCACACAAAGTATTACATGACGCAAGTATTCGTCGCAATACGAAAAAAATTTCTTAGCGTGCACGTTTCCATTTTGTTGGAAGGAAAACGTCTGAAGGAGCACGGACCCTGGCGTGTAACTACAGGAACATGATGAACGAAGCCTGTAGTAAAAGTTCCACAGTAAGTTCATTATGCGCTCGATGTTGAGCAGGGGCCATAACGGTCAGATTTACTGCACACTCACTTAAGGCAGAGTGGTTTTTATCAGCGTGGCATCATTATCACCTGTAACGAATGATGAGAAAGACTGAATGTGAATCGTTTAAAGAAAACAAAGATAGAGGAGAAGATGTTCGCGAAACTTGCTAATAAGTAACATATATCGTTTTCTCAGCGTTCTCGCCCGCCTGCCACTCGTGATCGACGCGATAAAGAGAGAATCGCTCAATCGAAGGCCATTCTAGGCGGCACTTGCGAAAGAGATCTACGAATAAGTGCCCTAGGCTGAGTAGCAGAACCGTCTCGAGGACGACCGCGATTTCTTTGCGAAGAAGCGGCGCCACTCTCCCGTCATGTTTACGCCGCACTTTGTGTTGCAAAATGGCGGTGGGTGGGATGAGCACACCTGGCGTGACCGAGTGAGCGACAAACTCGCGCCAGGAGGGTATACAACGTAGGACGCGTCGTCTCACGAAGTAATGAGGACACATTCTCCGCACGTCGTTCGTGGAGGCTGCGGACAGTCAAAAGCGCCGACGCACAAATACCGCTATGCTTGCCGCCGCCGTGCATGCCGAGCTTGACGTACGCCGACAAACGTCCCACAGGTGCGGAGGTCGCTGTTCCGCTGATTCACTATATAGATATAGCACATCTCGAATACGAGTACATTTTGATATTTTTTTCTGTTGAAGCTATAAATGCCTTATATAAACGAGCACGTTCAGCGTAGCGTTGAAAAAAAAAGTGGGGGGGGGGGGGGGGCAGAAAGGACACTAGTGTACGTTGAAGCCACATTGTATGACACTCGCGCGCGTGTGTGTGACAACGTGGCTTTAACGTGCACATGCGTTCTTTCTGCCTTTTTTTTTCACATGTGTGTGTGTGGGGGGGGGGGGGGGGTTCGATACAAAGCCAGGCACAAAGAAGGACTTGAATGTAAGAGGGCACGATGTTCGTGACACGGCATGGTGGCCGGACAAGGTGTCTGAAAAGTATACATGTTCTTGCCATTTCGCGACGGACGGATGCTGTCGTGTGCAAGCCCCCTTGACTAAATAGGTAGCATGCCCGGGGCTACAACCGTGGGACTAGCGAATACTACTGGGAAGCGTTATGCCAGAAATGCTAAAGGCGCTCCACTACGAAGCACAATGACAGATCCAGTCAGCGCGGGCAGCGGTTTCGAAAGTTGAGTCACATCCTGCTACATATGATTTTTGTTCTGCCTTGCGTTTCCATGGTGTCGGTTAAAAAAGCACATTTTCAAGTGCAACTCGAACTGCACGCCCACGATTTCCCGAGTTATTTTTCAGCTCCATCTATTACGAACATAGATCCGCATCTACATGCGCGCCTTCGTGCAGCTGCTGACCTGAAATGAAACACGAAATAGGTGCTTTGTCAAGGATTCCCCTCTTCCTGTGAACAAAGCTTTGCAGCTGAACCCCGGGTCGCACGTCGGATTCCCAGTCGAGGCTGTCGCATATAACGCCCGTAGCTCAGCAAAACCCTTCTCGTTTATTACTCTTTTTCGAAGTTCGGCAGTGCGGAACGAGAGAATAAATTGTCCCTAGCGCGGCAGCAGAATTCTCAAAACTGCGCTGCTGCTTCGGCCCACCACTAGTGGGGAGAGGGAGAAAAGCTGACGGGAGTGCCGGCCGGTATCGCCAGTCGGAGGCCCCCGTTCCGACGTCACGGCGGCCCTGATTAAAGGGGCCCAGCCGCGTTGGCTGTTTTTCTGCTTTCCCTCTCCTCGCATCGTAGAAGCCGCTGCGGCACGTGCAGCGCCGCGCGATGCTCGACCAGTCACACGCAATCGGCCGCTTCGGAAGCTTTCATCTGCGATGTCGCCGTTCTCTTGTGCCCTGGCCTGGATAGCCGCACAAAAGGTTCGCAACGAATGGCAAGCGACTCCTTTTTACTGCAGACGCATTTAACGCGTTCCAACTTTACCTTCTTCGAGAATAATGAACGTTTTCGTTGAATCATTAGAGGTGGGATGTTTAACGCAAACTTCAGACTCAGTAGCCAGGATAGCCGCTCGTAGCTGTTATTTTTTAAAAAACTTATATACATATATCCAGCTCTAAATATTGCATTTAACAAGCTCCCTGCGCTTTCGTCAAGCTCACTAAGCGTTGAGACGAGTGTCAATATATTTTTTTGCCTTCTAACGTAATGCCAATAATTTCACATTACGTGTACAACCATTTACCATGTCTCTAAAAAAAACTGTCAGTGACCGATGGGTTTTGCACACAATTGACTTTAAACAAGTTTGCTCAATCATGCTAACCTAATTCTGATAAGCATCAACGATGCTGATTCACGATGCCTTATATATACGGTGACGTGCTCATACACATAACCCGATGAACACCGCGCAAATTCTGATCCACTGTTTGTTGACAAAAGAAATGGGACACACACCTCGTCGAGCCGTTATGTGGCTTTTTGTCTGTGTTCCTGTTATCTGTACCATGTATAGATAAGAAAATAAAAGTTCAGTTCATGTTCATGTTTTTTTTTTTTTTCCTCAAGTCGATATGGGAAGTCACACAACCAGTATGAATGTTGAGCTTGTTTTGCGCGAAGCTCCCGAAAAATAAAAGACTCGCATGCAGTGCGACAAGGCTATTAAATAATGTAGTTTTAGAACAACACGTCCAAGGCTTTGCGTACGCAATCGCTAAAGCATATCGCCAACGCGCATGTCTCAAGCGCACGTCTGATGGGTACGCACGCTTCCTTCGAAAAATAGCGTGCGCGCCCAAGAAACTCAAGGCATTGTTACCCATTCTATAAAACTTTCGGAAGACTGCTCAGATGACCCCTCTGCAAAAATTTTGCACAGTACGCCTTCACACTATGAGTAATCACGAGAACACGGAAGTTACCAGGTCTCTTTAACTGAATTGAAGAAATGCTAAACTAAAAGGAAATGTGCTCGAGAAAAAAAAAATGCCGCCGGTGGAAGCTGCGCTCCCACTTTCTTCATTACAGATGCATTGCGCTACCAGATGCGATACAGCGCTACAAATCTTTACTTTCTACCACAGGTCTCATTTGAACCAGATATATAGTATCTACGCTTCACTTCGCCCCCATCGGGCTGCATGGCAGTGACACGCATCATCTAAGTTCACAGTTATAAGCACCTATATTAGCGACAACACAGCAGCTAAAGGTGTACGCAGGTTGCGAACATGAAAGCACGGGAGAACGCAGCCAGAAAGAATACCCTGCGGAAGACATCAAACAGTTACAAAACAGGCACCTAAAACCGGGCTCCTAAATTGAACGACCGCCAACACACACAGGCAGACCAGAAAATAAATATTAAACTAAAATGAAGCTGGCATAAAGCGTCTAGAAGGAGGCGGCCTCCCCATTGAAGCCGCGAAGGGCGCTTCCCTGGCGCAAGCAAACAGGGCCAACTGAAGAGAGCACGCCGCCTGCCAGGGTGACGACACAAGATGTATCGATGCGCTCGGAATCCACGGCGCCCTCCGCGACCCTTCTGCTTTCGCCGTTGGTGATGGATGGCACCAACTTAGTGGAATCGCAGCTCGGGAATCTGTGAGGTTCTGTTAAATGATCTCCCGCCTAAACGACGGCAGGCCGCTCATTATGCCGAGAGATGCCGAACACTAGCCTTGTTTGCCCCGCACCTGCGGCTCGTGCGAGGAAAGTAAGGTGGCTCATCTTTCATTCAACTGTCCAGGTCAGAGCTGTTCGTAAAACCCGCGCGGTAAGAAATTACGTTAAAACACTTCGCAGTGGATTTCCGCGGACTGCAACGGACGGGTGTCGTCTCTCGTTTATAGCGTACTGCCCTCTTCATCGCTTGGGTTTCAAGTTTCGCAAAGCGCACACATAAACACCGCGCGTTGAGTATACACACGCTGTCGAACTTCGTGCCGTTCTCGACGATTCGTGCAATGGCTTGGGCGCTTCATCGGCTCACCTGCATCTATACCAAAAGTGTCCCTTTTCCCCGACAGAAAACATATGCACGGTGCGGCAATCTACCGTTACATCAGTGCAGTGACGCATGCAGATTATTCATAATGCAGCGCGGTCGTGACCGTGGACGGCGGCTGCGCACCAAGGAAGCGAGCGAAGTTCCATCACGGCGGCGGCCAGATGAAAAGAGCAACGGCGGCGTCCCTGTGAGAGCAACAGCGCGCACCGCGGTAGCGTATCGCCGCCGCGGCACTCGTCTGCAACAAAACTAGCAAGCGGTTCAATACACTCACCGTGCTTGCTCTGCATCTTGCCCATGGTGCCGCGTTGGAAAAAAGCGCCGGAGCATCACAGCCAAGCCCCGAACGTCGACAGTGCCGGCAAGCGAGAAGACATGGTCGCCCGCAGAACTGGCCTGCTGTAGTACACTTTTCTTTCTTTTCCGCAAGGCACTCAATGAAGGAGCCACCGCTTGCCGCCGCTCTCGTCCCCCTTCCCTCGGCTGGTGAGGCCGCAAGGCGAAAGCCTCGCCAGCCAATGGGCGCAGGGACGGCACACTCCATCCTCCGAGGTAGGGCCGCCGTCCGGTGGTGTGCAAGCGAGCAGCAGCCGCGGCCGCTGTCGCCCTCGGCTTGAACCGCGCCCACTCGACTGCTGTGCCTACGCTTTGACTGCTGCCGCTCACTTCCTTCTCGGTCCGAGTTTTCGCAACAGCGTCATTAGTAGCGAAACGCTTGGGGCTTTGGAAGTTTCAACGCGAGGGGAAGCCCGAAGGCATCAGCGTTTCACGTGCCTTACAGCCTTCCACTTCAAAGGTCAGAGAGGCGGAAGGCCGTAAGGCTCATCTTATACCAGTTCAATTTTTCTCGTCACTGAACGAACTACGGTGAGATGTGATCGACTCTGTGGGCGCATAATTATTATACCAAGAAAATTAAAATAATATCTGGAGCTGATGCGAGAAAAAAAAAACAGTGCAGGAACTAAACGTTGTATATAGCAGAGACTCTGTAATGTCTGCAACGTTTTATTTCCATGTCCACTGTTCCTCCCCCCATTTTTTTTTTTTTTTGCTGAACTACTTCACAGTGATGCACCAGCTGGCCCCACAGTCAACGCTTCTCAAGACGATAATGGCTTAACCAGCGCTAACTGATCTGACCGAATACACTTCCACAATGTATCTTGCACACATCTTATAAAACAGTTGCCTTACGAACGGGCGCCGTGACTTCAACTAACCATTTGTAGTCGGTAGAATGTCTCTTTGAGTAGCGTGTTCCGGCAATTAAAGCTCCATAAAACTGTTGAACGATTGCTGCGTAGCATAAACTGTCTATCAACTATAAATTCGCACAAACATCAGTATGGGATCACATACTACAGCTCCAGTGGTGTGTGACGAGCAACTTTTGGTCTTTAAATAGTGCACTATCTTTATGGCACTCTATTTGTCTTTGTCACATTCGAAGCCCTATTGCTTACTTCTTTGAGAAGGCAATCGTGGAAATTACGCATAAAAAGATTTATGGGCCGGCAGCTCCTAATTTCGATGGAAATGTTGCCGAACCCAACTCCACAGCATTGCCTTATAATACAAAACAATGTCCATAACTCTACTGGTGAATAAGCTGTACACTGCAATTCTTGGATGTGGAATTTTGCGTTCTTCAACGTTACAGTTACAACCACCTGAGGAAGTGGCACTCGTTATGAGTAGCACAAGCATGCTGATAGAGAACACGGAAGTGCATGCACCTCAGACAAGTTAAGGAAACCCGATCACAACATGACCCCTTTTCTTTTTCTTGACGCACAAAGCTCGAAAATGTTTATTAGTAGGCCGTGCTACATCCAACCTCCTAAACAACTGCGAGCTAAGTTATTTACCGCTATGAAAAGTTGGATTAAAAATAACAAGCTTGTAGCCAACTCAGTAGTCATCAACGCGGCATCATGAAAAATAGTATTGTAATATAACAGATATGATGAGAACAGCCAAGGCCTCCTTGAAACTTTCCAATTTTGCTTGCGTATATAATACAAAAATGGTTGTGTAAAATTTTTAACAGATTTATTTATTTATTTACTTACACATACTGCAGCGCTGATGGCGCTATGACAGGAGTGGGTATACAAAGATACACAAAGATATAAATAAAAACTATGAGCACAAACAGGCAACGTAATAACATCATGTGAACATTTAGGCAAAAATATAAGAACATGGAAAAAAGGAACAAAGAAATAGCATTTGCACACAGATCAGCTTATTTCACAGATAAATGTTATGGATTTCGGCTACAATACTCTGCGATGGGCATGAAAGAAGAGAATCAGGTAATGGATTACAGTCTTCAATGGAACGGGGAAAAAACTGAACTTGGAACATATTAGTTCGAGCGTAGTGAGGCCTCAAATTTAGGTTGTGATAGCATCTCGTCGTTGACTGTGGGGCGAAGTTTATGTATTTGTTCTTGTTTGACAGTTTAACTGTGGAGGAAACGTTGCTTTGCAAGAATTTTAATGACCTTTAGTGACTTTTAATTGATTCCTTTCAAATTGACATTTAAATCAATGAACTGACACTCTCGATGGGTGTTTTACAAAGGTAATCAAATTGCTTGAGAATGATTGTTTGTATAGGAATGGACGCTTGAACGAGTTGGTGTGGGTTCATCTTGGTTGGTCCAGCGCACACGAGAGGAAGACAAAGAATAATAAAAAAACACGGGCTAATATTATAGCATTAGAGAGGAAATTCAAAACATATACTTCAAATTTGTTTGATACGACGGTAGTTTATATGCAGGATATAGATTATTGTCACGGACGGCCATTTTTGGCGACACCGCGTCACGGCAAATAACGGGCCGTGAGAAACGGCGGCGCATGAAAGGGAACCGAGAAGTGCAAAATGGGGTGCTCTTCTTAGAACGTCGCCGCCGACGGTTAATCCTTTTGTAACTGTGGCGGCGTCTGCAAGGTCGTAGAAGGCCGCGGTATACCCCGAACAAGGATTAGACTACGAGACACACCGGCTGAGAGTCAAACGTTTGACCGTTCCCACGGGGAAAAGCGTGGGAAACGCTCTGGTGGCCAAGCCGTATGACAACAACCCGACAGGTTGTCACTCTCGCTAGTTGAGGGCCCTCTCCCAATTAAAAAGGGGTGGGGTCAAAATATTTTTGGGGCGGAGTTTCCCATCAATTAAACGCGCATGATTGGACCCATGTAGAGGTCTCTTGTCCCCAAGGAAGAGAGCGAGGAGACACGAGGGGGATTTAAGCGCAGGATTTGCCCTGCTAGGCAGACTAGTCGCTGACCAACATGGTGTAGAAACAGATCAACAAGCATCTCTTCTAGAAGTTTTTAAGTGTGGCTCTGTATCGGCTGGCCACCTAAACTTAGCCGTTCGTCAAGTTGTGACGCGATATTAACGTCTGCAACGTAGACATCGGGACTTCGCCTCGAGTTAGCTCAACCTGCTCGAAGTCACCTGCAAGCACTAGCCTCCCGGAGCCACCAGCGTTGCAACACCGCCGACATCGCAGTCGTGCCAGAACTCTCTTCGACTTCTCGCATCCGATCGTCGGGGACGCAACGCTGCCGGTCATCACACGTATGCCTTCACCTGTTCATATCTTCGAACTTTCTACTCCGTAGTTCTATTGTTGTTAGTTTGTGTAGCTTGTAATAGTTCTCTCTCGTAAGCTGGTTTATTGTTTTGGTTGTATATATTTTTTAGTTGTATCAAGTGTTGATGTATTTTGTTAGTTGTATTGAAGTGTTGTATTAGATCCCGTGTGCTGCAATATCACTAGAGTAAAGTTGTTTTGTTTTCTCACGTCTCTGATCTCTTCACTGTCTCTGCTTGCGTACGGAACGAACCAACCTGCTGTCATTCCCGTCGCCGACTTCGCGCTGGCGACGCTAGAGTGGCGGCTTGTAACAATTATACTGTCTAGTTGGAGTGGAAATAATAATTATCGCACTATTTTTGTTTGTAATTACGTTTTACCCCTTTTTGTTAGGATTATTTAATACTTGAAATGCCTAAAAATTCATACAACCGATTCGTGGCCAATCGCCCCGAGTGGGTATGAGCCTTGGTTGGCGCATCATCATCACCCTACTGGCTACGAAGCCTGCCTTCTCTCGCCACCTGTTGATGATGATAATAAATCTACAGTCATGGCTCATACCCACTCAAGGAGATCGGCCAAGAATTGATTACTTAATTCAGTGAGAGTTTATACCATCCCCCCCCCCCCCAAAAAAAGAAAATACATCCTAGGTAGAATGGAAGGAGTGCAATAATTTTTTGTTCGTCACTCGTTCATATCAGACAATGCATTCGTTATCTTGGACAAGAATTTGCGTAGTTAAACAAAACTCATGTTTATGTTGAATTATTCCTGCAAGAATAAAGCTCACGCAATTAAAAGCTTAATTCTTTTAGTTTCATTAAGGTAATTACAAACTGCATCAAAAACGTTTTGGGGGCTGAAGCCCAGATACGAAGCACCGAAGGAAAGTATATTCTCTATTGTGAAGTTCAGCCCCAGGCTAGCAAATGGGATTACTAAATGTCTTTTTCTTAGCAATCTGTATCGACGACATGACAAAAAATAGCGCTCTATTGTTTCTGATTATACATAAAACGGTTGCATCGCGGTGATATCGCCAAACCAGCCTTTTCTCAATAGAAATTTAACGGGGGGACAAGACATCGAAATCTGGTTATTATGACTTCGACGACATGACAAAAAATAGCGCTCTGTTGTTTCTGATTATACATAAAACGGTTGCATCGCGGTGATATCGCCAAACCAGCCTTTTCTCAATAGAAATTTAACGGGGGGACAAGACATCGAAATCTGGTTATTATGACTTCGACGACATGACAAAAAGTAGCGCTCTATTGTTTCTGATTATACATAAAACGGGTGCATCGCGGTGATATCGCCAAACCAGCCTTTTCTCAATAGAAATTTAACGGGGGGACAAGACATCGAAATCTGGTTATTATGACTTCGACGACATGACAAAAAATAGCGCTCTGTTGTTTCTGATTATACATAAAACGGTTGCATCGCGGTGATATCGCCAAACCAGCCTTTTCTCAATAGAAATTTAACGGGGGGACAAGACATCGAAATCTGGTTATTATGACTTCGACGACATGACAAAAAATAGCGCTCTGTTGTTTCTGATTATACATAAAACGGTTGCATCGCGGTGATATCGCCAAACCAGCCTTTTCTCAATAGAAATTTAACGGGGGGACAAGACATCGAAATCTGGTTATTATGACTTCGACGACATGACAAAAAATAGCGCTCTGTTGTTTCTGATTATACATAAAACGGTTGCATCGCGGTGATATCGCCAAACCAGCCTTTTCTCAATAGAAATTTAACGGGGGGACAAGACATCGAAATCTGGTTATTATGACTTCGACGACATGACAAAAAATAGCGCTCTATTGTTTCTGATTATACATAAAACGGGTGCATCGCGGTGATATCGCCAAACCAGCCTTTTCTCAATAGAAATTTAACGGGGGGACAAGACATCGAAATCTGGTTATTATGACTTCCAACTGTCTCGCCTTTTTCTCAATAGAAATTTAACGGGGGGACAAGACATCGAAATCTGGTTATTATGACTTCGACGACATGACAAAAAGTAGCGCTCTATTGTTTCTGATTATACATAAAACGGGTGCATCGCGGTGATATCGCCAAACCAGCCTTTTCTCAATAGAAATTTAACGGGGGGACAAGACATCGAAATCTGGTTATTATGACTTCCAACTGTCTCAGTGTAGGACACCAATGGATTTTCCACGTAAACCTTAAGGGAGTAAACTCTGGTGTTGACGTTATTGCTTCCATAGCGTCTGCACGAAGCGAAAGTTTTCTGTATCTTGTCGCAGTTATTGTGGCCACAACGGGAAGGACCGGTAGTATTGGACCATTCAATGCCGCTCGTGCTAGAGAGTCAGTGATTCTTCTAATCCGCAATGGGCACCTGTGTTTCTTATTCTTCGTCGTTGTCTAGTGTGCTCTGTATCAACCAGGATGAGCACATCGTTTGTTTGACCTTAACCGAATTCTTTCTATCAGATACGCTAGAGATTACATGTGCACATTGGCACCTTAGTGAAGAAAAAAAATTCGCCCAATGAACACAGGCGAACTGGTCGCCTGTGGGTGATGTCACAGATTGAAGGATCTATGGTCATCATCCCTGGTCGATTCGGTAGCAGGCCGTATTTCCTCCAAGCCTGCCTACTGGAGTGCACAGAAACCGGAGGCGTTTTCGACGACCCCACAGCTTGAAATAATAATAATAATAATAATAATAATAATAATAATAATAATAATAATAATAATAATAATAATAATAATAATAATAATAATAATAATAATAATAATAATATGATTTGCATAAACAGAAACAAAGAGGAGGAGAAGACGCACCGAAAACATTCAGCGTGGTCAAGGGTGAGGAAATCCCGCGAAAGGCAAAGCAGAAGCGAGGAAGTAAATAAGACGCTCGACCTGCATGTACGTTCGCCCAGTGCTCGAATTCGGGTGCACCTTATCGCTGGAGCTCCTACGTGTAAGCTTCAGCCTCTTACAGTACTCGAGAGACAAGCTTTAAGATCATACTTAGGTCTTCCGCACTTTGTGACAACCGGGATCTTGCATATGGATGCTGGGCTCTCTTCACTTGTTAATCGGTTTAAATTGTTAGCAATAGTCATTTCTGAGGCTGTACAAATTCCCCGCAGGCGTTAGAAGCATACACGCCAAAATGCAATAATAACGCAATATAGCAAGTATGCCCCTATACTTTGCCGACGGCTAACCAGTGCACGATAAAAGAAAGGTGGGCGAGTGGAACTTAATGCAGTAATGTGCGACTGTGAGCTGAGAGAACCGGGCAAGTGCATTTCTGCCTTGCCGGGGTGGGACCACCCCCTACTCGCGCTAGAAGCCTTGGGGACGACATGGAGGGGAGACCAGGGCGAGTGCATTTCTGGCTAGGTAGGGCCACAGACGGCTTTGGGCTCGTTCTAGCAACGTACAAATATGCAATGAGAAAGATTAGATGCTCCACTTCTGCGTCTCGGCATCGCCGCCTCTCACTCGTGTGCACCGGCCAAGGTGGGCGTTGTAGATTAATCGGTATGTCTTAATATATTAATTTGTTTAACTGAAAGCCAGAAATCGATTATCATTACTCGATTGATTGCGCACCTTTGATCAATTAATCAATTATTCATCTATTTATTTTACCATTTCTAATATAATACACGTGCACATACAAACGCACACACGAACATGCATAAGGTATAGTTGAACCCCCTCCCGAAATACGTTTCTGGCTACGCCTCTGGTAGCTATAAATCCCAAAATGTTCGGTTACTATTCTGACTCTGTGGACTCGGCGAAAGAAAGCAGGTGGTTGTCTTGCCCGTGGAAAGAACGTCTGTGCGTGGTGACTTCTGGAGTCTCAAGGAGGTCGAGAATGGATAAATGAAGGGTAGCGAGGTTAATAAGGACTGAGCATGGTTTGCCTGCTCTGTACTCCGACAGGGTGCTATGCTAACGCACGTCACGACGTAACGTACATATGTGGAAATATGTCATTAGAGTAGCGCAGAAACAGCTCAGCGCGAGGTCCCGGCTCGCATACGTGCAATATAAACGATGCTTGTCGGGTGATATCATTGCCTCGCTTTTGCCGCTATCTTTATGACAACAAAAATAAGCTCGCGGGGGCAAGTACAGACGTCGAGGCAAACTGCTGGGAAGTGGACCTTGAGTGCCGTCTAACTGTCGGTCGTTCTCACTCCGTGCTATGTCTTAGTGAACCTATGGGTGATTGAGGTATATCCTTATTCCCCTTATAGTATTGCATCCACGCTGCAATTTCGAACCACCGAACTCCCCTCTAGGCTCGTTTATTCTTCTTCGCCTAAACTTGTCCGGACGACGAACAAAAGACCTCCCCGAGGAGACATCCCCGACAGCGATGCGTGCCGTACCAATGAATTGTTCCTACAAGTCTCCTTATCAGGTGCAAGGTGGTCGACAGTCGGTGCTCGGGCCCGCAGCTGCATGCCACCAGGGCGGTGCCATTGTGCTCCGGCCACGTGCACGTCGGCGCACGTGGGCGTGCGCGTGGGCGCAGCACGGAAGAAAACGGCGACAGCTGGACGGCGGGCGGCCGCCGCGCCAGAGAGAAGGCCGCGTTTATTTTTTACGATGCCCCTTTGAAGTCGCCGAAACGCGTAAAATGACCCCCAGCCGACTTCCAGAAACCTATCATTGGGATGGGCGGGCACCGCGTTGCATGACGGGCATTATCCGCCGGCAGCCAGACGATTTTGCCGCACGGGGACGGACAAGTGTGAAATCTTCCTCCTCGTGGCCGTTGACAGCGGTTCCCGCGGCTCTCTTTCTACTCGGCCGACCGCCGATGGCCTCTTTTAATTCATCCGATACGAAGTTTTTTTTATTATCGCCGCCACATCGGCACCGGTGCCGTGCGCCAAACACCCGCCGTCTGTGCTCCGCTGCAGTACGCCATCACGGTCCAATCCACGCCTGACCGGCAAATTGATTCCAGTGACATACGTTTATTTTGCTTCAATGGCTAACACATAAAGAAGGCTGCCATATGGGAAGGCAATATACCAATCCTAAGGATATGCCGATGCTGCTGCAAAAAGCAGTTATAACCCTCTTAGATAACGGACGTTCATGGCAGTTCTAGCGGCGTCAGGCTGATTGACGAACGAAGTCGTCCTACAGGTTTGTCACAAATGTGTACCGAGCAGTGTTGCGAAACGTGCGCCTCTATTCTATTCCGATTCCATTCCGGGGAATTAGAACTTGCCACAATTCCATTCCTTTCAACTCCTAGCAAGGAAAAAAAAAACTTAGCCCATTTCCACTCTGGGATTTGCCGGGCTCTTCAATTTCATTCCTGTAATTCCTCAAAGAAGGCATTGCATCTGACAGTTTTATCGAGGTAAAAATGAACGTCCCAAAAAGCTGATGCCATAGTATGCATTAAGAACTGCAAAAGTATTCAAAACACCTTACCAAGGTCTAGAGTAGTACCTTGGTGACATATTTCGGGCATACTTTCGAGCAAAGGCGCCTGTGTGTCTAGACAGGCGGAACAGTATTGCATGCAATACAGGTGAGACGGCACGCAAGCTGGTACACGCAAGCTTCCAGTAAACACAAGCATAGTGCCAGCATCAATACGTATCACAGCTTAGAGAAGTGCTTTTTTCGAATATGCGTCTGAATCGCCGATGGCGACAGACTAAATGAAAACAAAAAAAGGGAAGGGTGGTGAGACAGCCGCCACAAAGAGAAAAAAATCAATGCGTATGAGGCAGGGGGGAGGTATGCCGCCACCGGAGTTCCGTATACGACCGATACCAACGGCACAAAGCCGCGATTGCGCGCAGAATCGAAAGAAACTTCGGAGCAACACAGTCTACATAAGGGCAAAATTGTTGCAGGCATGTTGCTTATAAATGTACCGTGCTTCTAATAATCTGATTGATTGATAAGTTGGGTTTAACGTCCCAAAACCATCATTTGATTATGAGAGACGCCATAGTGGAGGGCTCCGGAAATTTCGACCACCTGGGGTTCTTTAACGTGCGCCCAAATTCGAGCACACGGGCCTACAGCATTTTTCGCCTCATCCGGAAATGCAGCCGCCACAGCCGGGATTCGATCCCGCGACCTGCGGGTCAGTAACCGAGTATCTTAGCCACTAGACCACCGCGGCGGTGCGTGCCTGTAATAAGCCAAGCCATTTTAAAAATACTGTGTTATTGTTAAATTCGAGGCTCTGACCAACTATTGTTCAAAGTTTGCAAACATTCACGTTGACGAACAACGTGCCCCATTTAGGAAAAAAACGTAATTCCATTCCACCGAGCGTTGTTCCCATTCCACTCCAGGGTCGCGAAAATGTGGAATGATTCCGGAGTCATTCGAATTCTGGAGTCTGCCAACTCCGCATAACTAGTACCGTGGACTTAGCTTCGTGTTCCAGTAGGTGCATCTGTGTACGTATACTTTGTCGCCAAGAGTGGTGGCAAAACACTTGAATTCGTAGGTCTATTTTTTGTCCTGTGAAACACATGATGAGAATATTTACACAAAGTTAATAAAGCGCGTTAAGGTTAACCAACCATTCTATCCTTCACAACATGACTTTACAAAAGGACCTTCCTATGAAGAGCAGCTAATAGACTATACATACGTCGCTGCAAGGTTAAATTCTAGTAGGCAAATAGATTGCATTTTTTCTGTCAATTTCAGCTAGTGTTTCGACACTGTGACACAATCGCGCGCACTCACTCCTTTCACTGTAGTTATCGTGCACTGTGCAGCCAGGAACCGATGCATTGGAGAGCGTCCAGAAACGTGCCATCCGGTTTTGAGGTGTCACGAACTCATAACTTTACGAGATCAAGCGAAATAGTTAGTCGTCAGTGCGTTGGAATCAGTGGCGTACCAACTCTTTCGCTAGTGGCATGAGAAGGGGGGGGGGGGCAAGGCGCACACACACACACACGCACACACACACACACACACGCGCGCGCGCACACACGCACGCACATACACGCACGCACGTACACACGCACGCACACACATGCACATACACACACACACACGCACGCACACACACGCACGCACGCACACACATGCACATACACACACGCACGCACGCACACACACACACACGCACGTACACACGCGCGCACACACACGCACGCACACACGCACGCACGCACACACACGCACGCACACACACACACAACCCAAAACAGGTAGTGCTTCGGCCACGCTGTCCCATCCGGGGAATCATGCACCCAGCAAACGGGACATAACGAGTCTGTCGTGTCGCTGCTCGGGCTGACCACCCACACTGTCGAACTGTGGTCGAAGGCCAGGCAAGTCCAATGACACGTGCTTGGTCATCTGGCATTGATTTGAGCGTCAGTGACCTGTCAGCCAGAGACGCACAGCATGGTGGTCCTAAGTCCACTTCAGCGGAAACTCGGCGTCATGGTCTCGGTGTACAAAGGCGCCACGTGTCGCATTTGCGCGCCGGCACAAGCGACAGCGGTGCTGCGTGGAGTAATTACAAGCAGGCACCTCCCAATACATGAAAAACAGCCGGGAGTCTTCCCATTCCTCCTTATCAGCGGCTGCCCTTCTTCCGTCTCGGCGCCCGCGGCAAAGGCAGGCTCGCCGATCGCAACACCCCCCAGCCGCTTTATTGGGTTTATATGTGAATTTAAATGTGGGAGTGTCAGTCAGCACCACTTGTAGCCATGGCGGCGAGTATGGCACACTCTTTTCATGCCATACCAACTAGCCCAAGCTGCCACACTTTTAGGTATACACTTTTTTCCCTGATTCATTAACGAGGGTCTCATACTGGCAGATTGGTGCCGTTAGGTTGTGTACAAGGGACTATGGGTCAGTTGCCAGCTCGTAATAAGTTCACGTGCTGCGTGACGCCAACCAGGCTCATAAAGAGTGTGCCATACTCGCTGCCATGGCTACAAGTGGTGCTGACTGACACCCCCACATTTAAATTCACATATAAACCCAATAAAGTGGCTGGGGGGGGGGGGGGGGGGGTAGCCGCCGTGATAGCTCAGTGGTAAAGCATCGAACGCGTTATTCGTAGGTCGTAGCTTCGATTCGAGCCACACGGCAAGTTATTTTTCACCCACATTTCTTTCTTCGTATTTAGATTACATTGGTTCTAATAACATCCCCTGCCCTATACATTCCTTGATATTATTGTCTGTTAGGCCTCATTAATATTGTGTCAAAACATAGAAAAACGAGCCCTTAGGTATACACTTCTTTCCCTTATATAAATATAAATATATATATATATATATATATATATATATATATATATATATATATATATATATATATATATATATATATATATATATATATATATATATATATATATATATATATCACAAGAAAATTTTGCGTTGCAGCTTCAAACTTTGGGCACCCAAGTGAAACTGTGTCGCGCTAATTATTTGATATACTATTGCTTGTTTGAGCGATTACTGTATACGAAACAACTTTTTCCTTAATCGAAAGGCGCTAATCTATTAAGGCCCTATATGTTTATCCATTTTTAACTATTCTTTTGATTTTGACCTTGGCGAAAGGTTACAATTTACGCTTTATACAGCAGTATTACTAAAATAAGTGACTCGCACTTGTATCACATGCATTATTCGCTCTCGAAAAGCGCCCGTTCGAATCTTGAGCTGACGTGCTACGCAGTGAAGGTGAGGCAAAGGCAAGCTTCATGATGTTTTTGTTGTTCCGTTGTAAGTCTTCTTTCTCCCATAAAACTAAAACTACGTACCTTTCGAAACTTTCTGTATGTCTTACCAGACAAGCATAATACGTCACAATACATAATCCACATTTTAACTTGGACAGGCACATTGCGAAAATTAAGCCGAAATATAGTTCACCTACAACGAAGCTTTATGTTGTGTGATGCAGTTGTTCCACGATGTAAGCCAAAAATGATGGCCCATATCGGTTGACCTTGTCTAAACAATTATGAAGTCGGCTAGTCTTTCCATATCTTAAGAGACGGCATTTTTTGAATACTTTTATGTACTATGTCTGTCTTAAAGCAGCGTAAAATAAGCGCAAATGGTTCCTCATGATACTAGTTCGGCTCGTCTGGCTCGGCGTTACAGTGTCCGAGTCAGTTCTGCGACGCGGATGCCACGACCAGTTGGCATATGAAACCGTGAAATTTCACCGCCTTTTGATACAAAAAGGCCACGACATCGTCTTTCAGTTGTTACCTGGACATTGTGGTATCAGCGGAAACGATTCCGCAGACCATGCCACTCGCGCGTCACATCAGGAAGCAAACAGCATTCCAATCCCGCTTTCAAGAGCGGACGCTGCAAGGCAGATTGGCCAACTGGCCCGCAGTCTGACAATGGCTGAGTGGAACACACCAAGCATACGACGCACCAGGCTACATGAACTTGACCCTTCACTACAACTCCGGCCTCCACCCGGCCTATATATATCAACGTGAAGCTTCGCTTCTCTCTCGCTTTTTGGCTGTGAGTATTTCACGAAAGCATATACCTCGTTAATCGAAATGACTGCAGAGCAGTGCGACATTCGATGTTTGTGGCACCGATGAAAATATAGAACACCTGCTGTGCCGCTGTACTCGATTTGCCTCAGAGAGAAAAGTACTTTCGAGCGCATTGCGGTGACTTAATGATCGGCCACTTTCTGTGCAGTTGCTATTACAGCGTGGTCCACGCCTCTCGACAGTCCTCAAAGCAGTGAAAGCCCTCTATTATTTTTTTTTTCAGGATTACGGGTTTACGGGAACGCCTCTGACTTGCGGTGGAGTTCGACGTATACTGAATTTACCGTTTGTCTCTACCTTCTCTATCTTCCTTGTCCCCTTCCCTGATCCCCCAGTGTACGGTAGCCAACCGGATGTCCTTCTGCTTAACCTCCCTGCCTTCTCCCTTTGTCTGCTTCCTTCCTCATCCGGCTACGTGACCATTTCTCCCATCTCAGCACTTCCTCAAGTGAAACTTTCGACGGTGTGCATGTCGCCCTCATCCCGCGCCGGTGCGTGAGAATTTACCGATGGTTTGCCGAAAATGACTCGTACACGATGCGATCATTTGCTAGAGAAAAAAAAATAATCCCCCTCACACGTTCACTTTCAACCGGACATTAGCAGTTAATTACACAGACAGTTCGAATAAAAAAATTGGGGGACCCTTAGGCTTCGCCTTTAAGAGTTGAACACGATAGCACAATCCGGCCCCTAGTGCACCCTTCAACCGCTAAGTGGATACTTATTAATATGTTGTTACATACACACGCACGCACACAAACGCGCACACATTAGATTGACCAGCGCGCGCTATTATCACCGAATGGGCTCGTTTTCGTCGTGACACCTGTCGAACAAAATGCGTTAAAGGGGCCCTAAAACACTTTTTCTAGTAATAATGTAATGAACTAACTAGAAGAGCTTATTGCCTCACGAATTCAACGCCGCAAAAGTTTTAAGAATCCGTCCAGTGCGAGTGGAGTTACAAATGTTTGTCGCATGTTGCAATTGCATTCTCTTCTCTCGTCCCGGCGAGAGTGCTGGAAGCTAAGCAAGGAGGGGTGACAGGGCGAAACAACTACCATGCCTCGTGACCTTGAGCACTTTTTTTTCTTCGAACAAGCGGCCTTTTTAGTGCGATCACGCGTGCATGAATGGATGGATGGATTGATGTGTCTGTACCCTTTAAATCGGGCGGTGGCTACCGCCACCTAGCCGTAATACTTAGTGAACCAACAAAAAGATTTATCTTTTTTTTCCCTTAAATAGAGAAGTTAAGGACTGGTACTTTGCAGTGATGGGTTAAGTTTTCACTCGTGCCTTGACTTTAGCCACCAATCAGATAACCTCCTTTTAGTTAATTCTACTCGCTTAAAGTCTATTTTGCCCTCCCTGTCCCTAAACCCCAGTGCTTTGAAAAATTCTGTGCCGTCATCCTGAACTTTAGGGTGGAGCCCTTTAGAGAACATTATCAAGTGTTCGGCAGTTTCCTCCTCCTCTCCACATACACTGCACACCGTGTCTACCCCTTCGTATTTGGCCTGATATGTCTTGGTTCGCAATACTCCCGTCCTCGCCTAAAACAGTAGAGAACTACCCCAAGTATTATCATAGATCCTTTACTTGGCAATTCCCTGCCTAAAAGGACGATAGATTTCTAGTGCGGACTTCTTAATCATGCCAATTCTCCACATATCGGTCTCCGTTTCCTTCACGTTCTTCTTAACCGATAGTTCTTTTTTGTCTGGCCCTCTGCCCTTTTCTAAGATTTCTAGTGCGGACTTCTTAATCATGCCAATTCTCCACATATCGGTCTCCGTTTCCTTCACGTTCTTCTTAACCGATAGTTCTTTTTTGTCTGGCCCTCTGCCCTTTTCTAAGTATTTACCCGTCAATTTTTTGGTGCATTTCCTCCATTTTGTATAGACATTCCTCATGTACAAGTAGCTGAAAACCTTCCTAGCCCAACGCTCCTCCCCCATTTCTCTCAATCGCTTCTCAAACTTCATCTTGCAGCTAGCTTCCCTGCCCTCAAATGATGCCCATCCCATATCACCTTGTACTCCCTGATTTGGTGTATTCCCGTGAGCTCCGGGTGGCTGCTGCGGCGCCAAACAAGCCTACCTATTCCACGTTGCTTAATTTCTAATTTTGCTTGAAATTCTGATCTCATGCACAAGACCACATTGCCGAACGTCAGACCAGGAACCATGACCCCTTTCCATATTCATCTCACAACATCATACCTATCGTAATTCCACAGTGCCCTATTCCACAGTGCCCCACTGCTGCATTCCTGTTACATTTAGTCGTTACGTATATTTCGTGTTCCCTTAGGTACTCGGTCCCATTGCTTATCCATACGCCCAGATATTTCTATTTATCTGTTATCTCTAGCATGAACTCCTGTATCCTAAGCTCACAACCTCCATTATCATTAAAAATCATGACTGCTGATTTTTGTTTACTGAATCTGAAATCTAACTTATCTCCCTCATTACCACAGATGTCCATCAATATCTGCAAATCTTCCGTGCTGTCGGCCATTAGCACTATATCATCTGCGCACATCAATGCTGGTAGTGCCTGTTCAATGAGTTTTCCTTGTTGGACGAAAGAGAGGTTGAAGCCAAGTCCACTTCCCTCTAATTTGACCTCTAATCCTTGTAGGTACATCATGAATAACAAGGGTGACAGAGGAAAACCCTGCCTAAGTCCCCGTTTTACCTCTGTGGGCTTAGATACCTGTTTTTCCCACTTTATAACTATCTTGTTACTTTTATGGACACCTTTTAAAAGATTAGAGGCTCCCTCTTCCGCACATAGTGTGTCCAGTATTCCCCACAAGTCCTCATGAACCACGCTATCGTACGCCCCCTTTGATATCCAAAAATGCTAGCCACAGGGGCCTGTGTTCTTTTTCTGCTATTTCGATGCACTGCGTCAGTGAAAACAGATTTTCTTCCAACCTCCTGTGTTTCCGAAATCCATTCTGCAGTTCCCCCAGCACCCCCTCATCCACTATCCATGCCTGCAGTCTTTCCTTTATAATCTGCATCGCCAGCCTGTAGACCACTGATGTCACTGTTATAGGACGGTAGTTGTTTATGTCAGCTTTGTCCCCCTTTTCTTTATAGATCATGCTCATCCTGCTAAGCTTCCATCCATCGGGGACTTCACCGTCGATTATTGTTTTGCTCACTGCCTCGCTCAAAGTCTGCTTAGACTTCGGACCCTATGTCTTTATCAGCATAATAGGAATACCATATGGGCCTGTTGATGTTTTACTAGGAACCCTCTTCTCAGCCCTTTCCCACTCTCGTTGTGAAAATGGAGCGATTGTGCCACTTGATCCAACCTTGTCTATTGTGGTGCATAAGGCACTTCTTTGTTGAAACTTTTCTGTCACCCTTGTGTCACCCTTGTTCTTATATATTCAATAGCTTTGTCTCCTTCTAGTCTAGTGCCTTGAGCTATAGTTATAAACCTCTGCTCATGACTTGTCTCATTTCTTAGGGAATGGTTCCAAAATTTCGCAGCTACCTTTCTATCCTTTTTATGTACTTGTGCCAGCCACTGAGCCCCCGTAGTTCTAATATTTTCGTTGATCAGAAGAGATTCTTCCCTTGTACAGCTTAGAAAGATGTCCCACTTTCTTTGAACATCATCTGTTGGTTCACCCCGCTGCTTAGCATGCCTGTGTTCCCTAAAGGCTTCCTGACGTTTTGCTATGACACTCTTAACTTCCTCATCCCACCAGCTTTTCGGTTTGAGTCTTCTTTTCCGGAAAATGGAGCGATTGTGCCACTTGATCCAACCTTGTCTATTGTGGTGCATAAGGCACTTCTTTGTTGAAACTTTTCTGTCACCCTTGTGTCACCCTTGTTCTTATATATTCAATAGCTTTGTCTCCTTCTAGTCTAGTGCCTTGAGCTATAGTTATAAACCTCTGCTCATGACTTGTCTCATTTCTTAGGGAATGGTTCCAAAATTTCGCAGCTACCTTTCTATCCTTTTTATGTACTTGTGCCAGCCACTGAGCCCCCGTAGTTCTAATATTTTCGTTGATCAGAAGGGATTCTTCCCTTGTACAGCTTAGAAAGATGTCCCACTTTCTTTGAACATCATCTGTTGGTTCACCCCGCTGCTTAGCATGCCTGTGTTCCCTAAAGGCTTCCTGACGTTTTGCTATGACACTCTTAACTTCCTCATCCCACCAGCTTTTCGGTTTGAGTCTTCTTTTCCGGGGTGACTTGTCACGTGCCTTAGTAAGCTCTAGCTCAAACTGTCACATTAGATTCGTGTATGTCCACACCGTTTTGTTATCCTCAGTGATTACTTTCTTAATTTGTTAAGTATAGCTATTTCTATTTGCCTTTCTGAATAAAAATTTTCTTGTTGCTCATCTTGCCTCCTTCCCACTTTCACTGCTCTTCCAAAACTTAGCTTGACACGTTTGTGATCACTACCGAGGCTTCTGGAGCCACATTCATCTATATGTGCATTCTCCTGAGCCTATCATACATCCTGTGACATCAGTGCATAATCTATCATGGACTGCAGCCTTCCTACCTCCCATGTTATTTGACCTTCACACTTCTCAGTGCTGTTGCAAATTATCAAATCATGCCTTTCACACATATCCATGATCATTTTGCCTGTTGGGTCAGTATATCCTTCTATATCTTCTATGTGCGCATTCATATCTCCTAGTACAATTATCTTGCACTCTCGTCCTAATTCCGCAATGTTCTTTATATACACTCCACCATTGCCTGATTTTCTTCTCTGGCCTTTGCTCCCGTCCACAAGTACACCAAATCAAGAAGTGTCATCTGCCCAGCTACTTTCCCTTTTAACCATAAATGTTCCATGCATCCCTGCTTGACTCTTTGCCAACCAATACTTTTATGTATGAATGCACCAATTTCACCCCCCTTTTTGCTGCTTTCTGTTCTATTGCAATATTCCCATACGCAGCCCGGATTGCAAGGTGGTGGCTCCATGTCCCGAAGAGATGTCTCCACAACCCCATATACCATCAGCTCCTACTGCCTCAACTGCTCTTCTATCTCTTCCCACTTTAACCTATTCCTGCCGACCTGCATGTTAATATAGCCTATGTCTGACTTAGCTGGGCCCTTGTGCTAACGTCGATTTCTTCTCCACGGACTCCGTGTGGCTTGAATATTTGTGCCCCTTTAGAACCGTCTTTAGCTACACTGTTGGCATCAGGGCTCTGGGTCCCCCTAAAAAAGCTGTGGCTTGACGACCTATCCTTTTACCAACCTTCCTGCCCATCGCACCACTGCAGTGAAAGCCATCCTGTGCAAAGGGGCAAGCGCTGGGCTCGTACACGTCTTGGTTTACCTCTATTACGTTGTATCCGAGTTGCCGGCTCATACCCTTGATCAGACAGTTGGCCTCCACTACCTTCCGTTCAATCACACGAGACTGGCCCCAGACCTCTGGGATTGTGCATACGGTCACATGCACACTCCCAGAGGCTTGTCGGAGCCTGCACATCCCATCCTCTAACTGTCTCTGGTTCTGATCCTTGCCTTTCAACACATCATTGAGCCCGGCATGAATAATGACGAGATTTTCGAACTCCATGCTGTCCTCTACTACCTCCTGAGCTTTGGCCAGTGCATCCACCATGCTCTTCCCTGACTGGGCTTCCACCCTCACTGTTCCATCTTCGTTCACTGCCGTGAAGACGCCATCCCTAACCCTGGCCACGTTAGAGTCCCCCACCACTAGGACCCTTCTACGCTCTAATCTCTGGCTTCCTGTTTGTGATGGCGCCCCTGTTTGCTTCACCTTGGACAAGTAGCGGCCTCCCGCGGCTATCTTGGTAACTTGATTTTTCGGTCACAGACGCACGGACGATTTTTCGCTCACTACAAACGGGACCGACGCAGGCGACGGGTTTTCTGCGACAAGAGCTATCTAACGCTATCGCGTTAAAACTACGACGGTAGTAAAGTGCATGGTTGAAGCTCCTGCCTCAAATACGAGACTACCTATTAAAAGTACACTAATTAGTTATATATATATATATATATATATATATATATATATATATATATATATATATATATATATATATATATATATATATATATATATATATATATATATATATATATATATATATATATATATGTGTCACGGACGGCTATTTTCGGCGACACCGCGTCACGGCAATTAACGGGCGCCGTACTCCCCGACTGACCGTGGGAAACGGCGGCACATGAAAGGGAACCGATAAGTGCAAAATGGGGTGCACTCCTTAGAACGTCGCCGCCGACGGTTAATCCTTTTGTAACTGTGGCGGCGTCTGCAAGGTCGTAGAAGGCCGCGGTATACCCCGTACAAGGATTAGACTACAAGACGCCCGGCTGAGAGCTAAGTGGTTGACCGTTCCCACGGAGAAAAGCGTGGGAAACGCTCTGGTGGCCAAGCCGTATGACAACAACCCGACAGGTTGTCGCTCTCGCTAGTTGCGGGCCCTCTCCCTATTAAAAAGGGGTGGGGTCAAAATATTTTTGAGGCGGAGTTTCCCCTCAATTAAACGCGCATGATTGGACCCAGGTAGAGGTCTCTTGTCCCCAAGGAAGAGAGCGAGGAGACACGAGGGGGATTTAAGCGCAGGATTTTGCCCTGCTAGGCAGACTAGTCGCTGACCAACATGGTGTAGAAACAGATCAAGAAGCATCTCTTCTAGAAGTTTTTAGTGTGGCTCTGTATCGGCTGGCCACCCAAACTTAGCCGTTCGTCTAGTTGTGACGCGATATTAACGTCTGCAACGTAGACATCGGGACTTCGCCTCGAGTTAGCTCAACCTGCTCGAAGTCACCTGCAAGCACTAGCCTCCCGGAGCCACCAGCGTTGCAACACCGCCGACATCGCAGTCGTGCCAGAACTCTCTTCGACTTCTCGCTTCCGATCGTCGGGGACGCAACGCTGCCGGTCATCACACGTATGCCTCCACCTGTTTATATCTTCGAACTTTCTACTTCGTAGTTCTATTCTTGTTAGTTTGTGTAGGTTGTAATAGTTCTCTCTCGTAAGCTGATTTATTGTTTCTGTTATATATTTCTTTAGTTGTATCAAGTGTCGATGTATTTTGTTAGTTGTATTGAAGTGTTGTATTAGATCCTGTGTGCTGCAATATCACTAGAGTAAAGTTTGTTTTGTTTTCCCACGTCTCTGATCTCTTCACTGTCTCTGCTTGAGTACGGAACGAACCAACCTGCTGTCATTCCCGTCGCCGACTTCGCGCTGGCGACGCTAGAGTGGCAGCTTGTAACAATATATATATATATATATATATATATATATATATATATATATATATATATATATATATATATATATATATATATATATATATATATATATATATATATATATATATATATATAGCATTCACTTTTGCAAGACTTTTTTCTCCAAAAACTGTACACAAATATAATAGCCTACTGGGAACAGTTACCGCCCTCCTCACAATATTCTCAGACACTTCTAAAACAACATGTGTACTGCCCTTGATAGTGATGCCAAGAGCAATTGCCTAGATTATGTAGTTTGTGACATATTTTGTATGCCGCGAATTGCCCACAGTCTTTTATGATATGTTTTTATATATATTGGCTTCATGAACTCTCTTGCAAATACTCTCAGAGGGCGCTGTAGGTACATGTATTAAAAGTGTGAAAGTATTGCCGCAAAAGTGAAGCAATGGATGTGATAGAAACATACTGCAATGCTACATCAATTGAGTGAAGCATCTCCCTCTTTCAGCATATATGCTGAGGGAGTGAGCTGCTTCTTTTACGCCAGATTTTGTGCATAAGGCCTGCAGCGTAAGGAAGTGGAGGCGTAAGGAGGCCACTGCGACGAGCAATGCGATTTTCGAGCTCAACCTAAACATTTCATGAATAGCAGAACACGTATACAAATGTACGAGCCCTCTGCTGGTCCCCTCTAAAGATACCGGACGGGCAACCGCACCCAGCCAGTCGTGAAGGTGCACATATTACTGCCGGAGTCATGCAGGCACCCCTCCATACGACTTTGCCGCGAATGAAACTTCCGGCGCGTTTCATCTCTGCTTGAACAGCGACCGTCGACGGCTCTCGCACGCTCTCACTCGCACGTAGAATTGGCACGTGGGGCAATGTTATCCATTTGTACTTTGAGGAACATCACAGTGATAGGGAAGAGAGTTTCAGAGCAGTGTTTTCACAATATTACCATAAACGTAGCAGGGGCATAGCCGTATTTTTTTCTTTGAGTGAGGAGGGAGGAACTGGGAGTTGATACTTTATACATGTTCGTACGGGGGTTTGCATGTGCGCGTACACATGCAAAATTGAAAACTTTCGGGGGCTGGGTGTGGAATACGCCAGAACTCCGCCTCCCCCGCCTTGCTGCGCCAGTGATACACAGGTCCAGCAAACCACCGAAGATTGCGGACAGTGTCTGTTGCTGTGTTTGCAAATACAAAAAGAAAGAAAATTCGTTGCAAATATTTAATATAACCAATTATATGCTTAAAGTTAAACAACGAATTTGAAATCATTAGTCAAACACCAAAATCAAATTAAATCAGCGGGTAAACTGTTCTCGTCGCAGGTTGAGGCTAAATCAAGCGACGTTGTCCCAGGCACAGGTCAACAGCATATATGCATCGGCCGACCCGGTGACGGGAGCCGGTTGTCCATCAAGAAGCGGCGCAGAGCCCCATGTGCCCAAAGCACCACTTCCGGCGGGGGTCCGGCGCTGACAAACCAAATGATCTCGTTGCTGCAGTAAACCAGATACAATATTGATGGCAGCCGTATTGATCGGATTCATAACAGACAGCTTTTCTCCGAATTGTGGCCGTCGTCGGTGGCGTCCACAAGCTCGAATCCAAAGGTGGCATGGTGCGCAGCGCTTGACAACAGTGTATAAAGCTTGCAACAATGGTTACTTATGTTGTAGACATGATTGCTGATGGTTGTTCCAGGCTTGGGGTAACAGGCGCGGGCGGGAGCGTGGCCGACATTCCCACGTATTCTGTCTGGAACAACGAAGGCTCGAGCGAGACTGAAGCCGGAGCCTGCATCTCAACGGTGTACGGATCACGGCAGCCAGCAATCCCTGTATGACTGGAAGGAATAGAGGGTAAGCAGGGCTGAAGAGGCACAACCAATGGCGCCAGTGTCGAACATAACTAAAGTGGGGCTAGCGACACGTACGCACTGCATCACGTCTCGGGCACAAAAGAATGGAAGCCGACAAAGTGTAGACAGCGCCTCCTCGTGAGCCTCGTGAGTGAACGTGTTTGTCTTTCACATCCCTCCGTCGGAATCTGTATGGCGTATTGAAGTTTGAAGATGTGTTCTTTTTTAAATCAGTACTTTATTTGTTTCATCACTTTAATAATTCTATGTTAACTAATATTACTTTTATACTTACAACAAGAATTTTCCGGGGACTCCAAATACGTTGTATCTCCCCTCTTTTCTCCCCACTTTATTCCGCTGGATTTTGCCGCCGGCGCCGACGAACATGCGAAATGTGTATAGAGTGACTGGAGAACTATGAGGATTGCTTTGTCTTCTTCAGCCAACTGAACAGTCGTTGATTCTGTATTCGCTGTTGCCGATGTACACTGTATAATCTTCGTGGGCGTCCTTGAAGTACTTGAGACATTGTAATATAAAGAACAATTTACTTTAAAGATTTAAAGAACATAATAAACACATGCCACACAGGCTATACTCAACCGCCACACAAACTAAAAACCACCACATAGGCCAGATTGCACGACAGTCTCTCTTCGACGTCATCGTCCTCTTTCCCTATCTACAAAAAGGCACGTGCATTTCTAACAACTGTGACGCATCACTGCCACTTCGACACTAAAGGCCAAGCTGCGTCAGATGTCTCCATGCCTTACTTGGCATTGTCGTTTATTATATAGGTTTATATGTCAACACGGTTTCTTGCACGAACATTACACTTGAAAAGCGTGTTTTAGCTAATGAGTTTCAAGAACCAGCAGGTCCTGTCAACACTCGATGACCATGCAGAGGGATCCGATTCCAGTCTCATCCATTCCTAAAAATTTTCCTGACTATACATTTCTTTTATTTCTCACAATAGCGTAGCCAATACGGAGGCCAGCGTTGGTGGCAGCTCATAACTATATAGGTCCTAAATCGGCTCTTGTTGTGATTTTAATACAGCTTTCACTCTAGTATAACAAGAACCTCAACCACTGTCACTGTCAACAGAGTCATGGCCGAGAGCAAGGAGTGGCTTACTACCAGTGGCTAGGTAGATGGTGGCTTGCAGTGAACAATAACAGCAACCACCAGTTATATGTCACCCGGCCATGTTAGCTTCAATGCTTGATATTGAAAAGTGTGCTTGAGAGCACGAAACCTTAGCCGCCGTTAGAGGTGCTCATGCTTGGCTAATAATGATGGTCAGCAAGAAAGGATGAGATTTTTAATTTTTTTTTCTACTCTCCCGCTATAGCGGTTATGGACACCGGCGGTGGCGGACAACTTCCGCAGTCACTGTAATCCGATAACTGCTTCCGCTGTAATGAAAAAAAATACTGATGACAGCATTGGAATCAAAATCAGTTCCTCATTTGTGGCACGCCGGTATTCTACAACTGAGCGACTCCGATAATTGGGACATAAATGACCCTACGCATGAAGCTAAAAGACAGCTATAACATTTGTAATTGCCCATTTCAGAACAGTAGAGTAGCAACAAGGCGTCACAGAATGTGAATTGCACAACGTGTGCGTCGCTTAATGGTTCAACTCATTTCAAAAGTCTTAGGCATAATTCTGAATCATCGTCAGCCAAAACATCAACAAAGTGGGTAGAATGGCTTATACAGTGTGTAGCCGGCACAACGCTTTCACGAAGAATGAAGAATAATTGCATAGTGTACTGGATGGTTGCCCCATTACAGAAAAGAATTCGGCAGATCCCACTTATTTTGGAAATCGACGTTAGGGGAATTATACGGAGGGAAAGAGACCGTGTTGTAATTATTTACTGAGCTACACGTCACCGAATGACACTAATTATATGTATGAATACTGCACATACAGACATATTTTGAAGAGTTGCAGATGTTTATATAACCAGTTGTTTGTACCTGCGCAACAATACCAACAGGAGCATGAGTATTAGCAACACCATGGCAGAGGCGATAAGCTGACATGAAGCGCTGGTGCTCGCGAGGATGCCCTGGGAACTTCTACATAAATCAACTTCAGCGCATGGCGCAAAACTACTACTGGCGTTAACCTGACGTGACATATCTTAGAAGTACTTAAGTAATGATTATAAAAATGAATAGACAGCACTGCAACCACCATTGACATTTAACGAACATTATAGGTCTATCGGAAAATAGTTTCGAGACGTGGAAGAATACTTGATTGCCACGCAGAAGTCTTGGGTTCGATTGCTCCAGTGATCTTGACATTTATTGTTTACATTCATGTGGTCAACGCAGCAGATGTCACGTTTTTCGTAGAGCACAAACAACTAAATTGCCCATGTGTTTTCTCGTCGTTTTCAGGTAGATATTAAGCGTCAATCACCTGGGGCATATACCCACATACCAGAGGCTCATGCCCGCCCGCGGGTATGTACCACTGTCTGGCGAGAAGTGCTTGAACACGGACGTGACGGGAGTGTGACATTATTCATGTCTTGACCACCACGTCATATATTCGTCAAACCCTCTTACCCGCCCATTCTAATTTTGGTTCACGCCAAGTTAAGGATGTGATAGCGAGAGACCCCACACGTAAGCCTATAGATAGATAGATAGATAGATAGATAGATAGATAGATAGATAGATAGATAGATAGATAGATAGATAGATAGATAGATAGATAGATAGATAGATAGATAGATAGATAGATAGATAGATAGATAGATAGATAGATAGATAGATAGATAGATAGATAGATAGATAGATAGATAGATAGATAGATAGATAGATAGATAGATAGATAGATAGATAGATAGATAGATAGATAGATAGATAGATAGATAGATAGATAGATAGATAGATAGATAGATAGATAGATAGATAGATAGATAGATAGATAGATAGATAGATAGATAGATAGATAGATAGATAGATAGATAGATAGATAGATAGATAGATAGATAGATAGATAGATAGATAGATAGATAGATAGATAGATAGATAGATAGATAGATAGATAGATAGATAGATAGATAGATCAAAGGCGTTCGAGGTACGCAAAGAAATTCTTCGCATTTAAAATTACTATAATTTAAGGCGTAGTGGGTATGATGCAGATGTGCTTATAGTAGTTACCTCAATAGTGTTCAAAAGAGACTCTAGAAAGGCCGCCGTTCTTGCTTTCGCTGTAACTGTGCTGCGCGTTCCGCACAGGCCTGGCGGTTTTAGGGGTGTAGTTCCTAAAGGCATGGGTCCGTGTATCTCTTGTTTGTACGCGACCGCCTATGGTTCCACCTTTGCAAACTGCCCACTGCTTCGTCCTTGCATACATCCCACTACGCCCCATCACCGATCCACCACTTCACCGACCATAAAGCCATTATAATCAAGGGGTAACAGACCTGACACATAGCTACGACTTAACAATGGTGTTTTTGTATGAATATATACGGTGTTTGTCACGTCTTCGATGATGTAGCGGATGGTTCATGGTTTATTCGCGGATGGTTCACGGTTTAGCGATGAAACCCTTTAGCGCTTCGCCCCACTCATCATTCACTGCGTGAATATGTTTTTTTTTTTTTGCCGAGCTCAAGCTCTAAATTGAGAGAAATGAGGAAACAGCAATGTGATAACTGTACTACCGCATGATTAAGACAGTTCCAGGGCAGGGTTCTCAAGAATATTCTAACATACATAGCAGGAGCCTAGCCAAAATTGTTTTTTTTTTGGGGGGGGTGGGGGGGGGGAAGGGACATAACCATATATGCTGCATTCAACTCTTCGTGTTTGTATGGGCACGTACACATGCAAAATTGAAAATATTCGGGGGCTTGGAGTTGAAATCACCAGAAGCCCCTCTTCTCATTCTTGTTGAGCTGGCGATGCACAGGTCAACATACTACCGATGAATTGAATAGCTTCTATTGCTGTGTTGGCAAAAAGAAAATGAACAAAATTTAGTTACAGATATTTAATATAACATGATATATCAGTTAAACAACAAATTTGAAATCAATTATAAAACACGAACGCCAACTTAAACAGCAGGGAAGCAATCCTGGTCCTCAGTTCCTGGGATGTAGTCCCAAAGATACGCGGCCGCGACACCTCTTCGAGGCGCTCGTGCCAACGTCGATCCACGACGTTCCACAACTACTACGGCAGAAGTACGGACCTAGTTTCAACGCGGGCTTGAATCTGTGGAAGTTTTCCAGACGGCTTTGCTCCGGATCGTGGACGTCATCGATGCCGTTGACAAGCTCGAGTACCAAGGTGGCATGGTGCGCAGCGCTCGACAACAAAGCTTGCAAAAAAGGTCGTCGGCTGGATTGCTGATAATTGTTCCACCTTGCGGCAACAGACGTGGGTGGGAGCGCGGTCGACTGTCGTACAAGTTCTGCCTGGAACAACGAAGGCTCGAGCGAGAATAAAGACAGAGTCGGCATGATAGCGGTGGGCGGACAACGGCAGCGAGGTCTCCCGGTATGGCTGGAAGGACCAGCGCTCAAGCAGGACTCCAGAAGCATGATCTATTCTATTGCAGCAGGGTCGAACATCGCTGGATTGCTTCTGGCGACATGTCCACGCTGCATCACGTCTCGTGCACAAAAGAATGGGATCCGGCAAAGCGTGGCCTCCTCGTGAACTTCGCGAGCGAACGGCATCTTCTTCTTTCACGTCGGCCAGTCGCAATCTGTACGACGTATTGAAGTTTCTGAATACGTTCTTATCTTATTTTGATAATATTACTTTGATTGTTTCATCACCTTATTTATTCGATGTTAACTCATAATAATCATTTCATCAAGAATTGTAGCTGAAGGCCCCCTTCTCCCACCGAATCCGCCCAAGTATAGGCAACAGAACGCAAAGATTTCATCATTTAGCCGTTTGTTGTAAAAGGTCGACATCCAACGTGCATGTAGTCCACGTACCACACATAAATAAAATGATTTGAGATGACAAGGGCCATCCGTAACATTTAGCAGTTCATCATCGTAGCATATATTCTTCCTACAATTTCGCGCAAGTTACACGTTTGTTCATTAAAAATAATACGGACTGGTGGAGTATGCATATAAATAAAAATGTCAACTGCCATGCGACTCCACCTTAGGCTGTGCAAGCAACAAAAAAATTTAGGAACCCACATTCTATTGCTGAGAACCCAATCCCACATAGTAAGAAGGAAATTCTTCTTAAGTATTCATTATAAATCATTACAAAATGAAAATGCATCTCAGCATTCAATAATACCATGGTCTACTGACTCTGGTTGTGACACAATAGGCAATTGGATCCCCACGGTAAAAATCTGCTCTTAGTTCCAGCGATCTTTTAACCAGCAGAGTATCCGAGTGCATTGTGAAACAGGGCAACACGGAGGAACAGGAAAACACTTTAACTCAAATCTCTCGTCAAATGCTTACGACTTACATAAGACAGTTACTCCAAATTAAATCTGGTAATAAAAATTGAAAAGCCCAAAACAAGGACTATCAAAAGGCTACTGAAACGATAACAGCGTTCATCATTTGAGGTAACAATAAATGTCCGCAAAGCAGATGAGCGCCTGATGTGCACGTTTCCCAACTTCTTGCCACAGAGCGGCACACTTCTCCGGTCACAACGTTATACCAGTAGCATCACAAAATCTTCGTACAACGTTCATGGTGGAGGGTACGCTCTTCTGATTGCTACAAAGTACTGCAGCATCATCAACATTCGCTAATATTTGCACCTCACACGCTCCTAAATGAAAACTTAGGATGCATGATTTTTTTTGTATGACTACCTAGGGGGGTTCTATGTACAATGCAAATAATAAAGGTGAACGTGGGGAGCCTTGCCTTAAAGTGGGATACATGCAACATATATATTTACATATATGACTCTTTGCAACCACACCGCCCGAACTTTCATTAGCATTAGTCAATGTTATCGGACGATAGACGTTTTACAGGGTCTTTACTTTACGGGGCAGTGTGCACTTTCTTGAAGGAAGGTGGTAGGCTACCCTTGTTAAAAGATTCAGTGAATATGTTTTGCACAACAGTAAGGCTACTCCACCTTAAACAATTTCTAAAAGAATTCAATTATTACGTCTGGACCAGGAGATTTCCCGTTATGCAAATGGACTATTTCTGTTTCTATCTACATGGCAGTCATATCAACCGATAAACTGTCTGTATTTTGGTTAACTATTATTGGCAAAGAGCTTAGAAAGCGTTCTTCAAAAGTTTTCTACTTTATGCATACAATTAGAAAATAATTCTCGATAGTCTATAAATGCATTCTTTATATGTTCTCGGTTAGTCGTTAACTTGCCGTCATATTCGATTTCTGGAATATTTTTAGCATGTGCACGCTATTTTTTGTAGTCATAAATCGTTGACTGTAGGTCATCAGCGAGTAACCTTCCTGCATGAGCCCTTACAACCGCACCTTCAAAATGTATAGCATCGATGGCCTGAAATGTATTTTTGATGTCTCTAATAGCGTCGCCATAAGTTCCAGGGTTTGCTGTCTCTGCTTTGCTCTATTCCACGAGCAACTTCTATAAACTATTCTCTTTCTCTCGTTTCTCGCATTGTATTTTTGCAGCTCTTTCCGTGGCACAGATCTTCAAAATAGATTTCAATTATTCCCGATTCTCCGACCAGCTACTAAGCGCTAGGGCTTTAGTATGCGTAATTCTTTTTGGTGCAAGTGAAAAACTTGTAATCGCTAAGTAGTTTGGCATTTAACTTCTAAGGACCCCACATAAATGCACGTGTAGGATCTTTTTTGCCTAAGGAGAACTTATCAAATGATTGATGGCTGAATGAGACTTTTTCAACACAATAACCATCACAGACATTTGTCAGCTGTAATACCACATGAACTTAGTCTCATCTTGCGTGGCTATAGACGCCTGAAAGTGGGTATAATGACGGTCCAATCCACCTTTAGGAAATAAAGCTACATCCCGTATAGGGAATATTTATCAATGCTCTCTTTTAGGTCATATTTTACATAAAAGCAGCTAGATCGATCGTCTGCGCTGAACACACAGCTAAAATATTCAAAGACGACGACAAGCCTATTAGTGTCAAAAATAAGGACACAATTGCAGGATAAACGATCAGCGATCACGAGGGTTGATCGGTGCATACACGCAGATTATTCTGAACACTGCCTCCTCATACGTAAGTTCACACGAAACAACACACACAGCGCAAGACACTGTTTTCACGACAATGCCTGACCACTTCTTAATAAATATTGCACACCCTACAGAAGTACCCATGGCTGACACACACGCTATAACGAGAGCTGCACTGAGTGACCATGGTGGCTGAATGATCGTTGTGCCAGAGTTCCATCTATAATTATAATTTTAGAAAACTCCCCTGGCGGCGTTGGTGCTTGCGTTCGGATCCGCTCTTGTTCTGCGCATTCATCCTCGGACGTTTTGCCGGCGCTTCGCTGCCCTCCGTCAGGTCGCGGAGTTCCTGTTTCCCCGCGGTGTTCCCATCTTGAGTCACTGTTATGAATGGCCTCTCTGGCTTGGCTCTAGTTGGATGCGTGAGACATATTGCGGCTGAGCCTATCCTGATTTCTTCCAGGTCAGCGCTCCCAGAGATACTCTAAGAGCGGCGACAACACGAAAGTCGTTCTTCAAATTATCCTGGGCCGTCAGCACCCCTCGAAAAACCCTTTGGACACGCCTGACCGACTGACAGATTAGGAAGAGCTGCTGGCCATCGAGGCGGCTTGCTTTGTACCTTAAGGTGTCCCTGACACTAAGCCAAGCGTCTTAGATCCGTACTCCTGTGCATTTCCCACGTTCACCGTGGTGCATTCATGCCACCCTTTCCATAAACAGCGGTCTGCTCGGCGCCGCACACTCATCACTGCAACGGACTACAGAGTTGATTTGTACGTAGAACTCAACGTCTTCGCGCTGTGCTGTGTCGTGCACGTTATGCAGTGTTTTTTTGCCTCAGCATGGGACGAACTGGGCGTGCCTCTTCCCTCTTTACTGGGTTGGGAAGGAGGTGGCGTTTCACCTTCCCCTTTTGGGGCGGAGGTGAAGATGACAATTTCATGGGACTTGCCTGGCCTCCACTGTTTTTTCCTGCAGAGAATCCTGGAAAGGCCAGGGCATAAAACGCGAAAGTCGAGACGCCCCAAACAAACTCCCATAAGCTCTCATCAAGCTTCCATCGAGAGCTTCCATGATGCCACCCTCATGTAACACGCTACCTATAAATAATGTTAATAAAAGCAACTGTTGACAGCTTTGGGGTCTTCTGTTCGACATTTCCCCGAGACTTTCGCTGGCTCCGGTCCTCTGGGCAATACTCCTGTTGCATCATCATCTCCTCGTCAGCGGCCTCAGACTCTGCCCTTACGAAAATTCTTATTGAAAAAACAAAGAGAAGTTGTTGAGCAATGACAACAGATGGCACAGAAAATACATGACGAATTAGAATACCGTTGAGAAAACTGCTGACCCACTTGAGGAATACCGTTGAGGGAACTGCTGACCCGAAATTGACCCACGACTTTCAATTGAACAATCATCAATTAACTCGATATAGATTTATCATTGAGCCTGAAATGGCGATGGAAAATACGTTGTGGATCAATTGAAATATCACTAAGGCAATCGTTGAGAAGGATTGAAAATTAGCCCACAACTTTCAGTGGAAAAGTCATCAATGTGGAAAAAAAATTCTTTTATGCATTTGAAAGCGGTTTCTCGCTGATAATGCGGCGGAAATTATGACTATATATAATTAGAAAATCATTAGTATTACAATCAAATACATCTGCGAGATTAACATGCAAACCACACTCTGCACTGGAATCGCACCCGGACCCGCATACACGTGAAGCAGGTGTCTTACCCATTGCTGCACAGGGCCACCGCATGAGGGCGAGTTTTTTGCTGGGATATATCTGAACGACGCCGTTAAAGCAGCAACCAAGAAAATCAACACGTACCTGGAGGTTACCAAAATGGACTCGAGGCTCGCTCACCTCCTGGAGGCAAAACATGCCCTCTTGACCAGGTGGAAGACCCAGAGACATAACCGCAGACTGAGAGCAAGACTCGCGCTTCTTAACAAGGAGATTGAATCGTACGCGAAAGAGCTCGCCCGAGAACAATGGGATGAGACGTGTACCGAAACGGACGGTTGTATGCGCAAAGGTAGCAAATGGAGCTTATTGAAAAGTCTTCTTAACGATCAACAGTCGAAGAGCACCTTCATCCTTGCGACGGATAGGCTCATAAAGAAGGAAATCGCCGTCGGTGTCACCGAAAAAGAATCAGCTAACAACTTAGCAAATACCTATCTACCCCTCGCCAAAGATGGAGATAGCTCGGAGTAGGTATACTACACGGGAATCGCGGCACCTGCTTTAGATGAACCGTTCACCGTGTCAGAGATACAACATGCTTTCTTTAATTTAAATGACAGATCAGCGCCAGGACCCGATGGAGTCACGAACAAACTGCTCAGGAATGTAGACGACAGGGCAATCGAGGTACTTACGGCCGAAATAAATGAGGTATGGAAAACGGGGCATGCTCCAGTAGAGTGGCGCACCGCAAAGGTCGTTCTTATACCTAAACCTGGCAAGACTCCACATATCACCAATCTGCGGCCAATATTCCTTACATCATGCATTGGCAAAGTTGCGGAGCATGCGATACATAACATGCTTACAGAATATATAGAAATCAAGAAGTTCTTTAGACACAACCTAATTGGCTTTCGACAGGCGTTGTCCACACATGACGCTATGCTTCTGCTTAAGAGAGCTATATTTGATAACACGACTCGTGATGTGTCTCGCACTAGATCTCTCCAAGGCCTTCTACAGGGTGGCGCATAAACACATCCTCACTGAGATTTCCTCTCTTAACCTGGGCCAGCGTTTTCGTGACTATACACCAAGTCATTTCTCGTGGATCGCAAGGCACATCTCCGGTTATAGGCATGGTCTCGGGAGGGCCCTTCCAGCTCGGCAACTGCGGCGCCCCGCAGGGTTCCATGCTCTCCCCCCTCTTTTTTAATATCGCCATGTACAGGCTCTCCACACACCTTGCTGCAATCCCGAACGTAGGTCACGTCATTTATGCGGACGCCCTCATGATCTGGACACCGGGTGGCTCTCTAGCTGAGATCGAACACTCCTTACAAAGCGCGTGGGAGGCTACGGAAGACTTTCTTTCAAACACGGGCCTTGAGCTCTTCCCTGATAAATCTGAGCTACTGTTATACCGGCCGTCTGGACAAGGGGTTTTTAACCTTGCGCCTCTGGCATCTCTGCCAATAGTAATTCGAGCTAAAAATGGACAGCCCATAGCGAGGAGGGATTCCCTAAATATTCTAGGTCTCCTCATTGTTGTCAAAGGATGTATTTCGAAGGCGCTCAGCAGGCTCACGGGGAAGGCAAGTAATGTACTAATACTTGTAGTCCGCCTTTCAAATCGCTGAGGTGGTCTCAAAGAGGACAATTTGATCAGAGCTTACCAGTCATTCTTTCTAATCCATGTCATTTACATACATCGCACCGTAGGTTAATTGGGCTAAAATGGAGAAGGACAAACTCGATTCTCTAATCAGTACAGGCCTTAAGCGCGAGCTCGGCCTTCCACTGTCCACCAGTACCGAGAAGCTATTGGAGCTAGGACTCCGCAACACTATTGACAAGCTAATAGAAGCTCACACAGCTGCTCAAATAACGAGACTTTCATCCACTAAGCCGAGGATAAAGCTTTTAGAGAAGCGGGTATTCAGCCTCGACATCAAAAGGTGACGAAGGTTTGCTTGTCCAGGGAAATAGGCACTCAAATCGTGGTTGACCCCGTCCCACGTAACATCCACCCAGTGCATAACGAGAAGAGTCGCGAGAGCCAAGGCCATACTTAAAAGAATTGATCAGCAAAAACTAGAAGCCATTTTTGTCGATGCTGCCAGGTGTCACGGTGGGGATAAGTTCGCTATTTCGGTTGTTGACACGGAAGGTAACCTGGTCAATGTAGCCTCTGTTTATACGAAAATTGCCCATGTGGCAGAGGAAGCGGCGATCACTCTGGCTTTTCACAGCTCAAAAGCCTCCGCTGTTGTCTTCTCGGACTCGCGTACGGCAGTCAGATCTTTCTCTAACGCCCTTGTGTCTCAACAGGTGAACAGTATTGTGGTGAAAGCACTTCAACAAACTCCGGAGTGCAGCAAAGGAGGGTACACATCGCGTGGTTTGCAGCCCATCTAGTCGATTCAGTTAACCCGCTCGGATGTAACCCTATAGCAAGCAGGCTCACCGGATAGCGCGCGGTTTCCCGTGCCGCGCTGTCGCAAATAGCTATGCTCGTAACGAGGTCGACATTTATAAAGATCCGTTGTCTACTTTTCATGAAATTGTTTCCCACTACCGCCTGGCCAGAAAATTATTTCCAGTACCGTCTGGCCAGAAAAAAAAAAAAAACTTTCGTACGGAAACGTTGCATGGGTAATTTAGCGTGCCTACTCTGACATTTGCATTTCGTTCGCGCGAACAGCCGCGAGGTGCACGCTGGGGCAGCAGCGCCTTTTTAGCATTTCGATTATTACTAATTTCCGCAATTAGAATTTATGCGCATTATTTTGCGATATAGATTAGTTTTTACTAATTTTTAAACTTCAACTGAACTTCTTCATGAGGAGTGGCTACTCTTACCTTTATTCAGCATCACACCGCTGTTCAAGTGAATGCCGAAACGCGCGTCAAGGTCAAGTATGACGTACACAAATTAGCGGCGGACAAGTCGGTCTCCCTCCAAATAAATAATGCCTCTGCACATCTCTTTCGCGAACGTCGGCATCAAGTTGGGGTCAAGAAATGGTGCAGAACGAACCTCAAAATATTTGTTCTTACTGCTAGCAGTTGCTCTTTAGAAAATGCCCATTTTTATAGCTGGTACATTATCTCCACAGCAGTACACTGGTTGTCTTGGTCGTGGTTCACTGTTGCAAATCCATGCTGGAATATGAGAACTTTACTTAATATTCAAAAGAGTGAGCAAATGTCGGTGGCATACGCTCTCCTGCTGACTTCTGTACCTGACTTCTGACTTCTGTACTCGATGTTCAAGTTCATCATCAAATTACGCAACCACTAATCAAACATCAACCAAACGATTTTCAATTTTGATCTTTCTCTGTCTCGCTGCCTTCCATTTGTTTCTTTTTTTCCATGCTTTCCTAAAATCATCAGTTCAACTTGTTTTGTACAACACAAGCATCAACATATAGGTCAGTGTTTCAGTACTGTCGCGCATGCACTATAGAGCAGCCGCACCGTGAACAGGAAACTTAGCTTCCGCGGTTCTCACCTCTGTTTTCTTTTGCTTTTTCTCCCTCCACGCACACGCGCCGGATAACATGAGCAGGCGCGCGTCTCAATTTTTTTTTTTTACGAAATATTGCTTACAAAATATTTCGTCCATGGTTTTTGATAGAAATGAGACAATAAAGTTTTTATTACAAAGTGTGCAACAGAAATATTGTTTACGAAATACTTCCTCAATAGCTTTTTAATAGAAATGAGTCGATGTTTTTTTTATTGCAAAGTGCTCAACAGAAATAATGCCAACGAAGTATTGAAGCAAGTCAATGAGTATTGCGGAACCATTGATGATAAATAGAGTCAATTATTTGATCACAGTCCGACAATACAACATGAACACTCATTTTCATAAGGGTGTCGGCGACTTGTCGGTACACTCAGCATACATTCTAGCACAGTCCTCTCTGACCCGAACAAAAGCACGACACCAAGTGCAGCACGGAGTGAGATACTCCTGTCTGATGTGCCCACGCCTTCGTCGCCTCATGCAGACCGTTGCTCGTCCAGGCACAATGACAAGTACAGAGCCGTTGGGAAACTTGTGAACAAATGCGGTATATAGCTCCTCCACTGTGACGCATTTTATAAGGACTGTCCCCACAACTCGCGCTGTCGAACTCGTAGAGGACGTATCCAATTCATCGGTGCTCAAAGGAGAATGAAAACTTTGTTGAAGGGTAATTAATGGCTTGCGGATATCACGTCAAACTTCAAAGTACATCTCAAGGCAAGAAACGTGTGTCGTTATCACCATTGGCACATTTGTCTCTATTCGTAACTCCAGAAAAGACTCCGTGTGCTGGTAACACTGATCGAAAAACAAAGATGGCTGTGCCTAGCAGGGTCAACGCGGCACTTTCGCTTGGCGCTGTACCGAAGTTTCTTGATAGTGGCGTCGAATCGCGTTGCTTCGTCGAATGCGAAAGATAGCCAGCCGCGGACCGCCTCATTCTCATCGGCATGAAAGATTTTACCCGCCAAACAGCGGAAATAGTGGCACGGTCCGCGCGAACATTGAGCCTCTTCGGGGAGGCGCATCAGATTAACTTCAAGTTGAAGAACCTTTCTAGCAAGCCCGAGGTCGAAGAAGGCAACTGCTCATGTGTAGCGGACCTCTCCGAAAGGTACTCGCACTTTTGCGCTGCGGTGCTACACTGCTACAGGCAAGGAATTAACAGTTTTCCAGGTAACTATACGCTGCGACTCGTGCTGTTGTCAATCTCATACGGCACCGGCGCCAGCGAAACAATACTGAAAAGGGCAGGGGTCAACGTCGCACACAAGTCATCCGGCAGATTCATTCCTCGCCCCAAATATCACGCTCCTACGGATAAACCTCAAGGTGTCGCATACCGAATCCATGCAGTGCACCGACTGCCCCGCTCCCTATATTGGGGAAACAAAGAACTTCCATGAAAGCCAACGCGGTGGCTTGGGCGAGTTTATACGACATTATTCACATAAAAACAGCGCCAATAACGAGGAACAAGAAAAGAAGGAGACAGACAGCGGCACTGACTTACAACAATATTTATTTGCTGGAATCATCCAATATATACTGGAGCATATCTGACAAATATAAGGGGAATGACAAACTAAAGAAAACAGAATTCACCTAACAACCAAGTAATCATCATGATGACGCGTCATGAACATCGCGTGTGCCAACGTTTAGAAGAAAATCTATTTCTTTTTGTGATGGAGCGATCGAAGGCCTGCTGACACATACACTGCCCAGCCCTTCTATTTCTGTGGCCTTATAAATTTCGCGTATCATCTGATCCCGATGACGGCTAATGACGTTACAATGCTGAAAGTCGGGGAAACGACCGCAGTCTCGGCCATGAATGCCGATGTGGCCCGATACTGTAGAAGAGACGTTGTGAGCGTGCTCTTTCAGCCACTCATTTAAACACCTGCCTGTTTGGCCGATGTACCACTTGCCGCAGGACCGGGTAGAGTACACCTTCCCTTTGATGCATGGAACGTATTTGTTCCGATGCTTGATTTTGCAGCCTCACTCTCTCCTGGAACCAGGATTCACGGTCTTGCACATCCTCAACACTTCAAAAAAAGTGGCCAGCAGCTGCTACGTAGACTTGGTTTTTTTCTGCTCCAGAATAGCTGGCTAGGATGTGCAAGGCCGTGAATCCTGGTGAGAGAGAGAGAGAGAAATTTATAGATACATAAATATCGGAAGAAACCGACATAGGCTTCCCAGCCCCCTCAGCCCTCCTTAAGAAGAGGTACAAAATGCCAGTAAAGAAGGGTGTAAGGCTGAGAAGCACGAACTTCATAATGCTATTGGCGTGCTTAAAGGATGTTTTCAGAGCCCTAGATTGGGAGGGATATGAGTTAATGGAGAGTATCCTATAGTAACTTGCTATTCACTGCTGACATTACATTGATGAGTAACTCCGGAGATGAACTGCAACTCATGATTACTTAATTGAATCGGGAAAGCAGAACGGTATGTTTGAAAATTAATATGCAGAAAACTAAGGTGATGTTCAACAGGCTTGAAAGAGAACAACACTTCGAGATAGGTTGCGAGACACCGCGGAGCCGACGCAAGAGACTGTGATAACTACAAGAACGAAAACGGAGTGGAGTACGTTTGGCAATCGTTCTCAGATAATAAATGGTCGTTTGCCACTGTCGTTCAAGAGAAAAAAGTGTAACAGTGGCATCTTGCCAGTACTTACCTACAGAGCAGAAACCTAGAGGCTTACGAAGAGGGTTCAACATATATTGTTGAGAAGAAGTTAAGAACATCTTATAGCCGAAATCAAGAAAAATAAGGCATGGGCAGGGTATGCAGCGCGTATGAAATAAGTAACCGCTAGTCTTTAAGGATCACAGACTGTGTTATAAGAGAAGGCACTGAACGACGCACAAAGGAAAAACAGAAAGTTAGGTGAGTGGTAGACATAAACGGCGAATCAAAATATGAGCCTCAAGAAGCCCGAAAGTGCTGTACTGTGATGAGTAAATCAATTAGAATTTTTATTGTGCTGCAACATTTACAATATTATTCTGTATTCAACAGACGTTTTTTCGGGTTGTGAACATTCCCAAAATTAAAAGAAAAACTACTTTTTTCGTCTTTCTGCAAAAGTATCTCCGAAATACCCCACTACGACAAATGTATCTCGGTGTCACTAGTCCCACTAATAGGGAGGCAATCGCAAGGCTGATTTCGAGGGCGGACGTATCAGCCCCCCGAAACGCGCCACAAAAGCACAAACAATTTAGAGTTGGTCCTTTTGGTTTACAGTGAACGCCGGCTGTGGTCCAAAGAAAGAGGCAGAGCCGAGAGTTGATAACAAAGCAAAAATATTTTTTCAGATAAGGCAGAACAAACGTGCGCACTTGGCAGTTATCAAATACAATACAACTCACAAGGTACTCCAGTACATGCAAAACTACGGACACAAACAACACTCGCGCTACAATGCAGTCTCATGTATTAACTAACAAAGACACTTATAGACTAAAATGTTCGTGAAACGGATTCAGTCCAAAGTTCTTGTAATCAAACTTGAATGCTTCTCATCCAGGAAACACTCACACTATATCCAGCGCCGGTTATCGTCACACTGTGTCCGAGGTTTTTCGTCAAGGAAACTCTCGCGTCGTCAACTGACCGTACTTCAATAACAAAACTTCTTCGCCGGTAACACATCGGCCACTCACCCGCTGCTACTGCAGGTCACGCCTTCGATCTGCTGCTTTGTCATTGTATGACAAGCCTTCGCTTGCTGGCGGAAAACACTCTTCATCTCCTACTCTGTAACAGTCCACTGCTTGCTTTATGCACTAGCTACTGGGTTCTGGAAATTAGCGGGTTTTTCGTCAGCACGCCAGACAGCCAAGGCTGAGGGAAAGGGTTGGGCCTTTTTCGTAACGTGACAAGTTACGCAAGTCTGAAGAACCCCACCCCTTTCCTTCGACATGTTTCTGGAGATCACTGGGCGTTATATCAGAGGGCTTCCGATGGCGTTAGGTCCGAGGATGACGAGGGGCAGAAGAGGCGCGCGCGCCTCTTTCCCCCCTCGAAAACGCCGCCGCCACGCCAACCAACCTCCTCGCATCTGTCGCCAAGCGATCTTCAGAAATATTGCGAAGGAAGGGGTGAGTCACTCCTTAGTTGCGTCACGAGTTGCGGAGTGTTCGAGAAAGGCCCCGTCCTTTCTCTAGCTTTGGCTGTGCAGTACGCCGAAGAAACTTCGAGAACCTCGCGCGAACGTATATAAGCGAGCAGCGGAGGATGGTGATCAGGATGTGTGTTTTCCACCAATGGGTGAAGGCTTGTCTTAAAAGCAGGAGGGAGATAATGTGTGTTTTCCGCCAGCGGACTAAGCCTTAATTGTCCTCAGTGACAAATGAAGAGTTTAAGTGTGATTTTTTCGCCAGTGAAATCAGACGTGATCTGCTGTAGCAGCGCTTGAGTGGCCGGTGTGCTTCCAACGAAACAGTCTTGTTGTTGAAGTGCGGTCAGTTGACGACGCGAGAGTTTCCTGGAAGGGAAACTTCGGATGCAGCGGGACAATAGCCAGTGCTGGACTTTGAGTGAGTGTTTCCTTGGGGGAAACATTCAAGCTTTGTTCTAAGAACTTTACTGAATACGTTTGACGAACATTGTCGTCTATGAAGGTGCGTTTACACTAGAGAGACACGACACCAATTTTGGTCTGCAGCATTTTTGGTCTGTAGGCACACATGGGCCTACAGCATTTTTAATTGTTAATGTGAATAAATGGACAAATATTCGAATTTGATTGGGTGGGCTGTCTGCTCAGCTCAAAATATTAGACTTTCGTTATGGTATTAGCAGTCATTTCCTTTTATTTATTCATTTATTTTGTTATTTTCATTTAATTGATTTTTATTTTTTGTCCATTTATCACTTTATCTTTGTAATTTTTTCTTCATACATTTTTGTAATAAACTGGCAATGATTAGTGTAGGTATCATTCATAAGATACAACAAGTTTTCTTAGCCAATAATAGATGTGTGCCAGAGTTGACAGACAACTAACTATCTAACTAACTAACTAACTAACTAACTAACTAACTAACTAAAAATCGCTTTTCCAGCTTTCATTGTGGCAGTGCTGCACGCACCGCTCAAGCTTTCGTTACGGGTTTATTTATTACATCGACGGTTTATTTACGATGCTTTATTTATTGCATCGGACACAAATACTTCACTATTACCTCCAATTTTCCGACTCTTAACGTAGTGTCTCTATTTTTTATAATGGTATACACAAAAATCTTGACTATTTTTCTCGAGATAAAGGAAGAAATAGCAGGGAGAAGGAAAAAGAACACTATATCCTATAGGATAGTACACGGCAAAGAGAGTTTCAGAGCATTGTTTTAAGAATATCCAAATATGCAAATCAACGTGACTATAACGTTGATGAATATGTAGTTCTGCGGAATCCCGCAAGGTGGCGGAAGGCTTAAGAAAGAGAAAGAATACAACCACCCGTTTGTAGCATGGAGCCATAAGGAAATTCGAGCGGATTTCCTTATTATCATTGTCACCATCAGCCTGACTACGCCCACTGCAGGGCAAAGGTCTCTCTCATGATCCACCAATCAACCCGGTCTTATGCTTTCCGCTGCCAAGTTATACCTGCTAACTTTTTAATCTCATCGGTCCATTCAACTTTCTGTCTCCCCTTCGTGCGTTTGCCTTCTCTGGGAATCCTGTCAGTTGCCCTTAATGACCACCGGTTATCCTGCCTGCGCGCTATACATACCCGGCCCATGCCCATTTCTTTTTCTTGATTTCAACTATGATATCCTTAACCCCGGTTTGTTCCCTGATGCACTCCGCTCTCTTCTTGTCTCTTAAGGTTACGCCTATCATTTTCCTTTCTATCGCTCGCTGCGTCGTCCTCTGTTTAAGCTGAACCCTCTTTGTAAGCCTCCAGGTTTCTGCTCCGTAGGATAACTACCGGCAAGATTCAGCTGTTATATAACTTCCTCTTGAAGGATTAGGGCAAATTACCATCATTTTATAATGCGTTAAGCTTACAAAAACATTATGGAGGCGGAAATGTTGTAGGCCCGTGTGCTCAGATTTGGGTGCACGTTAAAGAACCCCAGGTGGTCGAAATTTCCGGAGCCCTCCACTACGGCATCTCTCATAATCATATGGTGGTTTTGGGACGTTAAACTCCACATATCATCATCATCATCATATCATCAACTTACAAAAACATTACTAAACAAGTATGACGACTCAGTTAACGTGTATTTGTTGATTAAACACATACCGCAAGCATTTTTAATGCAGGGGCACCATGGCGCGCTGCGGCTGCGAGTCACTTCAGTACATCAATGATGTGCTTGCCAATGGTGTGCTTGCCCTTTAGCACATCAATGATGTGCTGAAGGGCAAGGATCAGAGCCTTCAGAGACAGAGGATGGGGTGCGTAAGCTCCGAGACGCCTCTGGGAGTGTGCATGTGACCATATGCACAGTCCCAGAGGTCTCGGGGCAGTCTTGTGGGATTGAAAGGAGGGTAGTGGAGGCCAACAGTGTGACCAGGGGTATGAGCCAGCAGCTCGGATACAGCGTAATTGAGGTGAACCAAGACGTGTACGAGCCCGGCGCTCGCCCTTTTGCACGGAATGGCATTCATTACAGGGGTGAGACGGGCAGGAGTGTTGGTAATAGGATGGGTCGTAAAGCCACAGCTTTTTTAGGGGGACCCAGAGCCCTGAGGCCAATAGTTTAGCCAAAGACGGTTCTAAAGGGGCACAAATATACAAGCCACACGGGTGTCCTTGGGAAAAGAAATCGACGTAAGCACAAGGCCCGAGCTAAGTCAGACATAGGCTATATTAACATGCAATGTGGCAGGAATAGGTTAAAGTGGGAAGAGATAGAAGAGCAGTTAAGGCAGGGAGTTGATGGTATATGGGGTTGTGGAGACACATCTTCGGGACATGGAGCAACCACCTTACAATCCGGACTACGTATGGGAATATTGCAATAGAACAGAAAGCAGCCAAGGGGGGTGGAATTGGTGCATTCATACATAAAAGTATTGGTTGGCAAAGAGTCAAGCAGGGATGCATGGAACATTTATGGTTAAAAGGGAAAGTAGCTGGGCAGATGACACTTCTTGATTTGGTGTACTTGTGGACGGGAGCAAAGGCCAGAGAAGAAAATCAGGCAATGGTGGAGTGTATATCAAAGGACATTCAGGAGTTAGGAAGAGAGTGCGAGATAATTATACTAGGAGATATGAATGCGCACATAGAAGATGTAGATGGTCATACTTACCCAAAAGGCAAAATGATATATGTGTGAAAAGCATGATTTGATCATTTGCAACAGTACTGAGAAGTATGAAGGGCAAATATCATGGGAGGTAGGAAGGCTGTAGTCGACGATAGATTATGCACTGATGTCACATTGAATGTATGATAGGCTCAGGGGAATTCACATAGATGAATGTGGCTCCAGAAGTCGGGGTAGTGATCAAAAACTCATCAAGATAAGTTTTGGAAGAGCAATAAAAGTGGGAAGGAGACAAGATGAGCAACTACAGAGGAATTTATATTCAGAAAGGCCGATAGAAATAGCTACTAAACGAATTGAGAAAGTAATCACTAAGGATAATAAAACAGTGTGGACGTACACGAATCTAATAAGACTGTTCGAGCCAGAGTTTTCTAAGGCACGTGACAAATCACTCCAGAAAAAGAGACACAAACCCAAAAATTGGTGGGGTGGGGAAGTTAAGAGAGCCATAGCAAAACGTCAGGAAGCCTCTAGGGAACACAGACATGCTAAGCAGCGGGGTGAACCGACAGATGATGTTTAAAGAAAATGGAATATCCTTCTAAGTTGTAGAAGGGAAGCATCCCTTCTGATAAATGAAAAGATTAGAAGAAAGGGGACTCAGTGACAGTGACAGGCACAAGTACATAAAAAAGATAGAAAGGCAGCTATAAAACTTTGGAATCATCTAAACTCCCTAAGAAATGAGACGAGCCTATAGAGCAGAGGTTCATAACTACAGCTCGAGGTGCTAGGCTAGAAGGGGACAAAGCTATTGTATATATAAGAACAAGGGTGACAGAAAATTTTCAACAAAGAAGTGCTGTATGCACCACAATAGACAAGGATGAATCAAGTGGTGCAATGGCTCCATTTTCACAACGAGAGTGGGAAAGAGCTGAGAAGAGGGTTCCTGGTAATACATTACAGGCTTAGATGGCATTCCAATTATGCTGATAAAGACATTGGGTCCGAAGTCTCAGCAGACTTTGAGAGAGGCAGTGAGCAAAACAATAATCGATGGTGAAGTCTCTGATAGATGGAAACTTAGCAGAATAAGTATGATATATGAAGGAAATGGGGACAAAGCTGACATAAAGAACTCTCGTCCTATAACAGTGACATCAGTGGTTTACAGGCTGGTTATGCATATTACAAAGGAAATACTGCAGGCATGGATAGAGGATGAGGGGGTGCTGGGGGAACTGCAGAATGGGTTTCGAAAACAAAGGAGGTTAGAAGGCAATCTGTTCTCACTGACGCAGTGCATCGAAATAGCAGAAAAGGAACACAGGCCCCTGTGGCTAGCATTTTTGGATATCAAGGGAGCGTATGATAGCGTTTTTCAAGAGGTCTTGTGGAGAATGGTGGACACAACAGGTGCGAAGGATGGAGTCACTGAGCTCCTAAAGGATATCCGTAAAAGTAAAAAGGTAGTTATAAAATGGGAAAAACAGGTATCCGAGCCCACATAGATAAAATGGGGGCTTAGGCAGGAGTGTCTTCCGTCACCTTTGTTATTCATGATCTACCTACAAGGATTAGAGGTCAAATTAGAGGGGAGTGGGCTTGGCTTCAACCTCACTTTCGTCAAACAAGGAAAACTCATTAAACAGGCACTACCAGCATTGATGTACGCAGATGGTATAGTGCTAATAACCGACAACAAGAAAAATTTGCAGAGATTGATGGACATCTGCGATAATGAGGGAGATAAGTTAGGTTTGAGATTCAGTAAGAAAAAAATCCCCAGTCATAATTTTTTAATCATAATGAAGGTAGTGAGCTTATACGATACAGGAGGTCGTGCTAGAGATAACAGATAAATACATATATCTGGGCGTATGGGTAAGCAATGAGGCCGAGTACCTAACGCAACACGAAATATACATAATGACTAAAGGAAACAGGAATGCAGAGGTGACGAAAAATAGGGCACTGTGGAATAACAATGGGTATGATGTTGTGAGATGAATTTGGAAAGATGTACATGGTTCCTGGTCTGACTTTCGGCAACGCGGTTTTATGCATGAGATCAGAGGTTTAAGCAAGATTAGAAATTAAGCAACAAGGAATAGGCAGGCTTAATTTTGGAGTTCACAGGAATACACCAAATCAGGAAGTACAAGGTGATATGGGATGGACATCATTCGAAGGCAGGGAAGCTAGCAGCAAGATAAAATTTGAGAAGCGATTGAGAGAAATAGGGGAGGAGCATTGGGCTAGGAAGGCTTTCAGCTACTTGTACATGAGGAATGTAGATACAAAATGGAGGAAGTGTACCAAAAAATTGACGGGTAAAAACTTAGAAAAGGGCAGAGGGCCAAACGAAAAAGAACTATTGGTTAAGAAGAAGGTGAAGGAAACGGAGACCAATATGAGGAGAATTGGCATGATTAAGAAGTCCGCATTAGAGATCTATCGCACTTTTAAGCAAGAAATTACCAAGGAAAGAATCTATGACAATACTCGGGGTAGTTCCCTGCTGTTTGAGGCCAGGACAGGAGTATTGCGAACCAAAACTTATCGGGCCAAATAAGAGTAGACACGGTATGCAGTATGTGTGGAGAGGATGAGGGAACTGCCGAACACTTGATAATGTTTTGTGAATGGCTTCACCCTATAGTTCAGGATGGTGGCGCAGAATTTTTCAAAGCACTGGTGTTTAGGGACAGGGAGGGCAAAATAGACTTTAAGCGGGTAGAATTATCTAGAAGGAGGTTATTTGATTTGTGGCTAAAAACAAAGCACGAGTGAAAATGAAACCCTTCACTGCAAAGTACCAGTCCTCAACTTTATTATTTAAAGGAAAAAGAAAGATAAATCTAGTTTTTAGTTCAGTAAGCATTACGGCTAGGTGGCGTTAGCCGCCGCCTGATCTAAAGGGTACAGCCATATCAATTCATCCATCCAACCACTAGTAGGAAAGATGGTAGTACACTATAACGATAGCTGCGATTTGTGGTAAAGTGCACTGGTGGTGGAACAACCTTGTTGAAAACTCCGTCAAATTCGTAGCCTGGGCATAGACCACCCCGAGGAGGACCGAAAACCCTGTATTCTCGCTGCCTCATGGGCTTGTTCACGGGCCCACAGTTGATCCTTGAGGTTGGAGCTGCGCAGTGCGGCCGTGTACCGCGCCGCAACTTCGTCTGCATGTGTGCGCCATAAAGTTTCTCAGTATGAGGTGCGGATTATTGCATTTTAACGTACTGCATTTTCTAGATTGCAATGTCAAACGTGGTGTTGTCGAAGGTGAAAGTGTCCTTGCTGCCGAGTACCCCATTTTGCTTGTCGCGAAGGGCAATGTCGATGACGAAATGTTTTTGCACATTTCACGTGTGAATATGCGAACGCCCATGAACCATCAGTGTAGCTGCGAAGTGTTTTTACGAAGCCTGTGATCTCTGAAGGCCATATACCCTGCATTGCAGGCTTTTTCGCTAAGTGCATACACGTATGGCCATTCTCATCCGTTGCTAGGTAAATGCTCCCGTGTTGTCACAGGCAGACAATCTGTTCAGCACTGTTTTGTAGGTAGGTGGGCTAACTTAGTCGGCACTTGCCCTTGGGCATCGTTCCTCAAGTGCCGATCTCCTAGAGCATTACGGTGGCATGGCAGTATCTCGAAGCGGTCTGCCGGTTACCTCGTGAGGTGGTGACGCTACGCTGAGTTACATAAAAATATTTCTTGTTGCATATTCGGCGCGGCTACGTTGCAGTGCACCTTTTTGTCATCAGAACTTTGATAAACCATGCAAATCAACATTTTTCACGTCTGTGCGGTATAAACCGACGAAGCCGGCTTCATTTGAATTCAGCGTATCCTCCTGCGTCTCGCCCATGAAGGGTAATAATTCGCAAAACAGTTTATCATAATCAATATAGCCAACTCTGTCAGGGTCATCAAACATCGAATATCAAAGGGCTTGTAGACAGGACCGCCAGCAGCGCAGCAGCAGCAAGCCCGGCTGACGGGATGCCGATGAGCCGTCGTCAGAGAACACCTGCGTCGTCGCTTGCCGACTCGGCGAAGTCATTTCCGATCGAAAGATGATTCAAACCAAGCACCTAACCGCAGAGCACCTATGGCCTAACCGAAAAAGTGCATGACGTCACTTTCCTGTAGCGCAGCAGCCATTTACGTGTGCACCATGGTCAGTGGAGGTGGGAGGTGGCTCGTGCACCGCACCGCATGGCGCAGCAGTCTATGACAAAAAAAAAAAAAAAGAGAGGTGGGAATGTTACTTTGTGTCAGACTTTAGGGTGGTATTTAAGCTCTGCTGCGCAGCTAAAGTTAGCGTGTGCGACGCACCACACGGCAATCGAAATCTGCACCGTTGCCGCAGTCAGTGCAATCAATAAACAAAACGTTCTTTCTACACTCAGCGCCTCCTATATAGAAAAAATAGAGGAGGCGCTGCTACAATACAGTGTCTAGAAATATACTGCCTAGGGTGCTGAGCGTGGGCTAGATGGCCCCGCAGCTGATGACTTCCGGCAGCACCCGCATGGTGCGCTGCTGTGCGAGTGGGTGCATTTGCGTTCAATCCTTGCGCTCCGCAAGCGCTGCGAAGCCTGCAGGAGGCCGAGTCGCGCGAGGCCAACTATTATTTTCCTGCATTTTCGGAGTGTTTTTTTTACATAATGCTTTATTGTATAAGAACTACTCGATTGCTTCCACAGTACTGGCGCTTTGCAATACCAAATGAAGATCATTTCGTGGCATACATTTCGCCATCCGCTACTGCCCGCAAAAAAAAAAAAAAAAAAAAAGACGGAGATCCCATGTAACTTGGGAATCAGCAAGGTGACTCTGTTGCAATTTTTTATTATGTGAAACAGTATGAAGTGGCGCTAAATATATGCAAGAAATTGGATAGTCAACACTGGAACCAGCATTGGCGTTTCACGAACATTTGGCTCTTCTTGCAAAGTATTTCGAAGACCCTAAGTTAAGAGGGTGATCGTGAGCGCACCCATACGTAGGTGATTCGATAGATAGATAGATAGACAGACAGATAGATAGATAGATAGATGCTCAAAGTGGTTGCAGTACGCAAATGAATTAATTTTAAAAACCATTGACAGCATAACCACCAGGGTTATTTTTTAAAATGTGCTTTGTTCTTGAGAGCAATAAATATCACAGAAGACCCTCAAACCTTTACCTCTTAGCCTGCATTCCATTAGGATTCGAGTGAAAACAAAGAATGATAACATGCCAATGAATAATCTAACACTCGCCGCATATGATACTCAAAACGTTGTTGGAAAGGGAGTCCGACGTTGACATGGGAGAAAAACTGTGCGAATGAATTCGAAAGGGTATTTTCAATTTTTAAGATGAATATTAATATTTGAAATTTTGCCTAAACGACGATTTTATTCCCGACACCATTCACCCTAATTCTAAAAGATAGTTTCGGGGTCACTCTTTCCTTGTTCGACCGATAACTTCTTTGACACAGCGGCACAATATATGTCCTTTCTTTGAATTGCCGCTTAGCTCTTAACACGTCAGGGTGTTGCAGTGTATATATGGTGCCGTCGAACTTCACAGATGACAGCTGTCACACACTGATTTTAAACGTGGCGAGGCTCCGGCAGCAACAGGACGAGAGGAATTTCGCGCGTTCGTGCCAAGTTCGTGCACCCTCTCGACACGCAGCGCCGCTTGTGGCATCTGAGTGCAGTCATCACATGCGCGGCCACCCTCTCGTACGGAATGCGCGCGCTCAGCACACTAGGCAGCAGGCAGTATATTTCTAGACAATGTGGCTACACCCAGCATCTCAACCTGATCAACAACAAATCTTTTCTAAAAAAATACAAAAAGGCGCTGCTACATTACACTGTAGTTATCTCAAAGGCACGACCTCCTCTATAAACTTACGACCTGCTCACCGGCGCCATCCCTACGGAGGCGTATGGAGCTAAAAATTGGCGTGTAGGGACCGGAAGTACCGTCAGATGCCGCCACCACTTACCCCCATAGCAGACGACGCACGACCGTCGTGGTGCACTCGTGTGTGCGCGTTCCTCTCATTGTTCTAGTTTCTAACGCGTGGATCGAGCAATCCACTGATTTAACGTCTCGAAGCAACATTCTGGTTGTGAGAAGCACCGTGGTGGATGGCTTCGGGATGCTCGTTACCGGACCTCAATCTTTGCGCGAGCGCTTTTGCGTCCCCATCTAAGTGCAGGCAAACGAAAGCAATATGCGACACATAACCCAGAGAACGTAAGTCTTATTTCCTCGCTTTATTTTAAGCGGCGGCGCCCCACCTAACCGCTGTCTGGCAGCCGCAAACATAATTCGTTCGTGGGCGAGCCGGTGCGATTTTGCATGTAACAAGTTGAAACTTGAAACCGACGTGTCTACGACGTAAATGAAGACGACATACGGTACGAGCGACGCATGCGATAACCCGTGTAAGTTTTTATGACCTGAACGTCGCCCTTCAAGCATATCGTTGTCATACTGTGCACGGATGACGACAGAGGGGCGCAGTTGTGCTATCGTCTGGGTGCTTTGGGTCTAGCGAACGTCTAACGATGGAAGCGTGCGACAAAACCGGCGGATTATCGCAACGTTACAGCAATTTCTCGTACATACATATATTATCAGGCACAGTTTATTGAAGTTATGGCCTCTGTTCGAGCGTCGCTAGCATTTCCGCGTGTCTCACATCGGCGGTGCGCCCACGCCTTTACTGGAGCATCCACATACAAAGCATTACGAGGCAACAGCTCTAGCGTGCTCCGTTTCCCTCATGGGAATAACGTTGTATAGAAACGAGAGTTTTATTTATAATCTAAAGCATGAGTTCTAACTAGCTAAATCACTTTGCACTGTCCCTATTCTATTCCACGAACTTTTAGCATTAACCCACATGGTATTACCCACCAATAATGTACTATTCCTGATGCTTCAGCTGCCAATTGTTTCGTTCACAACATGCCTGTGATGCATGCTGTACCGACACACATCAAAAGCCTCTGTGGCATGGGATTGAAGAACAAAATTTTATTTCACCTGATGCCTTCACCCTTACAATAAAATGCTTAGAAGTCCCTTATGACCGCTACAAATGTGCATAAGTTGCTTGCTCAGTGCTAAAAATGTGAATTTTCCATTTGTAAGTGGCTGTATTCACACTGTAAAATGGCAAGAAACAGACAAGTAAGCTTATGGTTCAAACAAATGTTTTATTCCCAGAACAATGGTACACTGCAGCAACAGTAGTAAATAATATGCTTGTCCAAACATTGCTTTTTAAGCATCAGATACCAGTACAGGAAAATCTAATCTGCAACGAAAATGTTGATACCTGCAAAATGCAATTTATTAGTGCACAAAAACATTAACAGTGTGATCAGCAATACCTCTTGCGCACTGTCTCCTCACGCCATAGCCCTTTCTTTTTGCCCAGAAAAGCAAGCTGGTCTTGAAGGAACAGAGCTTTTTCGTTGCTCTCCTCCACCTTTTGCTGCAAGTATGATATAAGCAGGTAGTGAGATTTTTTTTTTAATGTTCAAAAAGAGATAAGTTCACACCTGGAGGATTTCGACGTTTGTTCTCTTCATCGACAAGGACGCCTTTTTTGCCTCCTGCCTCAGAGTGGAGAGCTCTTCCTGTAGGTGATGCTGCTTTTTCTGAAGCCTTTGACACTTCCGGGTAAGGTTTTGCACTTTCCTCGGGAGATTGGTCATTCGGGACAGTGAAAGCCTAGTCTGCATTCCACGTGGTCTGGTTGCCTTTGATGGACTTGTCTGGCACTGGACAGTTTTGCCATGTTTGGGCATCTGATATGTTTTAGGCAAGCAGAAAGAAGATTCAGGTGCAGGCAAAATTAAAGGCAGAGAGGAGGGTTCACTGCAGGGTTCTGTCAGCATTTCATCCTCCTGATGTGCGGTACTGCTGCCAGCCACACAATTGTCTTCCTGCTCATCAATCTTCTCAGACGGGTACCTATAAGGAGAGGGCATGTCTGGCCTGCAACATTAAGAATTTCGACGTGTTACAGGATGAAGCATGTATTAGAAGAAATTTGGGCGTGGCTAAACAAACACTAATTACACAAAAAAAGCTTACCTATTTTTCTTTGCTTCTGCATGAGGCTTGTCTGGTGACAGCCCTGGCACAGCACACCTTTTCACAGGCTGTCGCTCTTTTCGGGATGGTTCCTGCATATACCCTGGGTAGCTCGGGAATATTGAAGGTATGGCATCTGGTTTTAGTTTGCGCAGCTTCAGGCCTTCTCTGTAATCTTCTGGCTTGAAATGCAAGCTGCATACCTTGCTGCGGTCGCTCGGCTCCCATGGCTGTTTTCCTGGTCCTACAAATATTGTATTTAAGACCGCACCAGAATTATCAGATATTAGGCAATCGATTAAGAATTAGCCTTTTAGTAACCTTCACAACGTGACAGAAAAGGATCTCTAGTATATTCACTAGTTGAATCTCTTACCATTTCAATTTACTAGCAGCTGCATCAGTTCAGGGCAGATCCATTTGCGCCTATTTCCCTTAGTTTTGTTATAAAACAACGCCAGCGCAAAACAATAGTGTAATAAATAAAACAAATTTCTCAACAAAGCAACACCGATGTGCATCAGAGCGGAATAGTTGAAAGTAAGTGCTCTACCCCTGACACGGCCACGTGCACGGAGTCTTGCGGCAACAAAGGACAGTACAACAAAGGAAAAATGTAGCATGGGCTGCAGCCCCTTAGCCAGGAAATTTTTTCGTGGCGGGGGGCACTTGCTGAAAACCTTGACTATTTGAGAAAAACGCCTATTTTTATTATTTATTTTTGGTAAAAACACATAGTTCAACAGAATTACGTGCCCCCCCCCCCCCTTTCCCTGGCTGAGGGCCTGATGGGCTGTGTACACGATCGGCGTCCACGAATCCCACAAACAGCACTTGTGTTTCTAGACACCAGCCAACAACGCTGAGCAGCATACATAGCGCGCAAAAAAGTTTTGAACTGCATTCCACTAGTCAGATCTTGCAGTGCATGCAATACAGCACTTTCAGTGCCTTACCTTCAGCCTGTCGAGAGATCTTCTTCAACCACTCCTGTCAAATCTGGGTGACGGAGAACTCGTGAAACGATATCCCAGTTGACCGCCGATCGTTCGACTTGCAAAAAGGAACGCAGCAGTACACCATTGCGGGAATGGTGCTGCTGCTGTCGTTATCTAACGCTCCTGACTGCGCAGACTACTGGTGACAAGCGATAGCGGCGATAGCCTTCGAGTGCCACAAGATCACGCGAACGCACGCATGCACCAAGCAGAACAGCGGCTTGGCGGCTGCAGCAGTGGGGGTTAGTTGTAGCGCCAAGGCGTGCTGCGGCACTTTCGAGAACTAAAAAAAACTAAACAAGCAAAAGCAAAACCGGCGACACGGGGAGCGGCGGCATGAGCAGGTCGTAAGTTTATAGAGGAGGTCGTGCTCAAAGGCCATACATCTGCCGTCTTGCGGGTATCAGAGGCAAGCGTTGTGGTCAGCGTCTTTATCTTTTTTTTTACTACAAATTTTGAAGCCCGTGAGTAATACGGTAAAAATAAAACGTTTTAGAGATGAACCGGCTTTTGTAATAATAGACTAAACTAGAATAATAGTACTTCAAAAGATACGTGATAAGATTGATTGGCTTGGCTTGGCTAGCTTGTCAGGCATTCTTTGCAGTAATTGCGGTGGCTGCGGCGTTAGACGCTGGTTTTATGCTGCTCCGGTAAGGTCAGATCATTTGTAGTCAGTTTAACTCGACCTTATTTCTAATATTTTCCTCCCTGCGATAATCTAGTTGGTTGTGCTAGTTAAGGGAACGGCAAGGCCGACATATAAACTCTCTAGTGCGCTCATCGAAATAAACTAGGTAAGCCAGTTCGGTATTTGGAAGATGTCATAGAACGAAGCCCTTCTTTTTCGTAGTGTATCGTAATTTCTTACTCGACTATCTTTACTTAGCCCTTAAAGCGCAAATTATCACTGATATCAATGTCGCAAGAAAAGCTAGCATTGTGCTTCGCGTGTTATGGGAGTTAACTGGATCGCATTTTAATGCAGCGATGGCAGAACAGTCCGGTTACTCGGCTGGCAAAAACCAAGATTCGAAGTCTGATCTCAACAAATCTACCTCGGGAGCAGACCATGCGCCGGATCCAAAGAACATTCAAGACTTGACGCAATACGTAAGTGCTGTACCACTCATTACAGGGCATATACCTTTGTTACGATTTATTGTTTTATTATTATTCCAGCTAGATGTTGGACGTTCTGCTGCTTGTTTGTATTACTTGAATTCTCACTGCTAAAAGTTGCGCCTTAACTATTGCGGTAAAACAAAGTAGTATTTGAATTACACACACCTTGAATTGCTAAATGCTCTGCATTTAGCTATTCAAGGTTCTCAATAAGTAATCAAAGCTCTGCACTAGTATTACAGGCTCTGCATAAAGCGTTACCTGTAATATAGCTAAACACGCCTTTCAGGATTTGGTCACAATTTTTTATGCATTATTAGAGACGTGGATTGTGTGATGACGACACACATGCCATAATTTTTTATCTGCCTAGCAGAAGCCAATGCTCCAATTTAGAGAGAACTGATAGTTAGCATCTTGAAACTAAGCCATCAGCGAGCAAAGGCCTCTTGAAGAATGCTGCTGCTGAGGAAAAAAGCATTCAGTTTTAACATAACCGCAAATGCATTGGTCATGATGATCAACAGCAATGAAGATGATGACAGACACATTGAAGTAGTGCTGTGAGCAATCAAGCGTGTCTTGAATGATGTTGGTGATGAAAGCATTGAACATGAGTATTAGAGTGTTGATGATGGCAATAATGAATGATGATGATAAAAGTGTTGTCAGAGCTGTTAGCAAGCAACCACATGAACACTTATGATGATGTTGATGTTAATGATTAATGTGTTGAAATGATGGTCAACACATTGATTATGCCAAATAGTGATGCTGATAATGATGAATGTGTTAGAATGGCTGTCGGCAAGCAGAGGTTCCATGTATGATGAACCAGGATGATGGACCTATTATGTGTTCCCAGCGTCCACATTTGTGGACAGTTGTTTTATTCTAGAAATATGGTTAAATCTGGTTTATTCGCAATTTTGTATGTATATTTGCTTGCAATACTGGATTGGCTGTGAGATACTAAGCGGTAAACATTGTCAAGATACCGTTTTAACCTGCCACAGTTATCATTGTGTGCTATAGTATGAATCTTTGAACTCCAATGATATTGCATTTTTTTAAATTTTTCTCATGATTTTCTGAGCCCTAACTATGGTACACATGAAGACATGTACCTTCAGTAAAGTGAACGACTCAACAATCTAGCTTCAAGGCCCTTCAAGAAATAAAAGCCCTTGATTTACTAATACATGTTTCATTCAAATAGAACAAAATTGTTCTTAGTAGATTAATTTTCAAGCAAACATTTATTGTACAGGCACTTAGTCCTGCATTATGTAATATGTGATATACTTCCCCAAGGCTGCACAACATACCATATTTTTTGCAACTTTTAGCGTGTTTTTAAGAACATAAATTTTACACAGATTGCAAAAAACATGGTTGAATTTGCAACTACCATAAAATGCTGAGGAAGTGCCCCCACTCGAGAAAGCGCCTCCCTCCTTTTTTTCGAGAAATATCAAAATAAGTGCCAAGTAAGCGCGAATGACCAAGGCGGAAATGAGCAAACACACCACTCCCAAATCTAGTTAGATTATCCTTCACCATAGGGAGGGTGCTTGCTCGGCATTTTAAGGTACAATTCTTGGACTTATGATTTCCACCAGGGAGTACTGATATGTTTTGGCCAGTTGTCAGTCCCTTTAAAGGCCAACTCCGGCAATTTTTTGAGGTCAATTGATCTCAACGAAATTCACTGGGTATGTTCATTTGTAGGTTTGTGCCATTCATGCCAAATTGCAGGCTTGAGAGGTTCACAGATTCTTTTCAAACGAGTTTTATAGCTTGCCTCAAACGCTCACCTCGCTTGCCAGAATTAGTGGCAGCGTTGTGTGTGTGACATTGAGTTTTGCGTGGTAGAAGTGACGGAACTGATGTGCCGCTGCGATGTCTGCTTGTCTGATATGGATTTTGTGGGCTTGGCCGGCACTTCCTTGATTGAGCGGGCGATTCCCTTTTCCATGTTGGTGGGCGTGCAATAGGTGGCAAGTGGTGTGCTGCTGGCTGCATACAATTAGCTATATATTCGCCATAACAGCCTAATCGTATTATCCAATCGCCGCAGGCACGAACTTAGACGGCGTGGCAATCAGACAGGTTTGGGCAAAGGCTTACGTCACATGTAGAAGCCCACTCGATCAGGTTTCGATATTGCGGTTTTTTGCTAATTAAAAATTATTTACGAATTACTTAGCGGTTATAGTTTAGACTACACCTATCTCACTGCCTTGCTATTCTTTCTTTTTCTTTTACTTTTACAACGAATAAAAAGAAAATGAGAGTGTCTAGCATCAGGTGACCCAGGTGCAGCACCAGGTCTATAAAGAAACTACACTTTTATGGCAAAGCTGCCATGATCTTTGAAGAGCATTAAAGGGACTGACAACTAATTTTTATGCAACATTATTACAGAGAGATGAATTAGTCGGTATGTGTTCATTCAAGAGGCAGGGCGTGCAAACATGGACACAAAAAGTCAAGACACCACAAACGCCTGCTTATTACAACTAGGCCTGTCCTACCTTTTTTTAGAATGTTTATGCTGCATGTTTCCTTGTGTAGTGGAAAGCGTACTGGTTAGAGTTTTTATTCAACGAATAGTAATGTGAAAAATGGTGTGAAACATTTGTAATGAACATCATACATTTTAGATCTGTGGCGACAGTGAAGTTATACACACACAACACATGCTCCAACTAGTGGGAGGTGAGTGCGAGAGCTGTTCATGTTTGTGCGTCGCAGTTTGCTGCACATGTGTGCATGCTCCGCGGCTCTGTGTGTCCCACTAGTCCGCAGGATAGTCTGAGCAACGGAAGCGATAAACGCCTCAGGAAAACCCGAAGCCTTAAGCTGGGAAACTTGAGCTTTGAAGCTCGCAGAGATGTTGTGAACGCACAACCTATGTAAGGCATTCTCAAGAGAGGTTCGTGCTATGCCTCGCTTAACTACCTTGCTGTGAGTGGAAGAAAAAGGAAGTAAAGGTTTCTGCGCACGTGGTTCATAACATCAACAAATGTGCTGTGTGCTAAAAAACAGTCTTTAATCAAAAAGCGTAACTTGTCACTCTCGGGCATTTCATGTGTCAACACAAGAGGCTTTAAACAATCTTCAAACATGCCTTTCGTTTGAGCCACAATCGAGTGGAACATAGAAGGGTTACAATTTAGAAGAACCAAGAAATCATCCACGTATCTGAATACTTTGACTACATGCGTGCCCTCTAACTTGCATCTCAGAAGGTGTCGACGTGCTCCTTCGGGATGAGCCTACCAGTACCAGCCTTCTGTTGCCAAAGACGGCCAAGTTCTGAGAGACAACGAACTTTGTGTCGTGCCGTTAGATAAGGAGGGTGGTTTCGCTGTTCTTCCTAATTGCTTGTACCTAGAAAAGACGGTCACAGCTATTGGCTCTGTTTTCAAATGTTGTACCGACATTCGTCTAGATAGAGTAAAAACACAAGCCAAGGAAATGTCGTAAACTAGAGTTGAAACAGTTAGCACAGCATATTAGTAAAAGCGACAAAAATGGGCTCAGTATGTTTTTTTCTGCAAAACTCGTAAAGTCGACATGCCCCTCGAGTCATTGTGACAGAAAGTCGAACGTGGCAAAAGCAACTCGGCTTGTTTATTTAGATTCATCTGAAGTGTCTAAAAATTGATGACCCATTTCTGAACAAAAACTCACTGGCACTGATAAATTTTTCAAACAGTCAAATCAAACTGATGTTTTTGGTTTTTCAATTGACATAAAGGACCTATACTACTCACTGCCTCACGATGAGGTATTAGAATGTATAAGGGATAACATAGAAGTCTTCGGGGAATTGAACTTCCATTTAAAAACTGGCATCAGTGCATGAGATTTTCTTGACCTTGTTTTGCTGTACTTTAACTCTACTTTCGTTCAATGGAATGATTGCATTTATCTGCAGAAAAAAGGTGTTTCAATCGGCTCATGCATAGCACCTCTACTCAGTGATCTACTATTGGCTAAAATGGGCTGTAAACTGCAGAAAAAGTTAGAAGGCACGCATGTGTTTAAGGTATTCAGATACGTGGATGATTTCTTGGTTCTTCTAAATTGTAACCCTTCTATGTTCCACTTGATTGCGACTCAAATGATAGGCATGTTTGAAGATTGTTTTGACACATCAAATGCCCGAAAATGACAAGTTATGCTTTTTGGATTTAAGACTGTTTTTTAGCACACAGAACATTTGTTGGTGTTATGAACCACATGTGCTGAAACTTTTACTTCTTTTTTGTTCCGCTCACAGCAAGTTAGTTAAGCGAGGCATAGCACGAACCTGTCTTGAGAATGCCTTAAATAGGTCGTGCGTTCACAAAATCTCTGCGAGCTTCAAAGCTAGAGTTTCATGGCTTAAGGCTTCGGGTTTTCTGAGGCGTTTATCACTTCCGTTGCTGAGACTATCCTGCGGACTAATATGACACAACAGAGGCAACAACAGGATCTGAGCAACATGGTGTCCCACTAGTTGCGGCAAAGGCTGAGCTTCTTCTGAGCAGGCCACTTTTTTTACTGTGCAAGCAGTACAAAATATAGTGGGGATGGATAATAATGTGCATACTGAGCCCTAATTATGGTGCATGTGTACAGTAAAGTGAACAACTCTACAATCTAGCTTGAAGGCCCTCCTGCTAGTCTGCACGACAAACAGTTTTTTTTTTTTTTCAAACTTTTAAACGTCATAAAAATATGAGTTTTACACAAATCACAAAAAGAATGCTTGAATTTGTCACTATAATTTGGGGTCTTTTTATTTCTACCGAGATTTAATCCTGGTGGTTTTGTGCAGTTGTCAGTCCCCTGAAAGTAACCAGTAAATAGTAAGAAGCGTGGTGTCTTCCACCAGGCCGAGATCACACATTGCTATCTGCTTATGTACTCGCGCTGCTTGTGTGTCAGAATGAGATGTCATCACAGCCAGCCATTGGTGGCATGCATTTTGTTCAGGTTAGCATGCCATCTGCTCAGCCATCAAATTGCTGGTGCTGTTTATAGATTGTGTGTTTCGGTTGTAGTCTACCAGCAGATAGCAGTACTAATGCAGTTGGTTTCCTCTGTTTTTGTACATGACGCAATACAGTCATGAGCATTGTTACCGTAGCACAGGAGCATGAGCCTATGACGATAGCTTCATTCCCTCTATTTCATTCCAAGATAATAACTTGATGATGATAACCTATACTTGATTCTGCTAAGAATCCCGCTTTTTTTTTTTTTCAGATATTATTAAGGTATTTGTGGCGATAGGAAAACTTGCATTTTCCCTTCTCTGCTTCCTTTAGGTAACACACCATGTGCGACACGTAGCTGATGTAAGTACAAGGTGTGCAGTCTTACAAGATGCGCAAGAGTTTTGAGAAATACTGTTGTGTTACTAGATGAAAGCAAATTTTCGCAGGTTTCACTCCCTGCCTTCATGTCGAGAGCCGAAGAATCTGTCCGCTCGGTCAGTTTTGAAAGCTCAGTATTAGACGTCATTGCTGCATTATTATGGCCATGTTAAAGCCCGTTCACATTCACTGTGCCATCTTTGAGCTTTATATCTGTCTGTCTGTTGTAATATAGTGAGCACAATATTTTACCTTTTTAGGTGCAGACCCTGCTTCAGCAGATGCAAGACAAATTTCAAGTGATGTCTGATCAGATACTTACAAGGAATATCCTTTGATGCCCTCGGGTGCTTACTCTGTAGCATTTGTTATGTTAAAGGTGGTGGTGTTATCGGTGCCGGCAACACCAATCTTTTGATCAGTATTGAGGCTGCAGGTGCCTCAAGCATACAAGCAAGCACATGTTAAGAGTACTTTAATGTGACATCCATAGTTATTCAGCTTGTTTATCGATTGTTTTTTTTTTATTTAGAGCCACTTGCTGTTGCTAGTAGCCTGAAGGACAGTCTATGACAAAGGAGGAGCCAATGCAGTGGTTTTGTAACATGCAATGCAAGTGAAGCAAACTTGTCCACATATTTGAACTTTTTGCTCTGAAGTTTGTAATGAATAAGTTCAATTATATATTTTGGCTGATTATAAAGAATTATAACAGAACATTTTATGGCTGTAGTCGCCTTATCCACTTAGGGCACAAATAGCCATGGCCACAGAGATTTTTATTAAAAAATAAGCCTTGTGTATAGCAACCATGTTTTCTCAGCTGATATCTAGTCAATTTTCTTACATGTCTTATGAATATTGCTTTCAGTTTTACATTGCAGTGCATTGAGCGAACTAAGTTCGTTTGAAAAGACTATATGGTAAAATGCTTATTTCAAAGGCAATGTATATTTTTTCCTTAACATTGGTGTACTCGATGACATGGGCCATCGCATAGATGATTTGGAAAGGAACATTACTGACCTCATGGTACAAGCAGGAGTTGAAGAAGCTGACAAATGATGTGTGGACAAAATGCTGTGCAAAGAGCTACTACATGCTTGTGTACTCAGAGCACAGAGCTGCAAAAATGTGATGTTTCACTTTGTATAGTTATGTTGCCCCCATGTCTTGAAAAAAAAAAAAAGCGTTTGCTTAAGTGTGTTCCAAAGTCAGGCATCGTATGTAACACGAGGCAGGTTGAACATGTTGTATAAAGCCTCTGAATCAGGTGCTGTATTAAAGAGAATGAAAGCAATAGAAATGTCATCTTTGTGCAGTGTTCTCAACTTGTTTTTTAGCTCTTAGTTTCGACTGTAAAAATTGTACTGTGTGATTAATAAATGTTCCTAACGATCTTATTCCAGCTTCATCTTTAAACAGAATATTACTCCATCTCAAGTAGCTTCAACTGCTTAAGTGGAACATGGACTTATGAAAGGCTTTTCGTATTTGGAATAGTTAACAAAACTATGTCCTTTATTAGTAAGCGATTGTGTAGTGCACATTCAGGCACCGATAAGAGTTCCCGTTAAGCAAAGGCAATGTACAAGAAGCCTAGTGGCACTAGTTGTGCAGCAGTTTGCCATTGGTGTCTACTACTGCATTATGTATTGTTTTGTGCCTCCTTAGATAAGATTTCTAGGGTTTCGTGTGCCAAAGCCACGATATAGCTATTAGGTATGCCATAGTAAGGGCTCAAATTTCGTCTGCCTGTTTTTTTTTTTTTTAACATGCTACTAAATTCACCCAGGCATGTCTTAACTTTCTGTCTCCTTTGAAACTGTACCTCTATGGCCGGCAAACCCGAGTTTTTCGGATCACCAGCCAAGCACTGTATCCACTGGGCTGCCACGACAGCACATGAATCTTTACGTGCGAGACTAAAGATTGAAATGTTCATCACAGCCATCAGTTTTTTTTTTTTTTTGCAAGGACAAAATATGTACTCTGCTAATTAGACAGCTTTCTGAAGGCCTTAAATGCCGTCCTTGTAGTTAACATGTGGGAAAAATAGTGCCAATAGCAGATCAAACTGTACGCCTCAATGCAGTTAATATCAGCAAGCAGAGTTAAATTGCAGCAGCTTATTGTTTAACTGAAATAAAATTGCAGTCTATGGCACGTACTAAAGGCATATACACCACTGCAGTAGTATTTTGACATCCATGCATTACTGCGAATTTCTGTGGCAGATTCTTGGGAACAGATTAGAACAAAAGGTGTCCTCTTATTTCAGTGGTAAATGCCACTAAAAGGTGTCCTCTTATTTCAGTGGTAAATGCCACTAACTGTTCTGTATGAATAATTTAAACAATTTTGTTGACAGAATTGCTGAATACCTGGTGTCCGTCACTGGTTTCGAGATGTCAAATGTACCTTGCAGTTTGAGAAGACAAGTGTGGGAACATATTTCATGGCACATGGACCATTGAGGCAGACCTTACAAGAACCAACAAGCATGCCTTGACAATACATATCTATAGCTTCAACTTGCCTTAAAGGGGTACTAAAAACTGTCATATCAGTACATTACTCTTTCGCAATTTCAAAATCTGCGCTTACTGTATGCGAGGAAACTCTCAAAAATAAAATGTGGGTGGCAACGCGACCTCGAAGCTTTAACACTAAACGCCATATATTTTGGTGGGGTCTACTAGATCCCACGTAAATACTAATTGGTACAAATAAGGTGTACTGTCCTTGGAGAGTGCTATGGAGTCGACATGCTAAGTTCCAGAAAGTTCTCTTCAGCCAGTGTTGCACGACTCCACCGATTTCATGACAGATTGCATTTTTGTATTTTTACAAGATTTCAGCATGAAACTTTACATCTTATTTTCTCCTGCCCTTAAAGGCATTAGAATGTTGAGAGTAACTATCAATCTAGACATTGATTTCACTGTGTCCCTTTAAAATTAAGTTGTCATGGGTAGGTTTTAGCACACACAGTATAGTCTATTTTTCTGATGGCAGAGCACCTGCCACCATTTAAGTGTTAAGGGTAAAAATTACCGTTAATCAATTTCACAATATATCTCGATATTGGTGAGGAATTGTGAACGGCAAGCAATGGAAAAGAAACTTGCAGATAAAGTACACAAAGCTCTTAATCAGTCTTTTCCTAATTTGTGCACTCTAGTAAACAACTGCGAGTTACAAACAGCCCCTATATATGTTCCATCTTTAAGTGAATTAGAACTAGTTTTTAAATGGCACTAGTATGGCCATAAAGTCTGCAAGAGTAACCAGGGCTGAGCAAGACTCGAATTTTCTGTTTATATTCTAAGATTGCTTTCATCTTTTAACTACAGGACTACCACAAGTCTTACTGACTGAAGTCTGGATATTTAAACAGCCCAATCTCAAATTTTGCATTCTTATTTCTCATTCAGCAAAGGGTCATATATAGCAAGGCAAAGTTCTATGAAGGAAGCTTGAAGTACGAGAGTGATCCAGCTTTGCATTTCTCCTATCCAGATTTTCCCCCACACTGGCAACACATGTACACATGCCACATTACTTGTATAACAGCTGATATAGGTCCATTTAAGTACAGAAAAATTCAGTTCCACTCTTTCTGGTGTGCAAAGCAATTCATGAATGGCGAGAGGGTATTAAACCAGGCCAAATAGCATGTTTGCAGAGCACTAATAGCAGTACTGCATAGGTGGCAGCTCCATTTTTTTTAGGCTATACTATGGGTGCATGGACATCGTTCAGTTTCAGAAAGCAGTGGGTCTTCCTTGGCTGGCAGTAGTGAATGGGATAGTGAACACAAATATGCAGAAATGACTGGCATTAAAATTTTACTTGAGGCAACTGTTCCGATAATTACAACATTAATGACATGACCAGTTGGCTGTATTTCTGGAATATTGTGTGCCACAGCAGCTGCATGCGTGCATGAGCACAGAGCTGTGCATTGATAGTTAATGCTAGCTTTTCTGTCCAGTTACTCCCCTTTCTCCATCTTTCCTATACATCCCACTCCCTCTTCCACAAAAGTACATAAACATGCTCCACCTGGGAGCATTGTTCGCTGTTTGCTGGTTTTAAGGACAGTAGTGGGTGTGGAGATTGCCGAAATGGTTGCAACACTCACTTGCAGCTGGTTAAAGCGTGTAGTAGCTAGATGCTGAAGCTTATGAAAAATCAAAGTGTTCTGCTAGTGTCTGCGAAAAAAAAGAAAATTTGGCAACCAATCTTTGAAGTGAACTGACAATCCCTGCAGAAAAAGTTTTGATCAGGATCCCTTTAGATGACCCGTGTCACACCTCACAGCCACATTTTATCCCTTAAGTGCAGTAGTTGCAGTTTCAGACAACGACTTTGTATCTTGATTCATGACAGTTCCAAGTTTCAGAACAAAACAAGACCAATAAAGAAAAGACAAGAACAGACAGCATAGTGCCTGCACTGCTGAAAAATCTTCACTTGTGGTCAGTTCAACACAGAAATATAACTTGCTGTAGAAACTGTCTTACTCTTACGACCGAAGTGTTTGAGGTAGTAATTTCAGCCTACCTAGAAAGTGCATTTGGGTGCACCACATATAAATATGCATGTAGACATGAGTATTTATGTTTTTTTTTTCAGACAACACTTGAAGTTATGTGTACAGACAGTTTTAATGCAAACAAGATCACAGGCAGTGTGGAAACACAGCACGCACAGCGGCCATAAAAATACACATCTTTAAAAAGACACATGTAAATTATCTTTGCAAGAGCCAACCTTCAATTAAGTTGCCACCAACATTGTAATGCACAGCCTGAAAAACTGATAAAATCAGGAGTGGCACATCTTTGGAGAGAATGCACAATGCTAGATAAAGGTTTCACGAGAGGGCAGGAAAGGACCACTTTGTACCAGCACTACAAAGGGTGCACAGAAGGCTGCAATTAAGCTTGCAAGTTTTGGGTTCACATAACATGTGTGAAGTCGTTTTAATATCAATAGCCACTTGGACCTGTTGGTTGGGGAACACAGCCAGGGACTCCAAAGTTGTGCAAAACTGCATATTATGATATGTCGTACCAAGATACAGCCCCAATGGCAGGTAGGGAGGAAGGGAAGCAAGCCACACTTCAATAGAAGCCACAATCTTGATTGACCACATGCTACAACATCCCAAAAATATGTAATCAATGGAAAAGAAACTGCACGTTTAAGTGTCAACAAGTGTTAGGAGTCAAGACAACAAATAGACTCGCATATATACTGTTTGAACAACACTGACAAAGCATAGGCTTTAAAGAGTTGCACGAAAAGGGAATGTCATTCGAGCACAGGTTGAAGACATGTTTAGGAGGAGCTGGGCAGGCAGTGCTAGTCCCAAACCCCTTCATTTCAAAGCAGCTTCCAGACAAGATTGAAGTACACAAATTTCCTTTGACCACCATGCAATGTTTTCTTCACGCTCCTGAGCAGCCTGCAGCAACAACAGATGTCCGGGCCCCATGTTTGGCAAACTGTTTAGCTTGCATCTGAAAAGTATGCAAAAGCATGCTCTATACCATTTGTACAGGAAAGACCACTGGTCTAGTCAGAAACGAAGTGAATGCCTTAAGGTCAAAATTGCAAAAACTCATTTATTACTTTAACTGAGAAATCTATGGTTTCGAGAGAAAGAAGGCCTGTTCAAAGATTTACCTCATAGTTGGCTTCTTGAGCTGATCAGGGTTCATAAAAACTATGCAAAGCATAAGCAACTTGTTCCAAGCAATAAAAAGGCATTTTAATATTCCTCAATGCCTATTGAGTATGGCAATGCAATGTGTCAAGTATACTTACACACTTCAATGCCCGTTTTGGGCCTGTATGGTAGTAATGAGAATTATTAAGTACTACAAGTCAGAAAAGTTACCAGGCTAAAGTACATGGACTGGGAAAAGATGTTTGTTAACACCAGCAGCACTGTTAGCACTGGATATATATAAATATATAGAGGTCATAAGGACACTTTAGAACTTCGCAAAGCGAATCAGTGCAGTTTACTGCACTACCACCAGACTTCATACCAGTACTTCGGCAAGACCAGGCAAGAAAACTTCCAACTGATTCATTCCGGTTGCTGTGGTGCAATTTTTGCATAAAATCCAGACAGTGTTTTCACAAGCTTGTCCAGGTGTTTTCAGCAAACAGGTGATATTAAAGCAGCTATCCTAATTAAAACAGCCATACTGGCTTAAAATTTACATCTCTCACAACATGCAAGGGTCAGGCTGTCATTTTGTGTTATGTACTACGATAGATGTCAAAACATAATAAAGAACATATCAAATGAGTGACATGAAAGAAAGAACCAATGAAAGCAGCAGTGCAGAAAGTTTTCTTTTTGTGAACACTTGTAGGATTGCTGCAATTGTCGGGGTTTTGCATCACAAAACCATTTGATTATGAGGGATACTATAGTGGAGGGCTCTGGAAATTTGACCACATGGAGTTTTGTGCACCTAAATATGAGGTGAAATGCTAGAGGCCACTGTACTCAATCAAAATGCAGCTAGGATTTGATTCCATGACCAACTTGGCAGGTACCACAACTTCTATACCACCGCAGCGGTGAGTGTGTGTGTGTGTGTGTGGGGGGGGGGGGGGGTCGCTGAAAACCTTGTAACTTACGGGCTTTACGGGTTTTAGAAGGCAGCATAAGCATCTGCATTAATTTAAAAAACTGTACACTAAAGAGGCTCTCAATGTCCACAAGGACGAAGACATTGATTTGATATGTAGGGTTTGACGTCCAAAACCACCATATGATTATGAGAGACGCCGTAGTGGAGGGCTCCAGAAATTTCGACCACCTGGGGTTCTTTAACATGCACCCAAATCTGAGCACACAGGCCTACAACATTTCCGCCTCAATCGGAAATGCAGCCGCCGCAGCCGAGATTCGTACCCGTGACCTGCGGGTCAGCAGCAGAGTACCTTAGCCACTAGACCACCGCGGCGGGGCCAAGGATGAGGACACTGCAAGGATTAAATCTTAAGAGACCTTGTGTTGTCTGCGTAACTGTTTTGTGCAACCTAGCAAGAAAAAGTGAGCGTAGAAACAGAAATACTCACTGGCAGGAGGGGTCTGTTCCTCTTTAGCATCCTTCTCTGTATCCGTACTCTCACCTGAAGGCACAGGGGCCTTCCCATCCTTAGATTCCTTGTCTTTTCCCTTTGACTGAAGGTAGCAATAAAATACCATCCAGAAATAAATACCATCCAGAAATACCATCCAGATTATAAATACCATCCAGAAAAACAAGGAATATACAGACTACATTCATGTGCTAGCAAATACTTTTTCCAATAGTGGTGGTACTGCCATGCATGCGAACTTGACATGCACTGCTACAAATAAAATGAAAACATGAATGCAATGCATGTCAGTGGCAGTCCAAATACATGCACAAAGGATGCACTAATGAAATTCTTGTAAACTGATATGCACACAAGAAATAATCCTTAATTATTGTCAGTTAGTACAACTTATGTTAATTCAATTTAAATATTCTAACAGCAAATATATTGTTGTAGCTGCACATGTATACTTGTATTAAAGGGACCTTGAAACAGTTTTCATATAAATGCATTGAGGTGGTAAAGCAAGTACTAAGGATCATTTCAGGACAGATTTAATCTGTGTCAACTGTGCAATTTATTACAAGATTTTAAACATTTAAATTCGTGCAGGGTGCAGTGAACGAGTTCAACTCTTGCCTTTCACACAAAGAAATGTTCCAGTACGCGTAGCACCCAGCAACCTATTTTACTGGATCTCAGTCTACATAGAACCTGCTGTGGATAGCGAGCGTCTGCTTATGTAGAGTTGAGCGACAGGTTATCTCAAGGTTTCTCTTCCTGGACGATTTCTCTAGCTATGTTGTGTACCACGTATCTAGCAATTGGAGACAAAGCTGCAGCATTGTGTGACGTTTTTTAAGGATCTGGCAAGCGGAATCTCTTTAGCTCGTCGCTGCAACAAGTGTTGCACTCCCTGTCTGGTCACAATCCATGTGTCTGGGGCTGCAATCACACAGTGATTGTTCAATTATTTTTGGTTCACATGCCTCTGGAGATTGTCGCTGTACAAGAGAATAAAATAAAATCAGCCGGTAGTGTGGTGGCAGCTGTCCGAGCAGATATCAACCACTCCGCGATCTGTCACTGTTGTCAGAGTGCGTGAATACTGCCGAGCGCACTCTGCTATGCCAAAGATTGGCTGTAACATGCCGGCATGCAATCTGAGCCACGACAGGGCAAAGCTGAACGAGTCTAGTGAGCTTATGAGAGCACCGCAATCACTAGCAGTGCCAGCATGTCTTGTGACTTGAGGCAAAGTAAGGGTGAAGAGGCGGGTATAGAACAATTGTCCATAGCTGCCTTAAAACACTGCATGTCGATAAATTTGTGCTGCGAATGATTTAATGAAGCTGTAGCTGAAACACTGGCAAAATCTTCAAAGTCTCAGGGTCGCTTTAAAGCGAAGGTTTCATATACACTTTCCGATAATGACATGACCGAAGAACGTTTACTGCCACTTAATATATAAATAAATATTGAGCTTGAGAATGCACAGATGCATGTAAATCCATGTACTTGAGGATAAAAACATGCAGGGTGCTGCTGCAGCAGCACAAGGTGAGCGACTTCGGGTGTGGCGGCATTTGTAAAAAGTAAACAAGTGTAGCAAGTGGTCAGAGGAGCAGACAATATCTTGGCAGGCAAACATTTGCCAGCCTATTATTTGCTAGAGTCACCCGAACAAGCACATCAGGCACAGTGAACTACCCTTTTTCTTCAGTGTTTAACACTTTCTGGCTTTAAAATGTCACTGAAAGACTAGGTTTGGTGCTTCTGAATGATCAAAGGCAGGATAAAACTAATTACTAGTCTGCAGTTTTGGTAATGTAGCAAGTAAGCTTTTCTCCCTAAGAGCCACAAAAATAAAGCTACTGCTTAAAAATATTTCATATTCATTTTTGTGATGCTCAAACAGCATGAAGATACCACACATGGCCAACTTGAGCATGACACCATAGGGGCGTTCACAAAATCTTGTTCATCCGAACATGTTTTGGTGCGTGAATTATACCAAAAAGGACTAACAGAAGCAAAGTGGTTGGAACATCAAGGTAGAGGTCATTTAGCTCAGCTGCAGTACAAATTGAACAGTATTGGAAAAAAGTTCTACTTTAGCAGGTCTATACCTAAAATGAGAGTTCTATCCAACTACATATGTGTGGATAAATGTGCAATGTGCTCCAGCCAACATAAAAACTTTACTTCAATATCTGTCGCCCACACAGAATCGCTAGTTATTTGGGGAAGTACCTCTAGATAATTTCAGGCCATAACCACCTCAAAGGCCTTGAAGGTATAGAAGCCAATATCTGCAGAACTTTGTATACTACCCTCAGATTTCTGTTCCATTTTTATCTCCAATTTCTGTTCCATTTCTAGTTTCACTAAGTACAAAATTCACAATAAATGAAGACATACAAGAAAAAAGGTTAGTGCTGTATTAGTAACCACTACCAGTCAGCATTGCATGAGCATGCTCGTGTTAGTGAGGAGATGAGATAACTGACTTGTGCTCACTTTGAGACTAAAACGGCGTGGGTGTGCATCAGGTGTGCCTACCTTCTCTGGCTGGGGTTTGGGCTTTGGTTCCAGGCTGGGGTTCAGTGTCAGCTTACCGACATTCTTATGGTCATGCATCTTCTGCATGGCCTCTGTCACCTGAAAGAGGGAGAAAAAAAGAATGCCACATAACTCGCAATGAAGCTAAGTGTATCACTTCCCATTGGACAGTAGTGAATGTGCAGAACTGCCAACACTGTTGAACGAAGTTGAAGTCTCTTCACCCAGTTATATAAGGCTGCCAGGATAAGCTTTCGCATACTGTGAACACTCATTCACTCCTGCCGCTAGCACACAGGTCGTGTGCATTTGTGAACAGCGAACAACAACAACAACAACAACAAAAAAAAAAAAACGCCAGGCCTGTGTGTAAAGCGCAGCAGAGTCGCAGTGAAAGCTAGAAAAGCAGCTTTTCAGAGCCCTTTCGAAACACTCATTGGGCAACTACTGCAAGCACACTTGTTTGATACTCACTCGGTCTTTATTAATAAATTTATTTGGGTAGTAGGCCGGCATTCGCTATGCTATTTTTCGTCATTCTTCTGAGAAGCGTGGTATCCGCTAGACACTTGCAAGGAATTTTGTGCCAATTCATGCAGTAACTGAGGACGATGAGAAATTATGGCTGAAGTGGGTATGCGCCATAGTTAATAGGGGAACAAGAACAAGCTTTGTAATGGGTTGGAGCATTGGACAGCCCACTCTTTACGATATTCCCATTGTGCGACGACTGGCTTTTCTTTCGCTGTTTTAAAACGCTTTATAAGTCGTATTGATGTGATTGCTTTCCCGACATCAAGCCTGCCTAAGGCAAGTTTGACAACAAGTCACAAGCACCGGTGTAGCTCAGTGGTAGAATACTGGGCTGGCTGGCACCCAGCAGACCTGGGTTCGAGCTCCACTGTGTCATTGGTGCCAAGTTTTTTTTTTTTTTTTTCTCATTTTGCGCGATGTGGTTACGGACGGCGTTGGCGGCGGACAACCAGGGGTGGCGCGTGACCCGAGTTGTGATCTCATAACAGCTTTCGCTGTAAAAGACTAATGTTCACACCTGTGCATGACCAACACCTGTCACAGAATTCATGTCTGCTTCAATTGCTTTTGCTTGTAACGTAAGCCGATTTCCTGATTCGGGAATTGTTTGTGATATTTGATACTTAAAAATTGAGCAGCGAGCGATAAAGCCAATGTCTTTTTGCAACCGAAGCAGCCATTCGTGGCTATTGGCAACCATTGCTTTGCAACTAGTAACTTGGTCCCCCGACCAGGTATGTATTGCTAAATGTATAGAAGCGCATGTCTAGAAGAGTTGGTACGCATTCTTTTTGGTTGAAAAGAGTCTTGCCTACTTGCATTCCTTCTACACAAGATAATGCTTGTGTTGTATGTTCTGTCATCCTTTTAGTAGAGCAAGCAAGACGAGTTCACAAATATTAAATGGTGAAAAGAGAATAGATGTGAAATCTGACCTCCATATGAAGCCAACCTTGAATGCCCATGTGTAAGCAGCATAACTGCTTTTACAACCCTTTTACAACCAAGTCCATTTTTCATCACAATTTTCTTCACCAATATATAGTTTTTGAAAAATATTTTGTCACATATGTTTACATAAGCATACATGTAACAAACAAGCAATATGCTTAATCTAAAAGAACATTTCAGGTAGCACAAAGCTTTGGTGGGCTTTCCTATAGTAAGTGGGCACAGAAGTTGCTATGGTAACCCATAAGAGTGAGTAGATTGAAATTGGTACAGAGTGGAACAGCACAAAAAACGGGACGAAGAAAATTGACCACATGACAGAAGCTCTTGTGTCGTGTGTTAAATTTTTCTCCGTCCCATTTTTTGTGCTGTTCCCCTCAGTATCATGTACCAACTGGCCCTTCAAGAAACCCTTCTGCAGACTGACATTACTTCCTTTTGGCTCACTCATATTTTCATTCTTATCTATTTCGGTATAAGCTTGTCACATAGGTTGCACGTTTACCGAGAAATCCTCATGCAAGAAACTTGTTCAGATACAGAAATATACATCTACAAGAGACACCAGAATGAGATAACTGCTTTCAGAAATCTTGCTAAGCACAATCTACAAGTGTCAGTGCCATGCCAATAACGCCAATGCTTCTGTCAAATTCCAAGCATAAAAGCAGCAAGTGTATGCATTTATAATAGCAAACAGCTGCATAACTTGAAAGTACCAGGGCATTATGGAGTACGAACTATAGTTTGTAAGAATGTTGACAAATGTGCAACATTAAGACGGACAAAATAGAGCAGGCAAAAGTGGACAAACTTAAAACAATATTCTAGAACAGTTAAAGTAGGGAGGGCAGACCACATAACGCAGGCTAGACTATACTAAGATATTGGCTTTGTCACGTAAGAATAGCTACCAGCAACTTGTTTGCAGTTGTCTCAGCAAATAAAAATACCAAGGACACTAGAGAGTTGTGTTAATGAGAACAATTTAGCAAATAGCACTGCAACCACTTCATATATAAGAACAGACTGGAGTCAAATAATAAACATTTATGGTGCAATGCCAGTTTCGCACTAGGGAACCCAAGGGAACACTTACGTCTTCAAAGGCCCAGGAAGAGTCGACCACTGGAGTAATCTTTTTTTGTTCGTAGAGGGAGAACACCTTCGAAACGACTCCCTTGACATAGTCGTGCATGCCTTGCTGGTAGAGAAGATGACGCAGGTTGAACCCAGAGATCACCTTGCTCTCTTCATAAAGCTTGATGGGGCTTACTTTGTCAACCTGCCACCACTGCAGAAGAAAATTGGATGATTTGACTAGCTGTATTTTATAAGAACCTTGCTGTTGCTCTCATTGGTCTACAAGAAACTTCTACACGCCAGTTTTTGTTTAGTGGAATGTGAAGTGGGAATAATTTAAAGGACAGGAGGGAAAAAAACAACCACTTGTTTTGCGATTTCCACTGCTGTTGTTTAAGCTGCTCAGAGTAACTGCTACTTGTTTAATTTTAAACAATTGATAAAAGCACTGCAGTTCCCAGACAAAGCCTTTTACAAAACAAACATTTTTTAAACATTCAGCAGCAACTAAACTGCAGAAAAATTGCAGAGAACATCCATCATCTTCGCACCAGCAGTCAGTTTGACCTTAATCACTACAAATTTCGGCAAACTTTCACTTACCACACGATGTTATGGCCTGCCATCACCCAACAAAAAAGTAACTGCTTTGACATTTCACACACTAAAGTATGTTGCTGTAAATTGAAGTGTTTTCACCTCCTATAGCAAGTGATACTGATTTGAACGTAAAATGTCATGCATGATCATTTCTGCAGATGTGGATAGTATGTAGTTAAATATTTTTTGAAGGTACAGTAAGAATCTAGGGCTATATAGGTGGAGTAAGGTCAATGAAAGGAGGGAGAAACAGAAAGGCTTGGCAGTGACAGAAGGCAGAGCAAATCGATGTAGTGATGTTACAGAAAATACTGGAATTTATGCATGAGTAGGTACTGCCAATTAATAAGTGGAACATTAAAACAATGTAGGTAGGAACTACGCAAGTGGCCTTGGAACTATGAAAGCTAAATGGGAAATGTTTACAAGCATACACAAGTATGTTTTAGAGAAAGCTCAAGGTCACTTGCTACAGTAAGGACAAGCACAAATGGTAAACCGTAGGGATTTAAAGTTTTGCAGTGTATTTCTGCTAACATAAAAAGCAGCCTGCACCACTTAATTTACTGCCGCACGCAGTTTTAACATTTCAGCAGATATAAGTATGGCCCATTCTCCTTTCTAATAGAAATATGATGAATATAGGGCTGCCTTTTTGAATTTCACACAAAATGGCACAATTAATGCCTCTGCAGAAGTTCCAAATTTGCTAGGAACAAATCACCAAATGTGTTTCTGTTTAAGCCAATGTAGAAGCTAAAAGATGTGCATCAGAATAATAAGGAAGTTCATTGGAGCTTAACATTGTGAAATAACCATACACAAGCTACATGATGGTGTAGTGGAAGGATTAGCGTGGCTTCGGCTACTTGGGGTTATAGCAAACTAAGCGTGACACTTGCTTTTGCATTCCTCCCCCGTGAAAGTGATGGACTAAGTAAACGTGCAGCCATAACTAATGAAATTCTGCAGTTAAGTAGAATAAAACAAGCTGAGCAACAAGGCGATGGGGGCAGATCAAATATCAGCATAGGATTCTCAGCATGTGCTTAAAGCCGTGCAAAAGTATTTGTATTCTGTCTTGGGCTGCAGCCATCTCATCCACTAACCTAACCAGTTATCTTTTTTAGCACCAGAAGTCCACAACCCAGAGTAATCCCGCAACTTGCAATTATCCAGTTTGTTAAAACAGATGAGCAGCACATCCAGTATGAAGTAATGATGCATACAGAACGTTTGTTTTAAAAATATACACTTAAAGGTAACCATTTCGAAAACTGCCAGGTTGGGAAAGAAATAACGTTAGTAAAGGGACAGGAACGAACGATTCAATTAAAGTTTTAACTCATTTTTTCTATAAAATAAAAAATCCAGACGTTCTGGGTCTTACTCCAACCCTTATTCAAGGGTGACTGAGGGTCACCAAAGAGCAACAGCATTTATAACATTTCATTCACAACACTCATTGCTACAATGTAATGGAAATGTTGGAACTTTTCGCTACTAATTTCTAAGGTATTTGGATAATGTGAAGCGTGCAACATGCAAGTACAGCTTACCGATTTGGCAAAGCTGAAAAAGCTTTTTGTCTCTCCAGCCACAATGCAAGAGGTTCCTGAAACACAAAATAGCGTCACTAAGTATGGATCTCATTTCTAGGGCTTTACGTGCCAAAATTTTAAGATTATTAAGCATGCTGTAGTTGGGGTCAACATTAATACCGAGCCCCTGAGGATTTTCAATGTGCACCTAAATCTGAGTACACATGTGTGAATTCAAGTGATGGATAATTGCTGCCAGCACTGGCAACCATGCTAGCATGTTATGCATATCGAGTGGTAGTATGACTATGTAGCAACGAAACAATTCCAAGCTACGCTGTATATTACACACCAATTTTCTATATAGAGGTTGGCAGACTACCATTGTCCTTTTGTTTGATCTGGGCCACTGACGCATTACAGTGACAAAGCTGGGGTCTTGTTTGTCTGCTATGCTCCGGCTACAATGGCTGCATTTTCATTTGATGGCTCATGTTCTTATGGAAGTGTCAAAACTGGTAAAAACAAGAAAAGAAATAAAGCAAAGGCAGCTTAGCACTACAGGTGCTAAGCCTGAAGTGTGGAGCTCCTTCACCGTTTCTCTATCCTGTTCTCACTTCCAGTTCTTTTCATATTTTTCTGCTTTTGTTTCTTATTAGTTTCCTTCTTTCTCCCTTGCTTCCTCTTTCTCAATTTTTATATGTGCTGCATTATACAAAGTGTTGACAGCATACGACAGCCCAGGCCTTTTGGTTCACACTTATCAAGGCTCTCGAAGAACAAGAGAAAGAAGACCTTTTTGGTGCTAAGGTGCACTCTATACGCTACAGTTGGCTATGCTATGTGGTTTTGCTTGTTTTACGCCAAGGAACGATAACATAGTTGGCTATGCTATGTGATTTTGCTTTTTTACGCCAAGCAGTGATGACAACATATGATCACAGCATATAACAGCATACGAGAGCCTGAAAATGCTCCGCACTTGAAATACAATGTTCAGTTTCAAAATGCCCCATTCTGCTCAGATTCAGTTTTCGTTTGGAAAATAGCATAATAAAACTGTACGGCACAGCACCCTACCTTCAACACATTGTACAGTGCTAATGACTTAGGTTAAACACTCCAAATAGTATTGCTCTAGTGATTACACTTGCAAGTTCAAGGCTTATTTTGTGTTATTTCATGTAATTTCCTTTTTACTTCGAATAACGTATCACACCAAGTACATGGCACATCCACACAGGGGCAGATCCAGCCACTCATATTGGGGGGGCAGGGAGGCAGTAACCTGAAGTAACACCTGAAGGGGGGCAAAGGGGCATGGCATGACTTTTCTAGAAGCATAAACCCTTCATAGCATAAATACTGTTAACCCTTTACTGCCGGATGTCGCAATTCACAACATTCCACAAAACTGAGCAAGCAAGTCACGAAATGCGTGCCACCTTTATTGCCGGCTGCCAAGTACTCACTGTACATGTTTTTTGTTGCTAGGGCCTCGCTTCTGTGACAGAATTCGCAACATATGCAAAAGTATGCATTAAAGTTGAATTTTAGATCATTTAACTGCGGAATCATTTAAAGGTTGCTACCTAAAGCTGGAAAATAAAAACCATTTTTATTTTGCTCGGTGGTTTCATAATTCAGACAGTAATAGGTTAATATGTGCTCAGAGTGGTTTCACTCATTTGTCCTAATTGGTGGTAGGAGGTGAACTATGAGCACAAAAGAGTGGGGAGGGAGGTGCTGACAGACTGAGGAGTCTGTCAGCACCCCTACCGCTCCCACCCACCCTCTGGATCTGCCACAGCCACAAGTTTTGCCCAGAAGTGAAAAATCATCCACAGTAGTTACTATGGATGGATATCAGTAAAATTTATGGAAAAACCTGAAGCAGGCATACTGAAAGAACTACCCCATGAGCATCACCTTGTATAGCGAGTGTAGCCCTTACAACAGCCATCCCTGTGCTGTCACTTCAGTGCTTTGTCTACGACTATAATCATAGATTACTGGACCGTACAAAGATGTACAGATAATCTAAGCCACATTAAAAGGGAATGTAAGAATTTGAATTTAAAAAGTTTCGTGAAGTATTTGGCAACTGGATTTTGCAGAACTTGATAAAGCACATACAAAAAAGCAGAATTACGTCTGGTGCAGGATCACACTTAAATCAGTGATAAAAAGCAGTAGCTCAAAGTTATTTTTAGTGGAACGCAGGCTACAGTGTTGTGCATCATTTTGAGCGAATGCAAACATGGTAAAATTGATTGATTGATATGTGGGGCTTTTTTTCCCAAAACCACCATAGGATTATGAGATGCCATACTGGAGGGCTCCAGAAATTGCTTTGTTCTGAGAGTACCATTGCAAGTTGAGTTCCAGTCAAAACTTTAGCTCTGGTAGTTATCACGGACAATTTGATCACTGAAGATTAGGTTTGACACTCATGTTCTGACTGCCGAACTCCAATTTAATTTTTTAAAGCATTAATGATCAATACCTGCATTAAGATGATGACAACATCAGTATATTCCACATGACCACAGCCATTGCAGCAAGGAGTGAGTGGTACTGAAGATTAGATAGGCTCATTGTGAAGGCAAAAGAGCAAAACTGCACCCAATAAAGCAGTAATGAAGTTTGACAAGAATTTCATGTTCCAGTGAAGCTTACTTGGTGTTGCAAATAAAATTAAAATGAGCAAGCTTTAAATGTTAAATTAATCACTTTCTTAGAAAAATAATGTAGGCCTACGCTATCATAGTTACTGTCCGTGAACTTTTAAACAACCAGAAACCATTCTGAAAATTGTTAGCAATACAATGCTACACTATTAAAAACACAATTTAAATAATAATGCAAGGAACATTTTGTTCCTGCATTATGACCGACTGCATTATGCATTTCAGTTTACTGTTCCAATGTTCAGTTTAGGTCATTAGCAGCAAATCAATTGTTTGCACTGTATTTTGTATGATATGCAAATGAATTTGTAATGAATGTTTCATTTTATGCAAATTTTACTGCACTGATCTCTCCTACATACACGCGAACTGTTCATAACAGGTTCAAAGAAAGAAAAGTTATTCTGAGCCGATTAACATGGTGCTCAGTCCAGCTCAGTAATGGTAGCAGTACTAACTGGCGAAGTTTAATTGTGAAGGTAAGCCCCTGCAGCACAGTGGAATGCATCTTTGCTCTTCCAACTAGAATGCATTTTTGCTCTTCCCTATTATGCAGCCCAGAGATGCCCCCCCCCCCCCCCCCCCCCCGAGACCCCCAACTCCTGTACTTTCTGCCTATGACTGCATCTCTTATAAAGGGGTTCAACTGCATCTTTCATGATATGCTTGGTGCTTTTTAGCACCAAAATTTAAATACCAGGACATCCAATAATAGGGTATGCAGGGCATTCCAATACAGTGCAACAACAGCAGCCAGAAGCCGAATGCTGCAGCTCATGATAGAAAACAAGCTATTGCGAGTGTGCATGGAACAGTTTTGACAAAACCCTTCACTGTATATGCATCTGTGTACAGTGCACACCGTCAACAGACCACACAAAGAGCAAGTCCCATCAAAGATGGACCCAAAGGAAATAACGCTAGAGATAACCATGAATAAATTTGGAACAATCTAGACAAAACTGCACTGGTAACCTGGAAGATTCCACTCAAAAAACTGGACTATAGAAACTTTATCCATCTGCTCTCAGTGTGTAGCAGGGTCAACCAGCTGATGTCACACTAATACCTGTGGGTTGATGAGTTGAACCTAAGCAATGAATAAATTTGATTAAACAGGCCTATGCTTTTAAGACCCCACCTAATAGCAATTCAAATGTACCCTATATCTCGTGACCAAGTCAGCTCAGCTTAGCAACAAAATTGGGAAGCTGTCACATACCATAGAGAATGTATCTCCCCAAAGGCTTCAACAGACTGTAGCCTTTCTTGCAATCTTCACCACAAAGGCAATCCAGGACTAGATCCACTCCATCAGGCGAGATCCTGCACAGAGGCCATAAGAATTGTACATTGACCAGAATGGTATGTGTGCATGTGGTATGTGTGCATGCTCTTGCCCGAGGGTGACACAGGAGGTTCACAAATGCTCATTAGGCTTGTGCAAATAGTGAATTTCAGGTACGAAGCGAATAGCATTTCAAATAATTTCAAAATTACTCCCCAAACCCACTCAGACTCTTGGCTCAATTTGAGTGAGCGAGTCTACTCATGAGTTTGCAGACCTATGGTTATTAGGAGGCATTTTCTTTGGTGCCACTCTTAAAGGGCTTTGAGCACTCCAACGTGCTCTCTCAAGTGCATGAATTTGCTCCTTGGAGTCTTTTTATCAACGAAAAAAAATAATTTTTTGGTCGATCTACCCTCTGCACCCCCTTATGAGAAATATATTGAAGAGTACACACACCCCTAGCATAATCGCAATAGCCCTTCACTGAAAGAGACTGATGTTCTTCCAAATAACAGCAGCATTGACTGTGATAAGGAACACTAGTTTTCTTGCTTGAAACTTGTGTTAAACACAAAAGTGCGCTTTCTGGACAGAGCACTTTAGTTATGTTATGAATTGTTTTACAATCGAGATAAACCAGCAAAGCACTATACACTAGAGAAACCAGCAAAATAACAGTGTGTGTGGGATGAACCTTTCCAGCCACATACGTCACTCCCATCGTGAAGGAGTGGAATCTTAAATTCAGTCGCCATAACAGTGTTCCCAACTTCTGCTATTGAATTGAGTCAGAGATTGGTTCATAAATCTCTGAAAGGATGCAAGCTTGTGCACTGCCAATGCTAACATTATGGGGACATTTGTCTGAGAATTGAATATACATAAATGTATTGCTAGCATTTATTTCAATCGAGTACTTGTGACAATTACAAAGAGGGCAGGCTAAGTAATCGGGCTAGCACTAGAATGTACTGCTGCTGGAGTCACTTCCTACATTGAGATCCTTATTGAAGTGAAAGCCTTACATGTATCATGAGTAAAAAATTCAGCGACTGGCACTGACAGCAAACGATACGTACCGAGAACATTACATGACATGACATCAATGACAGATCACTAAAATCTGACCTAACATGACCAAAACATCAGGTCATTAGAATGAGGCACCTCCACAGGCAGTGGAACACGAGAGCAAAAAGCTTTGGTTAGGGGAGGCAAAAACATTGCAATAGTCTTAGAATACCGAACTAATCTGATGAGTACTGCGAGAGCATAGCATTTTTTTCCAATGTGAAAGTGTGATTTTATTAAAAGCACATTTACTAGACACTTATCAATAACCTAAAAAATAATTCTCTAATATTACCTTGTGTAGATAAAACTTTTTTGCCTTTAGCAAATTTAAGCTCTAGCATCAAGACACTAACTTTTTTATCTAAGACACACAGAACACTGAATAATACCTGGGGTTTTGAGTGCCGAGACCACAATATTAAGAGGCACACAGTCGTGGAGGGCTCTTGAAATTTTGACTATCTGGTCTTCTTTAATGTGCAATGACATTGCAGTCGTTCAGTGAGCTGGGAGCGCCGGGGGGGGGGGGGGGGGGGACACACACACGAAGCAAAGACACCACAGCACATGCGCTCTCGATGTGTGCCTCTCCATTGTTTCATGTGTGTGTCCCCTCTCCATGCTCCCAGTTTGCTGAACAAGTATGAATTATGAACTACCCCACCTTTCTATCCTGTGCCATTGCACAGAACACAGGCTTGTAGCATTTCATCTACATTGAAATGAGATCAATGCTAGGATCGAGCACTGAAAAGGGGTTGTAAACCTTTGGATTCGGAAACAATTTGCCTCATCTGGTACAACCAGGTTTACAATGAAACTAGTTTTACGCTGCAATTTCATGCAAGGAAGTATACTCGAGAAAAATAGATGTGCAGTAACAATTATTCAATCCCCTATGAATGCCATGAAATATGTATTAGTTTTCGGCTCAGTGTTGTTACGAACAGTAATCAAGTGTACAAAATAGTGAAGAACAAAATGAGCAGCTGCTATGCTATTTTTTCCACAGTATACTAAGAATTTCTAGCCACGTTTAAGATCATTTGGTGGACGTATATTCTGAATGGACTCAATTGTGCCACTATAAAGAAATGCATCCGACTACAAAAATTCATTATACAGGTCAGTTATATGCATCGCACACTTTAGTGACTCCAGTAAAGCTGATAAACACACTGAGAAATAAAACTATTCACAGCAGATTGAAACAATCTTGGGCAAAAAAATTTGTCTTTTGCACAGCAGCACGCCTCACTAAATGTTCGATCACCAATCTAACACTGTCGATGTTGACAGTGTGCAGGGGTGAGAGGTCAGGGAGCGAGATCTGCAGCACATTAGATGCCCCTTTGCAGCTAATCATAGTGCAGTTTTTCTGTAGCTGGCTGCGGTTCCCTGCAAGGCTAGCCTGGAAGCTCAAACTCGTGCGAATTGCGGCTTGCCACTGTGCTTGCCTGCAGACCTGGAATTGCCCAGGCACGAGAGCACCGCAGCAATATCACCTTTTCTTAATTCTTCAAAAGCTATCATGGGATGACTTCACAGCCCTGTGCCATTTAGTTGCTGCATGTTATGTGTGCAGCTAGGCGCATTTGTTGTAAAACAAGAATTCAGTGACTGGGAGCATATGAACTGCTTTGTTAAACAGGTGCATTAATGGTATTAGCATTTGCAGTCACAATACATAGAAAGGTAAGGTCAAGGCCAGGCCGCGCGAAATGCTTTGTTGTACAGGCTGTTTCATATTAGAAGCATTTGTTATCACAGCATTTGACTAAACTGAAAATCCAGGTTTGGATATTAGACCTTGTTCAAATCGACAAAGTTCTCGAACATTGAAATAACATTTAGCAAAACTGGTGTAGTCATTCACATCAGAAAAGTCGAGCACAGAAATGTGCAATACGTACTTGTTGACTTCTTGAACATAGTCAGAACTGTGATCAAGGAGTTGAGTAACCAAGTTTGTCAGAGACTCGTGTTTGTTCTTGGAGGCAGTACCAATGAGCGTCACATCTGGGACAGTCTTGCAAAGTTGAGCCACTGCATGTCCCTAGAAAACAAACAAAAAAAACACATTGTCAGGTAAATAGCTGATGTAATTCATGACTGCAGGTGCACAAAAGACAAGAGAATTCAGACAGCACAAATGTCAGCATTTACGTTTGCACGAAGACCAGCTGCATGACTTACTATAGCTTGATAAATTATAACTTGATGTGCAGCTGGAACGATAAAGCAAGCAGCTCAATTCTTTGTAAAAAACAGAAGTGCGGTTTCCAACTGCTGTGTGCATTTATCAACAGCTGGGTGGGCAGCCGATTTGGCAGCAAGATCTTTTACTCCACCTCAAAAAATTAAATAGTGGCACACACTACTAAAGACAAATCCTGTGACAGCTTTCTTGTGCAACCCATAGCATACTCCTATGCTATCAATAATAAAATGCAAAACGCTGTGGGGACATCAGCAGACTTTGGTAGTCTAGCTGCCAACCTTGATGGACACCAGAACGGTAAGCTTGTGCAAATAGTTAATTTTTGGTTTGAAGTGAATAGCGACTCCGGTTGAACAATTTCGAATCAAATTAGAATAGTACATATCACGTATGATAAATACGAATGAGCAGATTTGACATGACCCAATGAACCTGCGCAATATATTTTGAAATTTTAAACAAGGCCTGTGAAAATGCCATTCTCTTTAGATATGTGGAGTTTAACGTCCCAAAACCACTATATGATTATGAGAGATGCAATGGCATTCTTTTTAATTCAAAGGAAGTGGCCGCAACTCTCAATAGTAGCTGGATTTGACTTAGTAGAAGCGATAACCAGTAAAAAATGTTATTTTAAAATTTACTGTACTTGGAGCATATAAGCCAGTACAACAAGCTTTTTCATTTTAAACATGATGTATAGATGCGAGAATAACATGTTCATTTAAACATGAAGTAGGGCTTCGTGGAATCGCAGATTTCCACTGGATAGTTTTCACGCTTTGCACTCCTGCACTGCAGCCTAATATACATCTGTTTGTTCAAAATTTTGAAGTATATGCAGTGATAGATGTAAACTCGAATCCAAGCAAATGTAGTAATGTTCATTTGAATATTCAAATCATTAGAATATTCAAATCATTAGAATATTCACACAAGCCTACGGAACAGTATAGCTTGAAAGCACTACACTAGATCCATCATGCAGCTGCTCTTGATGCAGAGAAGTCTATTATGGATGAGGTGGGCCTTGGTTAATACAGTATTGACCAGTGGTTCTCAAATAGGTCTATGAAGCTATTTTCAAGAGGGGGTATAAAACTTGCTTGGGGGAAAAAAATTTTAAGTTACGTTAAGCCTAATAAAAGCAGCCTCTTTCCATTTGTGGTTTGCTTCATTGCAAAACAATTTTACATCTCTGCAGAGGTGACTTGTTTCCTTCTTCCACGAGACAGCTGTAAAGCTTTTGGTGCAGTTCTCTGCAACATATGCATAGCATACTTTTTCCCAGCTTGCACTGTTGAGAAGCAAATGCAGCTAAGAACATTTTTAATGTATCTGCAGATAGCATTGGCAAACAGTCGAGATTGAATTGGTGTGGTACTTTAGTTTGACCTTCCTTTGCCAGGTAAAATTATAAAAGGCACATACTTCTAGCTGCATGGAGCATCAACTTGTGACCTCACTTTCACTCGAAGCAATGGGTCCCCAATCACTTCCACGAGTCTACAAACGGTTCCTGAAATGCCCATGGCCGAGACCCATTGGTCTAGTGGTACTCACTGAAGACTGCCTATTGCATTTATGACTGAGCATGTAGATACACACTGGGTTGTCGAAGACTACGGAGACTGGCCAAAATGCTTGGCGATTGGGTGTCAATTAGGGTGCATCCACATCAAAGTTGTGCTTGCCCAGTATCAGTACACTGCAAATTGCAGGATCCTACACAGCTGTAACTAATATGGAGACTACTTCCTTATGAACAGTTGATATAAAAAATAGATTAATAGTCTTATTCAAGTCTTGACTAAGTGTGGACCTTAAGAGGGTTGGACCACTGGTCGTATTATTTATGTAAAATTAGCTCCAATATGCTTTATTCCTCAGATTGCACGCTGTCACAAACATCTCATTCTAGCCAGCCCACCCCTTCATCGAGGGAAGGGGGCCTTTGTTTTTGAAAAAGACTTCTGGGCACCAACCACTCTGCAACAGCGCCAGTGCATCTTCCCTTCACCTGTACTGAAAAGGGGCACGTATGTGTTTAGGGAAAATCATCTCAAGGGAGATGCGTTCGCCCCGAAGAGAATTTGACTGCTTCGGCAGTTGGCGTCCAGCGAGAAGCTCGGTCGGTGTCTAGAGCCTGGTGTAGGCACAGAGCATAAAGTGTCCCGCGCAACATAGCGAGACTGCTGCAATACCGGGCACCCTTGTCTACTAAGCTGTAGAGACCTTCAGCAGCACCCACTCAACTCCCCTACGTGCACCACGATCTGGACTGGTCCATATGGAACTTTTTATTGCAAGTTTTTTTCTTCGACAGTTATTTTATCAGTATCTCCCGCTTTCAAATATATCAGTTGTGTGCGCTGCATTGCACGTAGAAGCTCAGATTCGAGAGTGATCGTTCTCTTAATTTTTCTCTATCTCCTGTAGTTCCATCATGTGCAGTTATTGTATTAACATTGTTGTGTGCCTGTACATGTTGCGTTGTGTTTGCTTGTACCTGTTGTGTTTTCTTAGAGCATAGCTTGCTTTTGCAGCGGTTCTTTTCATTGTACTTATTTGTATTTTTCCTCTGTTAGCTTTTGTAATTTCCTGCCTTTGCCCTTGTGATTAAATGCTTGCTTGTCTGTTTTTAACAAAATGTGTCTACTCCACTAGTCTGTCAGTCAGAGCCAAACATCACACGTGCAACCTCGCACGGGTCAACCGAACTGCAGATAAATTTGAAATGTACCACTTGCAGGTCTTTCAGGCCTCGCAGGCCGTAGCCTAAAGTGGACCCCTGCGAGTATGCTGCACGTTGCCGTTAGATTGGCAGAGCCTCACCAGAAGTGTGTTACATAATCTGGCGTCCGTGACAGGACTGGTCGACCGCGTGGCGATGTCTGAGCGTGCAGCAACTTGAGCGATAACTGAGCATGCAGTAAGTAGCGGTCCTATTGTTTTGTTAGTAGACTTCTGTTCGTAATAAATGACACGGAGTTTGACAGTCTTATTGAACAGGGCAAAGCCTTCGGCTTTGTAGACAAAAAGCTGTGTATTTTTGTCGAGAAAGAATGAAATAGACTGAAAGATGAATGCAATGCAGAACGAAAGTGGTACTTGAAACATATTCAAAGTGGGATGGAGTGGGAAGGAGAACGGTCTTGGATAAGAATAGAAGAGAGCACTTGAAGTTCAGACGACACAGACCGCAGCTCAGGCTCTAGAACATAACCAGCACTGGCCTGAACAAGGTGGTACAGTTGTACCATGAGTACGTTGCAATTAAGAGCAGGCACCACGAATTTGAGGCGTTAGATGTTATGCGCTAAAAGTGCAAAGAGCCCGTAGGTGCCAAACTTTCGAGAGCCCGCCAAAATGTACTTATGAGGCGAACAGTAGGCTCATAAGTGAACAAAATGTGTTAGCTGCCGAAGGTCTCGTTGTGGCCACAGAGGCCACTGAAGGTGGCAATGATGGTGACAAGGGGCCGTGCCGGCAGAGTCCTGTTAATACAGAAACACCATCTGCAATTGACTTGGCACATCCACTGAGAATGTTCGTCGCCATGGCAGCTAACTGCGATGTTCGCAGTACTACCTGCCCGACATGAGAGAACCGTTGTAACGACAGAGGGTCAGAGCAGTGCACTAAAGCATGTTTTGAACTGGGTAATGCAATCTCAAATAGTTCTTCAGGGCATTGTTCCAAAGTTGGGCAAGCTATCCGCCAGTCGAGGCGACATTGACTTCAATACAAGTCATGCCAACTGTGCGGACAGTAACACTTGAGCCCATGGTCCCAGTTCTGCTCAGCAAGTGATGCTAGCAGACATTGAAAAAAATAGCCGAAAAAATGCGCAAAGGCATTAAAGATGCTGTAAAAAACAAGCGCACAACAAAGGGTGCAAAACTACCCAATAAAATGAGAAGGGCCAAACAGCCAAGAATGACAAAAATTGCTTTCGCGTTTTGGGGCATTTTCAAGCGAAATGTGTTCCCGTGTTTAAGGCCTGCCAACTGGTAGAAGAGGGAGGCATGAAGCTGTTCGAACAGATAAAAGGCAGCTTATATGTCTTCTTCCCCCCTCCCTGTTCTGTTCGAAGCGCACACTGAATGGGGAAGAGGCGCATTAAGGCTGGACGATACGACGTGGCTGGGAGACTTCTCCGGAAAACACTGTCAATGATGGCATGGAACCACAGGACAAACTGGCAGGAAACAGCCGTAATGGTAGCTACCATAGTGGGCTTTGTTTTGCCTTGTTTGCGAACGCGACTGCCTCAAGCGCGGGTCAAAGTTATGTGCCCATCATAAAATGAACGAAACTCAAAGGTGCATGACAAATTATCAAGAAATGATGTTTATATTGTCTTGTTTATTTTGGAGCCTTTGATAAGTTTTGAGACAGCACAGTTACTTCCATTCATTAAGTTCTGTCATCACTGTTTGTGTTTATAGGCAATGTTCTGCTTGAACTTGTTCCAAGCTTAGTTATTGAAGCTTTGTTTTAAGAACATTTTTTTTCACCCAGCAAGTGGACCTCTTAGATGCTTTTCAGTTGATCTGTTGGAGGCCTATCACGGCTGTTCTGCTTGAACTTGTTCCAAGCTTAGTTATTGAAGCTTTGTTTTAAGAACATTTTTTTTCACCCAGCAAGTGGACCTCTTAGATGCTTTTCAGTTGATCTGTTGGAGGCCTATCACGGCACACATACGTGCTAAACATGACGAGATGTTCTTCAAGGCATCTTTTGTTTTCCAATGGGGCGAATTGGGAAGGGGTTGAAAGTGAACCTGATCAAGCGGGCATCCAGATTTCTTTTCCTTTGTTTTGTTTCAATGGCTCAATAAAGCACTTGTACATATACCGCTTATCGCATGTATTTTTGAAAATATGTGGCATCAAAGAATTCTTACATGCCTTGCCTTTAAAGTGTGCAGATATTTTTTGTCATTTTCTTTTCGCACATGTCTGGCCACGGCCTAGTGTGAAAGATATGACTGTTGTCATAGTGTGAAAGTGGAGTGTGGTGCATCTTGTATTTTCTGTATTGTCATCCACATCAATGGATTGGTGCGCAAAAGAGAAAAATTCGTGAATGATGGGAAAAACTGTCTCGAACACTGTGCGTTTGCGATTTTCTTGAATATTGTGCAGTAATAATCTTGAGGTGAAGGCTATGTCACGAACGTCTGGAATTCTCGCAAGTGGGGTCTTTCGTCGAGGGAAGCCTTTGTGTAGGGAAGAGACTTCCTGGCACTAACCACTGCAATGACCCCGGCACATTTTCTCTGCACCTATACCAAAAAGGGGCATGTCTGTGTTCAGGAAAAATCACCTCGAGGGGGATGCGTACGCCCCAAAGAGGATTTGACTGCTTCGGTAATTGACATTCAACGAGCAAGAAGCACGGTCGTCGGTCGCGAGTCTCACATGGGCGGCGAGCATGGAGTGTCCTGTGCAACGTAATTAGACTGCTGCAACACCGGGGACCCTCATCTAAGCTGGCGAAACCTTCAATGACATCCAGTGGACTCCCCTACGTGTACCAGGACAGGAGCTGGCCTGGTCCGTATGAAACTTAAGGTTTTTTTTTTTCGATTATTATTTTATCATAGAGAGTCTTAAAATAATTGTAGCTGTGTGCACTGCATCACACGTTGAAACTAAAAAGTGTGAGCACGATCTTTCTGTAATTCTTTGTATCTCACAGTTTCCATCATGTCCAGTTATTTATTAACGTAACGCGTTGTGTATGTACTTGTGTTCATTTAAAGCACAGTTTGTTTTGTAGTGCTTTCCATTGTGCGCATTTGTGTTTTTCCTCTCGGTTGACTTTTGTAAGCTCTTGCTTTAATTAAATGCTTATTCTTTTAATCAAATGTCCATTTCAGCTCTAATGAGCAAGTCAGTCGGACCCACAAATCACCACACATGCAACACTGCAATTGTCGACCAACTGATATGCACTACTTGTAGGCCTTTCAGGCGTCGCAGGCCTAATGTAAAGTGGACGCCTGAGAGTCTGCTGCATGCCGCTGTTAAATCCTCACCAGAAAAGTGTAACACACTACCACAAAAACAAACATTTTTGTAATTTATTCAGGCATGCAGTGTAACTGACGACTCATCTTCCCTATCATTGCCACAGATGCTAATGATCTATACAGAAGGACATTTGCACATTCATTTTTCATGCTGCCCAATGGCATTAGAGATCCTCATTACTTAAATGCTCTTAAGGGGGGACGTGGCAAGTAAAACTAATTTTTTTATTAATGTACTGTTTGTGATGAAATTTGGTGTGTGTATGTGGATGATTGTGAGGATTCCAAATATGAAAACCGTTTTCAAATACCTCTTGTACTTTTTGAGTTACAAGCATAATTATACTAATTAATGCTCTTCACACTTAAAGAGATAATTATTGCTAAATGAAATTATTTTTTCATATTATTATGTTCCCAAAGCATCAACTTGTGCAAAGAAGCTATTAGTTGATTTTTCTAGTTCTTGTAACCAGAAATAAAATTTCCAAAACATGGATGTTGTTTTGCGCACACATCGCAGTAATTATAAAATGTGTTCTAAAAAATTTAAATGATGAGTAAGAAGAGAGATAAAGCTTTATTGCACTGCTAAAGGCCTCCTGAGCCTAGTGCAAAAAACGGAACGACTCTATCAGTCTTTGTTAGAAAATGACAGATGTTCTAGCGAAGGCACATAGGCGAAAATCAAGAGTTGAGAAAACTGACTTTGAAAGTTCACTCTTGTTTGGAAGTTCACAACATGCCTAAAACACTCAGAATCCTCCTGGGCAGTAATCCTGAGATGCTGTGGCCTTGGCCTCTGTAGAGCGCAACCCAGTTTTGCGCTTCTTTGTCGTGGAACAATGCGCCTTTTGAGCCCTCTTTACCCTTTTGGCATCCTTTTCGGCTGCTCGCCGCAAAGAGCAGTCTCCTGGATTGAAGCCCAGTTGAGCAGTGATCTCTTGCAGCGCACTCTTGCAGCCACCATTGAAACGGCAGACTGCATCTGCAACTGCACTTTCCACACTTCGAAGGGAGGCGAACTGGCTCTTGGACTGGAGTGACCAAATGAGGCTGTTCATACTCTCCACAGCGTTCTGGGTTTTTCCCTGCGCACACCTCTCAAGGAGCTCTTTGTTCGAGAGGCGCTTGTAGATTGGCAGCAGTGCCACTCGCACGTGAGGGGGCAGTTTATGTTTGTGAGGCGGCAGCGGCTCTCCCTTGGCCAATGCCTGATTGTGCGGGCACCAGGAGTCAGTCCCACTTGGGCACAGGTCGTGGTGTGGATCCTGGTCTGTGGATGTTACATGGTAATAAGTGGCCATGATGGCCCTCTCCATGCCAGGAACATCGTTGGGGTGGCTCTTAATGGCCCAGCCATAATAATTCGTCAACTTCTTTATCAGGCCCTGCGTCAGCCGGCCTTTGCCACCCATGCTCAGTCCTCGGCCTTTGGATTTGTGCTCATCAAGAAGGTTGCGCAAGGAAGTGCCCATTCTTTTTTTCACATGGTTCACACACTCCTGTTTCTTAATCACCATGTAGCCATACACCTTGTCTTGCGTGAGGGCAAGGTACGTACGGCTGTCACCGTCGCAGAGCACATTGATGTATCGAAGCTTGTACTTGGTAAACGATCTTTCAAACATGATCCTAGCTGCTTCTACTTCCATTTGGCCTGCATTAGCATCGGTGTTCTTTTGGCACTGTGGCTTGTGTTTCTCAAGCCACTCCTCATAGTTGTCGTCACCAGGCTTGGGGCCAACAGCACAGCCTTGGCAGTAGTTGGACAGGACACAGTGGTCCAAGACCAAGCCTGTGTACAGCTCGATTACACAGCCCACGCCAATATGACTTCTGTGCCCCCTCGTCATCCATGTGCCGTCGTAAATGACGTCAATGTTGCCTGGCACTCCTCCTAGATCCTTGTAAATGTCATGCACCTTCTGTGCACTTTCTGCTTCAATGCGGGTGGCAGCTGATGTGGTGGCAGGGTGGCTGTACTTCCTTTGCAGTCTCTGGTAGGACTTGTGGTGCAGTGCTCGATGCGAAATGTCCATCGCAGAAAAAATGTCATTTATGGCAGATTGTTTTCTGCCAACTGACTGCACAGCCCTCAAAGCACGCACGTTTACCTCAAAGGGGTTCGTTTTTTGTTGCCCGGAGCACCTCGGGGACGACCACGCACTGTTCACTATGCCACAATTGTCACAAAAAAGTTCCATCCTCGCCGCGAGTCCAAGGCAGTGCGTAGTCTCGAGGCGTATCGACCCTTCGTCGCACTTGTTGCACTTTACTGACGAAAGCAGACCGTTCAGCATCTTCTTATTTACAATGAAGAATGTGGAGTCCTTACCGCCGTCATTTTCGTCGCAGCCTTCGTTCAGAAGCTCGAGCTTCCGCTTTGAAGCGGACTTCGATGCTACGGCATCCAAAACATCCCGCCTTGTCTGCGCCCGCTGCGCGATTTCTTCACTGCTCGGAATCTGGGCCGAAACTCGCGATAGAATGTTCGACGCGCGCACGCCCGGAGTTGCAACGGCTGCCGACGCGGTGCCACCGCAATCGGGTTCGCGAGAGCGTCCATCACGGTCGACGGCATCCGGCGGTCTGACATGCGACGATGTGGCACCTTCCACACTCTCGGCCTCACAACAATCAGCGAAGGGTCTGAGTAGAGGCTCCGTGACGCTTGAAGAGCATGCTCCGTCCGGAACTGCGACTGGGACGGCAGCCGCAGTCGTCTGCCCTTTGTTCCAAGCTTTCCGACGCTTGCCGTACTTGTGGACGCTCCGGAACTTTTTTTGCGGCAACATAGCACCGCAGTATGAGCAAGCACTCAGAAGAGACCACCGATGTAAACAAAGCTTGGTAAAAAAAGCACGCGAACTATCACAAAAACAGCAAACTGGCAAAAAACGAAGCGCACGCCGGATGATTCTCGACACGGCGGCCGCAGATGCGCTCGCGCTTCCAAGGTTGCCAAGGTGCGCGGCGCAGCTTTGACCAGTAAGAGGTCGCGCCTGCTACCACGTGACCCGCGCCGCCAATTGCCGTTCTTCGTTTTCGTTTTTTTACTTGCTCCTCGCGCTTTTATTTTCACTCGGCGAAATACGAGACCGCGACCATCGGGAAGCCGGCTTTCTCCTCTTTCCAAAGCTACCAAAATGGCGGCCCACGGTCAACAACTTGGCGCGTTTGTGCGGCGTGAACAACACCGTTTCAGGGGCTTTTTTTTCGCACTTTTCGGCGACTAGCCTCGGCAAAAACACTATTTGCGGGATTTGTAGCGCACGTTTCGCTGTAATATTTTAGAACAAGGAAGTTGAAGGTCTGAAGATTACGAAAAAAAATAAATCAGAAAATCGCATATTTTGACCAAAATCGGCACTTTACTTGCCGCGCCCCCCCTTAATTACTTTGAATTGTTCATTTGGAATACAAGTTATTTGAAACATGCCAGAATTTGTTTAAATTTTTGTTCACAGTTTAATTTCCTTCCAGTTTCTGGCTGTCAAATTGGGCGTGCAACCCTTACAACATTTTGTTGATTGTTAGGTGGGGTGTAACATCCCAAAACTGCCATATGAGCATCAACCACCTTGCTACATTCATTCTGGGAGAGTAGCCAAGAATGAGCCTATACAAGTATCATATACAATTCTAATTGCATGTTAAGGCCCGTGCAGGATGGCACATACCAAGTCAATCTACCCCAATGGCCTTGCAAAGCCAAACAGTAGCACGCACATTTGTCGGTTTAGCTACACACCCAGTGAACCATAATGTTTGACAGGAGAGCAGACTGCACATAGTAACCCAAGCTAGTATACAACTTGGGTTACTGGGTACATACCACAGTTTTATTGTGCACTGAAGCACAGAAAGTGGTCAATGTACTGTAAGAAAGCTATAAAAAAAAGCACAAGCATGACTTGATAGGGCAACTTACCACTCCACCACCAACAGAATGCATGAGCACAGTTTGCTTTTCTCGCAAATTGCCTATGTCAAAAAGAAGAGCATAGGCCACAACGTAGTTCATGAGCACAGCAGCAGCATCATCAAAGGACATGGATGCTGGCAGTATGTAAGCGTGCTTGGCTGGCACAGTGACTAGCTCAGCCCAAGCCTTGTATTCCGTCAGAGCGGCCACACGGTCCCCAACCTGTGAATGAAAAAATTATTGCAACTTATTACCTGTAATGTTTGCATAATCAAATATATTATATTACATTTTAAAAATCTGAATTTCTTGCCATTTCTGTTCTAAAAATACATGCTATTTGACTGAGCTTGCCGTCCGAAATTTTCATAAAATGAGATGCCATAGTGAAACATCAACTTTGACCACCTTCACCTTTTGCCGCTATCAGTGGGCATTGAAGTATGCCTAATCAAAATGAAAGCACCACTAATTGAACCTGCGACAATTTGACACTAATCCACTAGGCATGTAAATGCACCTCTATATAAAAAGGTAGGTGCACCCATTAATGAGAGACAGCAGGGCCAGATCTCTGCGTAACAGTTTCAAACTGCAATTTAGAAACAGGGTGCTTGCTTTCAATGCAACGATGCCAGCAGCAACAAGTTATTTTGCTGTGAGTGGCCAGCTAAATGTTAACAAAGAAAACTTGACATAGCTGCATTTTGCTTCATAAAATGAAAGCTGGAATTAAAGAATTGGCATGTAAACCCACACGTCAAAAAAAAAACAAAATAACCAATTTTAGTATTTACTATGACAATTTGCCATTTGCCATTTATCAGATGTATATAGAATTCTGTTATTCACCACATTTCCAAAAGAAAAACTTGATACCTCCATCATAGGAATATGTAAAACACGAAAGCAAAATGTGTCCTCATAAGTAGTTTATTGTTTACTGTACATTGATATGCAAGATAGCTTATACATTGTCTATTGGCGTTTTACAGCTATAGCACCGCTTAAATTCATCCACGTGGACTCTTATTTACAAATCTCAATCCTCACGACTAACATCCATCATTAATGAGATGCATGCGGTAGCTATAGTACATCAAAGAGTGGAACCAGAGCAAGCAAAACAGCCAGAAAATAGTGACTGATTGGACGCCGAACTTCGGCTAAGATCGCCTACTCATGGAGTTTCGAGTTATTGAACACCACTGCCTAACCAGAGGGAAACAGAACGCATGCTGTTTCTTCCCTTTGGCCCACGGTGCTTTGGCCGGCCACAGTTATTTGCGAAGCTAGCGTAACTGGGGAACGTGGAGTTAAAGCCAGGCAACGCTCGCGGGCGTCTCCTATTATTGCTATGTATAGACGCTAGGAGCAACGCTGACGCTTGAGGTAAAGTCGATACCAGGGAGTTTGTTAAAATTGCAGTTGTATAGGAAACTCGACGAATGGGATGAACGCTTAGAAATTACTCATCAAAGGAACCAATCGCGGATGTCACTCATTATGCATTACTGCACTTCATCTAGAACAGTCCGAGAGGACACTGGTAGATATAAAAGGCATATTTTTAAAGCCTACGAAGTTTGTGCCCCTGGCACACTTGATAGCATGCCCGGCATGTGTTGTCATGGGCCTAAAGTTCAACGGTTCAAATCCAGTTGACAGAACTTTTTTTCCTTTGTCTTCTGATCACAAGTATTTTATGTCATTTTCGTGACTGAAGTAAGTCACTGAAGTCTTGGTGGACCCCAGCATAAAACACTTTCATGCTAAAAACATGACAATTCATCAGGCAGGACATGATGCATCAAAATTTTTGTGAACGCTCAAACAGTATGCTATAATTTGCAGTCTGATATGTTCAGTTTTGTGTACACTGACATCTTCTGCCTTTAAGGTTCTGACAATTCTGTACAAACCCATTGAGCCTGCAAACTAAGTCCTGAGGGTCATTTACCGACTGATTTCAGCTCTACATAACTTAATTTATTGCAATGCTTTAAGCTGCGAATTACTCAGATATCTCCTACTTAGCCAAACGAATTTTTAACCGCCCATACACAGAACATGCCCGGATAAAGCCAGGTCACCCTGGCTGCTAATCTGATTGGCTGATGGAATGCACAGGACTGGCTGGTAGGGTGCTGGCACCTGTTCCGCTTTTAGAAAATATTAAACACTCCATGATCATCTGTTGCCATACTGCGTGCATGCTGCTGGGCGCGCACTGTGTGATGGCCACGGAGACCGAGGGCAAATTGTCAATGTGCAATCTCCGAGGTCTAGAAAGGGCGAAGCTGAAATCGAGTGCATGCACCTAAGAGAACTGTGATCACAAGCAACGCCAGTGTCTCAAGTTTAGGAGGCTAGGCAGAGGCGAGAAGGAGGGAATGATATTGACCATGTTGCTAAACTTGTGATGCGAATAGTTTGATGATGCTCTAGCCTTAACTAACAAAACTTCAAACAATCGTTTCAGGGTCCTTTTAAAGGGACACTAAAGAGCCAAACGATTTTTCACGTATTGGTGAAGTACAATTTTCTAATCCCAAAAACACCACTCTTACCAAGACCCAATGCTTCGTAAATGAGAAAATGTGCAAAAAGAAAATACCAGTGGAGATGTCACCTTGAGATTCCTGCACCAAACAACGTGACAAATTTTTAAGACATCTACTGGGTCAGACGTACCTTCTATTAGATAAAAATGTAGTACATTATTGTGGGTACCATAATTCTAGAATGTGAAGTTTCTGAAAATTTCATCGAGGTAATGTCGCGAAAACACGAAAAATACATTTTGAAAACTTTAGTCACATGTGGGGATTTCAGTGTGAAATTTAAGCATGAAACTTCAACCTTGACTTTCTCTTTTAAGGAAGGAAAGAAAATAGGAGGAAAAGAACGGCAGGGAGGTTAACCAGCCTATAGACAGCCGGTTTGCTACCATGTGCATGGGAGGGGGAGGGGGAGATGAAAGAGCAGAGAGGGAAGAGAGATAAACACAGCCAATTCGGCAGCACACGCGCGCACACTCATTCATTGTCCAGTTTTGTCTTTCACGGTGCGACTTGAACAAGCGGCTGTAACAGCAATGTCAGTGTCGCGTAGAAATTTCAACACAGCTTTTGTCGCCTTCTGTTGCAATGTTATGATCAACTTATTATAATGGAACACACTGCATTAGAGTTCTCAGACTCTCAGAGTGCACTGTCAGTTTAAACTAACTCATTGTTTCATTAGTGTCCCTTTAAGTTCGACGAACAAACCTGAACCGTTCTAGAAGGAGCAATTTCAAATCAGTGGCACATAGGCACTGGGACACATAAAAAATGAATTATTCAATTTATTTCAAACCTTAATGCATCGTGCGCAACTCACTTTAAAATCTGTTACGCCTTCACCCACAGCCTCCACCTCGCCAGAGCATTCAAATCCCATGATGAACGGTGTCTTTGGAAGGTTGTCAAGAGCCCCTTGTCGCACCATAAGGTCCAGGAAATTGAGCCCACTGCAATGAATATCACAACAGTAAGAGAAATATTCTTGTGTACACACACACGAACTGCTACATCATACCACAGTTTTTTATTTTGATTGATATGTGGAGTTTAACGTCTCAAAACCATCATGATTATGAGAGACGCCGTAGTGGAGGGCTTTGGAAATTTTGACCACCTGGGGTTATTTAACGTGCACCCAAATTGAGTACATAGGCCTACAGTATTTTCGCCTCCATAGAAAATGCAGCCGCCGCAGCCAGGATTTGATCCCACAACCTGCGGTTCAGCAGCAGAGTACCTTAGCCACTAGACCACTGCGGCGGGGCCACATTCAGAAAATTTAGACCACTAGTGCATAAACATGCATAAATGCATGCATAACCTATAAATACCTAGTTCAGGAAGTGGCTTCAGGCAACTAATTACACTTCAGTGCAACACACTGCACACAATTCATTAAGCAAGCGGGGATGGTTCCCACAAAATTGTGCCTGATGAAAAATTTCGGCAAAAGTGGCTCCCACACAAAGGTACGTGCAAGGCCATATAGTCCTGCATGGCCATCTGTGTCATTGCATTAGCAATATATTATATGCAGGTTATGGCCATTTTCTTAAATCGCATGGTCTAAATTATCGTGCATAGTCTAAATTATATGTAAATGAAAAGAAAATTCCTAAGAAACTGCAGGAAGCTTTCAGTAAAGAATAACTGCTGCAGTAGAAATAAATTATTTTCTTCATTTAACCTATGTCCCAGTTGTCTAATAACATTATGCTGCTTTGGTGGCATACTGTCCCTGCTTGACTTAACTGGTGGAAATTCGAACACCTGTTTGTACAGTAATTGCAATGCAAGATGGGTCCAAACAGCAAGCAATGTTTGAAGTTGTTACACCAGTGCAGATGTTGTATACTTGATGAAACCTTATTTGTTGAAGGGTCACAACATGGCCATGCTATTAGTTTCATTTGGCAGAACTACGCAGTCCTCAGCATTAGTGTTGAGTGCTTTTAAAATGAAACTGGCCAACATCTGCCAATTTCACTTGGGTCACTCTGCGGTCTCCTCTCAGAGTAGATGGTTCCTCGCTAGTCAGAGAAGAGAAATTAACTTTTGACACTGGAATAGTAACTTCAGCTTAGCAGCTCGACATGCTATCCCATTTACCACAATTATAAGCATGAAGAACATTCATTGCACATGCAGGCTGTCATCAGTGTTGACCGAATATTTCAATGCACAGGAAGGTGGCACCAGCTCTTGGTACATCAGGGAGGATGAACAATTCCCCCTATGCATTCAACACAAGGTTACTCTCCTACACTATTAGCTGAAGTAGCCCTCCACACATTATTGATAGCATGGGTGAAAAAAAGAATGAACCAATCCGAGCAACAACCACAAGGGTTAAGGAAGAATATAAGCATTTTATGATAAATCAAAAGGAACTGCTTTACTGCTTGAAAAGGTTGGGTTGCCTTAGAATGTGTAGTTATAAAGAGATTCAGTAGCATGGGAAAGTGAGAAAATAAAACAGCATGTTTTAATTGAATGCGATAATATCCACCAGGGTTTATGTTTGGGCACTAGCCTACTGAAGCCTTGGGTTTTATGAAAAGCACAGGTGAACAGGTCCACAATAAAAGTAAGTAAAAAAAGTCAGTTTCGCAAAAAGGGCGAAGCAATGAATGCGATAGCAACATGTTCGAATGTTTCAGTCCATGTTGTGATAACTGTGGCAACATTAGAGACAGTGGAACACATACTACTAGTATGCCCCGCATACTGCTTTGAGAGGCAACTGTTCGAAAAAGAAATTGACATAATCTGATACAAACAATTGTCATCGCACAACATATTAGGCCCTGTACGTGGACCTTCTAAACATAGTCGGGTCATACTGTCATTGATCAATTATCTGATTTTAGCCATGTCTGAAGGCTCTAATAATACATCTTGTATAAAAAAAAGCCTTTATTCGATGTCAGTAACCACTATAGCGAAATAAAAAAAAACTAGCACTAAGGGAAGTGGGGCTCGAACCCGGGACCGCTGTATGGCAGCCTAGTATACTACCACTGAGCCACTCCGATGTTTTTTTTTTTCTTTCTTTATTGCCTGTTTACATACAACATTCACAAACATATATACATCAAACAAATTAGAAACATGAAAGAAAAAAAAAGAGGTAAAAAGCATCATATTTAACAGGCTTTTTAAAATTCCTTCCTCTGTAGAAGGCTTTCTACTTGATGAAGCCATTCGGGCACCTCTTGTTGAAACTTTTGAGCTTCCACGAACGAACAGACAGATTGAAAGAAATATTGCCTGACCGGACGTGCATTAACATCAGCATGGCGCACCGCCATTCTAGATTGCCATATACCGTGCAGGCCCAGTAACATAACTAGGTCGAAAGGTATTCCTTCTTCATTTGATACTGGTAGAAATCTGATGCCATAGGCATCGAGAGGCAGATCCTTTTTCAAAGTCCTTTGGAGAACATCCCAGAAAAAGACGGCATCCCAGCAGTCCAGGAAAACATGTTCAATTGTTTCCGGCTTTTTGCAGAGAAGGCAATCGACACCCCAAGGAACGAATAAGCCTTTTTCTTGCATCCATGTTTTCACGGGCAAGGTCCCAGTGTGCAACTTAAAGAAAAAGGATTTCGCTCCAGGTGTTACCTCCATTTTTTTAACACGGCTTAAGACATTTTGGCCTGGGCCTACACGGTATAATGCTCTATATAGGGAAACAGGAAGAACTGTTTCTACTAAATCTTTGTATAACTTTTTACGCGAAACCGTACTGAGGTATTCCAATGAAAAACGCGTTTTTAGAAAGAGACATGAATCAACAACTTCTTTTAAGAAACCTCTAACACTTGCTTTCATGTGAACAGATGCTACCACAAATTCTGGCAACCGTCTTCCAAGCCTAAGCTGTATAACAGTACGTATGAATGGGTCTCGATTATTTCGGAAAAACATAAACCGATTAACTAACTGACGAAGGTACAAATGACACAGACCAAGTCCTCCAGAGCGAACCCGTCTGAATAAGTTAGTTCTACTTGTTCGCTCCCAAGAAGAACCCCACAAGAAAACAGCAAATATTCGATGAAGCTTCTGTAGATTCACACGTGAACAATGCATTACCTGAAGGACATACCAGAGCTTACTGACTAAAAATACGTTACAAAATGTCGCTCTGGCGAAAATTGATAGCTGGAAACCATTGAGTTTTTCAGCTTTTTCTCGTAGCTCCACGGCCTGACGCCGCCAGTACGGTTCACTGTCACAATAATATTCTAATGGCACACCTAGGTATCGTACCGGAGTAGTAGTCCATGAAATACCAGCCACAAATTGTGGAGTCACAGGCCATTCGCCGTGCCAGTAACCCAGGCACTTGCTCCAGTTTACCAAACTACCACTTGCATTACAATAAAGGTTCACAATTTTTATGGTTTCAGCGATACTATCATAATCTTTACAAAACACAGCTATATCATCTGCGTATGCCAGTACCCGTACTTCAGTTTCTTGTAGTTTGTACCCCACTATGTTATTGCTTTTCATGACTTTTTGGCAAAATGACTATATAAATTGAAAAAAGGAGGGAAGACAAAGGGCAGCCTTGTCGTACAAAACGTCTGACATTAATTCGTTTCCCAAGAACTTTGTTGATGATTAGCCGAGTTTTACATCCAGTATATGCCATTGGAACTGTATCTCGAATTACTTTGCCAACATTGACATAGTCTAACAAAAGAAAAAGAATTTCGTGCGGTACTCGGTCAAATGCTTTTTCTAAATCTATCTGGATCATCACGATGTGATCATTTGTGGCATCGCAGCACTCCAATACACTTCGTGCCTTGTGAATGTTTGTGAATATAGTGCGCCGTTTGATCCCACATGTCTGGTGGTCGCCTACAATGTTATTAATAACTGTCTGCAGTCTCCTTGCTAGCACTTTCATCAAAATCTTGTAGTCGATATTTGAGAGACTAATTGGCCTGTACAATTTCACTTCACGTAATTTAACTGCGTCCTCAGTTTTTGGTATTAAAATAGTATGAGATAGCAGAAAAAAAGGTGGCAAAGTCTTTATGTCTAAGGCTTCGTTAAAAACCGCTGCCAGGATCGGTGCTAGTTCGTGTTTGAATTCCTTATAAAATGCGGCTGTTAAGCCATCAGGTCCTGGGGACTTTCCCAAATGGAGGGCAATGATTGCTTTTGTCACTTCCGGTTCAGAAATAGGACATTCTAGGCTGTCTTTCCTGCAGTCCTCAACCTTTGGCATTAATTTTAAAAATTCATTCTTGAATTCATCTACATTTACTTTACATTTATCAAATAAAGTGGTGTAGTACTCGTTGAAAGCATCCTCTATATATCTTCGTTCACTTGTAACGTTACCCATGTATTCAATCTGATGTATAACATTCCGCTGAGCGTTTCGTTTTTCGAGACCAAGCATTCTTTTGGTCGGTTTCTCTCCTACGGTCATTTTCTCTGCCCTTGCCCTTATTTGTGCACCACGATACTTCTCATCAATTTGTTCCAATTTGGACTTTACTGACCTTATATCATTTGTGAATAAGCCTGGCGTTTTGCTGTCCTCTGCTAGCAGTTCTTTGAGATTTAAATGTAGGGTTCTTTCTTCTTCACTCTTTCCGTGTTTTATTACACATGAGCGTTCTATAGCTATCAACTTTATATTCTGTTTAAATTGTTCCCACTTCACTCCGTATTTTTGGTCTCCACTATCTATGTTTGCCAACTCCTCTCGAACACTGTCCATAAATTTTTCATCTTCCAAGAGATTAGAATTCAGCTTCCACGTGTCCCAGTTAAATACTGGTCTACGTCTATTCCTTTTACCTATTACAAATGATACTAAGCAATGATCACTAAATGAAATAGGGAGGACATTGTACTCACTGATAATCGGAATTAAATCCAGTGATACGTAGGCCCTATCTAGGCGCGCATGACTGGAGCCTTGGAAATGCGTATACAGTGTTGATCCTTTACCAATACACTCTGCAACATCCTCAAGGTCTAAGTCAGAAATTAGATTCGTTAACGCGACTGTGCTTGAGTCGTTGAAATTGGATGTACTTGTTTTATCATCGGCACTGATCACACAATTAAAATCTCCCATAAGGATGACTATGCGATCGCATTCACAATAAGTACGAATTTCGTCGAAAGTTACACATCGTTCATCAACTTTAAGAGGTGCATATAAACAAATCACTCGCCAATTAAGAGAAAAAAAGCTCAAATCACATACAACAAACCTTCCGGATGAGTCAGACGTGACGTTTTCAACACTGGCACCTAAACTATTCCGCACAAAGATCACACACCCTGCCGACCTACCCACTGCATGACTGACGCTGGCGGTGTAGCGTCCGGTGAAACGTTGCAGTAGGCTCTCGGTGGCGTCCACGCTCTCCACTTTGGTTTCCTGAACTGCAATAATGTCCAGGTCTTGGTCCATGGCTAGTCTGTAGAGCTGAGTCTGTTTCTTCCTGGAAGCCAGTCCTCGTATATTGAGCGTCGCTGCTTTCACGAACCCGCTCAGCGACGTGATCGGTGAGCGGGTCCAAGCTGAGAGCCCTGCACGTTCACTTGTTGGGCTCTCGTCGTCCAGGGCGGATCCATGTTGTTCACCTTTAGTTTGAGCGGCCATCGTCGCGTTTGAGCGACGACGACCGTTGGCGGGCAGCGTTTCGTTTCTTGCCTCCACTGACCACCTTCCACTGCATTTCCGACTTTACTTGCGTTTCGTCTACTTGAGCACCGTCGTCTGAATCGCGACGGCGTTTTGCAGACGCCGATTCTAATTCCATGCTTAAGGTATCCAGGTCACTAGGCAAATCCTCATTTTCGTGTGTTTTGTTCGCCAAAGAGTGCTGTGAAGCCGAGTTTAGAGGAGTCGAAGCAGCGTTGGCCTGGGACGCCGGCGTTTCAGGGCGCGTTGCTTGCAGCTGTGACGCGGCGTGCATCGTAGGCGCAGGACGCGTCTCTTCGCTAGTCGTTGGGGCCGCTTGACTTCCCATCTTCCGTTCGGCGTTCGTGTCCGGGGCTGAAGAAACTTGCTTGCTTTTCCCCAGCACCGGCGTGTCGTCCGATGTCGTCTGCTTCTGTGGTATCGCAGGCAAAGACGCTTGTTCAGATTCCTCCTCATCCATGAGAAGTTCACTCTGTTGAGTCTCTGGTCGTCGCCCTGCAGCTCGTGCGTATGAACGGTTACACTCATCCTGCTCATGACCGAAAGAGTGGCATTCGCTGCACCTTGGGACCTTACTATCGCGTCGCATATGCCCCGTGCTTCGGCACCGCAAGCACAAAGGCGGTCTTCCCGGCACTACGACCAGTGCTGTACTGCTGCCAATACGCACCTGATGGGGCAGTTGATCCACAGAAACGCCATCTCGTAGTTGCATGCGTATTACACGAGTGGTCGATTCAACTCCTTCAAAATCCTCAACTCTCCATCGGTCATCGGTCACCTCCTTGACGTCGCCGTATTCATAGAAGGCACGTCGAATAGCGTCTTTTGTAACATCGAACGCTAGCCAGTGCAATTTCATTTTAACTTCTTGCCGCGTCGGGTCAATGACGAGACATACCCGGTCTTTAACTTTGATAACGCCTGCGTCTGTCAGCGCTTTCTTTGCTTCCACGGTCTTCATGTTCAATAGCCACACGTGCGACATCCGATATGCTCCAATGCCACTTACTTGCTGTATGACGCCTAAATCTTTAAGAGGTTTCCTGAAGTCGTCGATGCGGTACGGTCGGCCGCTGACGTCGCAGTGTAGAGCTACTGCTCGACGCATCGCTTCACCTGATGGCAACGAAGGCAGAATAATCCTGTAGTCCTTTGGAACGAGGGGAGACGCTGTACCGCGGCAGGCGTCGGCCGCTGTTGCTGCTCGGGATGAGCTTTCCATCCTGCGTCCGCACGCGTCGGTGACCAGAAGCAGAATGACTGAGCCACTCCGATGGTTGGGCCTAATTTGCAAACTTGCCATGCTTTATGTTGGGAAATGAATCTGATTAATATGAGTAATAAAGCATTTTAAAATTTAGAACAGCAAAACTACAACGAGGCATCATACAATGCTAATAGCATGACGAGTGGGTCATCCAATGCTTCAAGCCATTATAGAGACTTGTTTTTTTTATCACGTATTAACTGACGCATACCTACTTCAGGCATAATTCCTCATTGTCGGTAGCTATTGCATGAACCATTGGCACAAAATTCCTTACAAGTGTTTAGCGGATACAATGATTCTTAGAAGAATGATGAGAAATAGCATAGCGAATGATGGTCTACTACCCAGAAATTATTAATGCCGTAGTGGGTACCCAAAAAGTGTGCTTGCAGCAGTTACCCATTGAGTAAATAAAAGGCTCTGAAAGGCCGCTCTTCTAGCTTTCGCTGCAACTGCCGCGCCTTCCGCGCAGGCCTGGCGTTTTTTTTGTTTTTTTTTTCATATCTCTTCTCTTTACTAAAATCTTTCAGTCCTCTTCCCCCTATACTAGAGTAGCATGTCGGCGATATATAGACGCCGGCAAAAATCTTTTCTAATAAAGAGTCTCTTTCTCTAATATTTTACGAAGAAAGGATAGCATCCAATCTCGCGTAACTACACCACGCTGGTGCAAAGGCGTGTTTACTCTAGAGCGACACGACCTCGACGAAGACAAGGCAGACGCAGAGCATCGGCCGACCAGTCGCCGTCACACTAGGCCACCGCCGCCGACGACGAAGTTTGAAAAGACAGCATGGGCAAACCTGTCGTCGGCGCGTCGTCGGGAGATCTGCGGCTGAGCAAAAATTTGCCTTTGCCTATGTCTTTGAAATACAAACGACCACGAAGGAGGAAATCTTGGGGCAGATAATGCCCTCTCCGAGACTTTCACGGCGTTTGAATATGCATCTTGCACCCTCCACAGAAGTCTTCGCTTCCCTTTTGTGTATCTCCGCCCCCGTCCCTCGACGCCATGGCGGGGGCTGGCTGCTCCATGTAGCCGGATCTTATCTTTACTTCTCTATTCCCTTCAATCCCTCGTGAGCCCCTGTTGAGGTGTTGCACTGATGCTGACAGTTACGGGGCTAACTTCTCTCTCATACATGAATTCCCCCCCCCCCCCCCCACTGGAGAGGGACAATTGGCACATGCGGGAAGCATGGCTGAAAATGAGGTGCAGGTGTGCAAGTTTAGTCGGTGTCGCTGCGTGTGCCTTCAGTGTGACTGCACAATTGGCTAACGAAAGCCTGAGCACGACAAGGCACGGATGGGGTCTTTCAGAAACCATCGGCGGACTGTCTGTCATTGTGTAAATATGACGACAAGATAAAAGACTCCGAAAGACAGTGGGCAGATCAAAATCAGTGTCGCGTCTAGTTTAAACGCGCCTTAAGAGAACACGGCCGCTTCAGATACACTTTTTGAACTGTTTTTTTCGTGTTAAGAGCGCAGCTCGTAGCAGATCTCACCTGCTGAGGGAGCACAAGGCACATGCTGATCGTTGAAGCGCTCCCCTCCCCCTTGTTCACTCACAAGATAAGCGCGCACACAGACGACCCCATCGGGAAAAGCGAGCGCATCCAACACGCGCGCACGTGTGCGTGAATGACAGCGGCGGCGGTAAAAACCAGCCACGACTGTCCATGTAATTGCTATCGTAATAAAAAATGTTGGAGGATTGGTGGTGAATTGAAGGACTAAAATGGTGAAACTACAGTTGATCTGCAATAATGAGCACAAAGTTGAATTTTGAATCAAGAATTTCTTTCCCTAGATTAAACAAAAAATAGGCAGAGAAGGTATTAGGACAAGAAAAAAAGCACCTCAATTTCACGCCATGAAAACCGTTGAACAGCACTCAGACTCTCACAGAGATTAAGTTTTCTTTGTTGTTTCTTTAGCTTGCGATAAGGAGTGCATGTGGCTATAAAGAGACTTTCCAGAGTGCGGAACTGGCAATACTTTATTTGTGAATCCCCTCGTACCAACTGAGTAATACCCCTGTCACACGGCCACCACTAAACTCCGTTGAACACCGTCAACGTAAATCTTCCCTAGGTGGTTCGACGGAGAACGACGGTGTGGCAGTGTCACACGGCAATGAAAAGGTTGTAACAGTTGGCGCGAGGGGGCTCAGCTGGCGCTGTTTGATTTTCGGAAAAGTATTCTAATTTCATCTTTACTGATTTTTTTGTGAATCCTCGTTCTAGGGTTTTTACAAAAAACCACTATTAAAGAGGTAAGAGGCTAACAAACCATTAAAATATTTTCAAAGAAAAACGAATTCGCTAAATGTAGCGATACTGCTAGTGACGCTGGCCACATTGTGCTTTTAGTTGTTTTGTTGCCTGTGTTTATGTTTGTGTACGAAAGTTCTTGTGCTTCCTTGCCTCGTAAGCGCACATTTTGTGTTCTTCAGCCATGAGTGACACAGCGACGACCACAATCACACGCGTGGACGAAATATTTTTCAATGGCGCCGGCCGGCCCGACTCGCGAGGCACCACGTGCGAGGCACGGAGTGTAGAGCATCGGTGTTGAGAGTAAGTAAAACTCTGGCGGGCGTAAATATATGTAAACAAACACGCGTTGTGAATGAGTACTGCAACGAAAGAACGTTTAAGATTGCCAAAATGTATTATTCTTTCACTGCGGCCACTTAGTGCTCGAAATTTTTCTCTGACCTCTAGACTGCTGGGGACGAGAGTACCTCGTTGCGCTGCGAAGGGAGATCGTTGAACGTCGTTTGCGAAACGCTCCGTTTACCTTCGTTTGGGTAAGGGTGGCCGTGTGACACGGACGGCATCTTCGTTGTCGTAAGGACGAGGCAGTTTAACGGTCTTCGCGGGTGCCCGTGTGACAGGGGTATTAGCGCACTGAAAACTCTTCCAACTCTGATACACCTTGAAGAACATAAGGAAGTCACGTCAATGGACTTCGTTTGGCGTGTAATCCATGCCTTACTTTTTATAGTAACGAAAAGCTAACGACGCTACCTTTTCACGGTAACTGTAACAAGCTACTTTTTTTTTTTGCTTAGGTAACTAACACTTCTTACTAGTAAAGTGCCCATGACTGGGTGAAACCATGGTGTTGCGCAGCTGTGGCTTGGTTGTTAGGCAACGAGGCGAAGGGTTTTTGCGGTCAGAAGGTAGTTTTACACAAAAAATTGAAGGACCCTTAAAAATTCAAAGTGTGTGCGGCGAAAGCCTGCGGCCATTCGATTGACTGCTATGTCTTTTTTTTGTACTTTGTTTACACTCTGAAATCACGTGATTGATGAGAAAGAAAGGGGGAGAGGCACAGATGCATGTGGCGGCGCAACTGTTGCTGTGCGTCGTTGTGCAATGCCCCTTAGACAATTTCAGGCCTGCTCACTGTTTCTGCCGCTAGCTTTGACGTGACTCAATTTAGAATACCGTGTTTCGCTGCACAGACGTGCCTATACGCTTGCTCTCGTCGCTGAACAGAGTGCCAAGCCTGACAAACGTTTTAGTGGCGTGCTGGTGTGCTTGTTGGCGACTCGAGAAAACCGCGTTTTCCTGCGTCCGTCAACTGCGTTGTGGATATGTGATGCGCTTCGTGCACTTGATATTCGCAATGTGTACGGCTGCGAATCCGAACGGTTGGGCGATGCTGCGTGGCGAATAGTCGCGGCAAATGGACCGAAGTTGGGAGTGTTCTCGTTTCCTGGGGACAACCTAAGAACGAAATGGGGGCGCATCGTTCTTCGAGCTGACGTCAACATCAGTTTTCTTCGTGACCGTAAGTTACGTGTGCACGCGTATTATTTCTTCCAACGATACCATCTCCACCATGTTCAGTTCGTGCTCAAAAATAAAGGTGTGTGTGTGCTTCTGAATTATTAGCGTAAGCCCTGGCATTAAAATGACGAACGCGCGTGGCAGTACATCTCCAGAACAGTCATTTTTCCTTAAGCGTCGGTAAAAATTTTGCTATTGGCAATTAGCACCACGGACTTCTTTTATTACCTTCGTTTACTTGGTTGAAAAAAAAAAAAGGAAAGGATTGCTGTTGCAATGCTTAGTGCACGAGTTTTGAGCGTAGTATCTTCTTGTCGGTGTTCCAACCACTTTATTGTGGAGTTATTTTTTGCCAGTTTCGCCAGCGCCATCATCTAGCATGTTTTATTTAAATTTAGATACCTGTAGACACTTAAAGTAAAGCGCTTAAATGATTTTCAGGTGTGTAAGCTCCCCTTCAAGCTAGGATATTTAAGAACCACTACCAGATATACCGATCCAAGAACTGGCAGTGCAGTAGAAGCGCCCACGGGGGCTTTGATCAATGTTCCCAGTTCCTACGTTATACGAGCGACTACGCACCCCCGCGAGAGGGGTAAGAGCACAAGCGGAAACGCCACGTGTCGGTCACAAGAGAGTTTTGTGAAACGAAAGACTGTTTTCTCTGGCAATGAACATCACCCTGATATTGAGCTGAACAACATACTACACCACAACTACGAAGTCTATGAAGAAAGATATTCGAAAGAGAACAAATAAAACTGCAGAAACTTTGCAAATCATTGGAACAGCTCTGCATGTTCCGATAGTGTGTGGGGTGCGTGAGTGCGCGTGTGTAAAGAAAGCATGAATGAACTACCTTATTTTGTCACTTTGACGGGCCACCAAATTTTGCTCTTACAGATCGACCATACGTTCAATAGCACAAAATCTTACTTTTCCGTGGAAGGACTCAAATTTCCAAACGCTTTCAAGCGTACTACGTTGCTTACACCAGCGGCTTTTTTGACGCAAAAGGCAAAATAAAGCTGTTAAGCTTGTGAAACTCGCCGCGAACGCTCTATCTTTTAACGGGAGCCAACGATGGCAATGGAGTCACAGCCTCCCGTGGGCGCGCTTGCGCACGCAAAACAAGTGACGTCATGGAGGCAGTGAGCGGGCCTGAATATTTTGATTGATATGTGGGGCTTAACGTCCCAAAACCACCATATGATTATGAGAGACGCCGTAGTGGAGGGCTCCGGAAATTTTGACCACCTGGGGTTCTTTAACGTGCAATCTGAGCACACGGGCCTACACCATTTCCGCCTCCATCGGAAATGCAGCCGCCGCAGCCGGGATTCGAACCCGCGACCTGCGGGTCAGCAGCCGAGTACCTTAGCCACTAGACCACCGCGGCGGGGCGGCCTGAATATTTTCTAGGTGGCATTGCGCTGTGTAATCTGATGGCACCATTACAAAGGATGGACGGGAGTATGCGACAGGCTTTCGCTTTAAAAATAGTGGCAGCGCATACGTCCCCCCCTCTCCCCCATACTACAGAGTGCGATATGTCAATCCAATGGAGTTGCTCTCACAGCTACGCATCGCTTACAAGACCCGGGGAACCCAGCGAGCACTGCCGTTTCCGCTTTCCCGCCAAGACTCAATTAGCACTACGAGTCCGACCATAGCCAGCCTTGTGCTTGAAACGTCCGATATCCAGCAGTACATACTTCAACTTAAACGCAGCTTAAACGCGTCAGCGCTAAAGGGATGGGGGGGGGGGGGGTGCAGGTAATACCCCTGTCACACGGCCACCACTAAACTCCGTTGAACACCGTCAACGTAAATCTTCCCTAGGTGGTTCGACGGAGAACGACGGTGTGGCAGTGTCACACGGCAATGAAAAGGTTGTAACAGTTGGCGCGAGGGGGCTCAGCTGGCGCTGTTTGATTTTCAGAAAAGTATTCTAATTTCATCTCTATTGATTTTTTTGTGAATCCTCGTTCTAGGGTTTTTACAAAAACCACTATTAAGGAGGTAAAAAACGAATTCGCTAAATGTAGCGATGCTGCTAGTGACGCTGGCCACATTGTGCTTTTAGTTGTTTTGTTGCCTGTGTTTATGTTTGTGTACGAAAGTTCTTGTGCTTCCTTTCCTCGTGAGCGCACATTTTGTGTTCTTCGGCCATGAGTGACACAGCGACGACCCCAACCACACGCATGGACGAAATATTTTTCAATGGCGCCGGCCGGCCCGACTCGCGAGGCACCACGTGCGAGGCACGGAGTGTAGAGCATCGGTGTTGAGAGTAAGTGAACTCTGGCGGGCGTATATATATGTAAACAAACACGCGTTGTACATGAGTACTGCAACGAAAGAACGTTTAAGATTGCCAAAATGTATTATTCTTTGACTGCGGCCACTTAGTGCTCGAAATTTTTCTCTGACCTCTAGACTGCTGGGGCGAGAGTACCTCGTTTCGCTGCGAAGGGAGATCGTTGAACGTCGTTTGCGAAACGCGCCGTTTACCTTCGTTTGGGTAAGGGTGGCCGTGTGACACGGACCACATCTTCGTTGTCGTAAGGACGGGGGAGTTAAACGAGACAGACGCGTCTCGTTCGCTACAAACGCAGCCGACATTTTCTGGCGCTGTGCCCAACATCAGTCCTTTTAGCACGCTGTCCATGCGTTTGTGTGTTGCGCGATCTACTTCAAGATGAATAGCCCGGCTGTAAGTTATGCTATCACCTTGCTCGATAGATAAGACTTAGAAACGTGCGAAAAGACTACGATAATGAATCGCGAAAATGCGGTTATATCAAGGGCGATGTTCAAAAAGAAAAAAATTTGCACTAGCTCCTCTGGGGCAGCATCCAATAAGTCGGCATGGATAAAAAAATATACGGAAATTCGTATGAAGGTGAACTGGAGTAACGGAAGTTTAACCCACACAAGTTTCCTCAGTATAGGCGCTGTCAAAATCTGAAGTCGCAGCGAACTGGCGCAAAAACATGCAGGGCGGTATCACCGTTCCGGGCCACAAAACGAACCGCAAGGGGTGCGGTGAACTTTTGAAGGCTATATTATTAAGCATCTTCCTCAAATGCACGATGCACTACAATCAGTCACTGATCGTTAACAGTCTCGGCGTACACGCGCCGTACGTCTAAAGTTGGCCTGGGTATACGCATTCCAGAAGTGTAAGCAGCTTCGAATATTAGCTGAAAGCAACCACCCAGAACGCTGTGACAACGAGCGCAGCTTGAGCAGCGAACGGTCATGCGCGCCTCTTCGGCACCCCCGCGTCGTTCTGTCATGCGCCGGAGCGACGGCCTGTGAAGACGTCTTTTTTGCCATTTTGTTGCAGCCGTTGAGCCAAGAGCGCGGCTTCCGGTCCGTCGAGCATGCCTGCAGCCACTAGACGCTGCGACCGCGAAAAGCCATTCCCCCACCACCACTGCACACACGCTTTTCCGGCCGCGAAGAAACGCCGGGTCGCCCACACCCACCACTGCGCGGGCGGAAGCGCATCTCGCCGATGTCGTGCGAACGCTCAAGAGGTCTGCACGCGCTCGGCGCAGCGAACTCTTGTCGCACAAATGATAAAAAGCTATGCACTTGACGCACTACAAGGCGAAGCTATTAAAGCCCGCTCTATATCGAAATGGCAAACGGCCGTTCTTAAACTACGTATATAATCGAGGCATCAATTATCCCGATGTTAAAACGTACACGAACAAGCTGACAATTTAGCCACGTACTCAAGAAATTCATCAGCTACTAATTGACCAGAACTTGAGCGTTGGCGAAATTCGTGGTCTCCCCTCGACGCCATGCTCGTAACTATTTTAGCGCCGCTTATGTGGACAGAACAAATCCGCGGCGTATAGCGAGATCAGGCTAGAAAACGCATTGCCATAAATATCGCTTGGAACTGTTGGTATCACTTGAACGTTCCATAAAAACACTCGACTTCTGTGAACAAACAGAGGGTGCGCACACAACAATGACGTTCTAAAGACACCTGCAAGAACGCCTGTAGAGATACATGCCTACATTTTTGTGTGCGATAAAATTATGGTAAATATTCGTCCTAAAAACACAGCGCGTGCGAACATGGCCACAA